>NW_028186634.1:1279601-1283315 GCF_003343005.1 Rhea americana | reverse complement strand
CCGCGCCGCGGCCCGCGCGAGGGAGGCGCGCCGCAGCGCCTTCCTCCTCCTCCTCCTCCTGCTGCTCCTCCTCGGCGGCTGCTCGAGGCTCAGCCCCCGGCCCCGCCGCAGCAGCCGCCTGCCAGCCAGGAGCGGGAGGCTTTTGCTCGTTCGAGCCCCGAAGCAGCGCTCCCCCCTCCCCACATCACTTGCGCTTTGAGCTTYGGAGGCGCTCACAACACGCTGGTTTTGCCTGCGTTACAGTTGGTGCTTCCCCGCGGACACAGACAAACATCTTTCGCGGCTTCTTTTAAGTACAGATGTCTCTAGCCCTGCTATTTAAGAAAAGCTCGAAGATGTGAGACTTAAAGCATAACAACACGCGGGGGGGGGGGAGGAGGAGAAATTGCTTCAGTGAATTGCTATACTGTAAATAATCTCAATGCTTTTATTTTTATGTAAGCAGGAAGAGTTTGGTTTACGATTGTTGGGTTTCCAAGCCTAATCTCACTTCCACCAGCCTTTCCCACTAAAGGAATATTGTTACTTATGTATGTAGCTCCTGATTTGCCAACTGCCGCTCCGTACCTGTATCAGAATCAAGCTCAGAGTGCCCAGAAAGAAGCCTATTTCTGACTAATCTTATTCAGATAATTTTGTCTTTGGCTGGTTCTTCTCCCACTTTCCTTAATCTAGTACAGGATAACACAGACTTCTACAATTAAGGTTGGAAGCAAGCGTACAGCCTGGCTAGCCTATGTCCCCAGTCCCATGGCAGAATCAGCCTTGCCTGCCTAACACTGGAAAGAACTAATGCAACCGGTTTACATAAGCACACGTACCTAATTTACATATTTACATAATATCCTTMTTCTGAAGGGATGGAAATGTATATGAAGGCACAGAAGATTGTTAAAAAAATCCATACTGCCATTATATTTTTTCTGTGTGTAAACCAACTTAAGCGA
Source organism: Rhea americana (assembly GCF_003343005.1). Taxonomy (NCBI): domain Eukaryota; kingdom Metazoa; phylum Chordata; class Aves; order Rheiformes; family Rheidae; genus Rhea; species Rhea americana. Next base: position 1,282,368 of record NW_028186634.1, on the reverse strand, counting down.
AACTGTCTCCTTTAGAAATTGCTCTTACCCTTTCAGAAGATGGCCTTGCTGTATAGGAACGTTTCAATGCTAAAAGTGCTGCTGTTTTCTCCTATCAGCTGTCAAGAATGAAAAATAGAGAAATGTATTTTAAACATATATACAAAGACAACAACTGTTTTCAGAAATCAAAATATTCTCTTAGCAGAAGTGCAACTCAAATGTTTTGTCTTCTACCTAAGGTAATTGTAGTAGCACATAGTATTCAAAAGCTGTTCTATCCAAACATCAGATACACAGCCATATAATGTCTTCCCTGCATATGCAATTATATCTGATAGCAGAAGAAAGGAGATACACGAAATACAAAGGACACAGATGAAATACCATATGTATTTCCTTTAAATTTACACATAGACTATAACATTAATTTATATATATTAATCCCTTCTGGAAGTGCTGACATACGTAAATCTTTTATCAGCCAAAAGAGATATTATATACATCTGAAAGAAAGTGAGCTTTTTGTCATACAGATGATAAATGTTCCTGGAATCAGAAACTCCTCTTTCTGTAGTAAAATACTGTGAAATTAATGTAGTAATTTCTGTAGTAAAATATTGTGAAAAATTGGTGACTTGAAAACTGCTCTGCATCACCAGGCAAAGGGTATACCAGGGAAAAAATAAAAAACTTGAAGGGCTATTAGTCTGCTCTGTTACAAGAAATCCTGTGCTCCTCTATGCATAAGTACAAAACACACAAACTTACTTTGGAGTTATCTCATGCTCCAAAACAGCAAGCTTAATARCCAGCAAATCTGCAAGATGTACTTGAAGTAATGTAAACTTCAGAACTACCATATTAAAAGATGGTACAATTATGACTRCTTATTAGTTTTGGGCATTAATATAATTCTTAATGAAAAATCATAGCACATCTAAATGAGCTGTAAACAGGTGCCAGATATTGTTTGCTACTTGTGGCTTTAAGGGAAAWTTGATAAAGTAGGCAGCTCATTTACTAGGCAAATAAATACATTCAAATGTGTGTTGTGTAAACTGATACCTGTTGCTTTTGATCTACTTTCTTTACTTTCATTGATGCAACTGAATCAGAGAAAATGTACCAAAGCCAAGTGCMTGGTGCATTCAGGGTAGATAGGCTCCGCTATGGGCTGAGGATTGTACACATTTCTAAGAAATTGTTTATGATTATTTGGAAAGAGCTGTGCTGAAGTTAAAGAATCTCTTTTCTGTCTCCCCTTCCTTTCTTTAATCCACAAACTCTCCCAGCATTTACAGGAGGGAACAAAATTGTCAGTGAAAACATCACTAGTTATCCATCCTTCCCTTAGAAATGAAACACTCGTTGCAGCAAGAAACACAATCCACAGGGACAAATTACAAAGGCAGAAAGAGATCTTTTAAATGACTTTCTGTTAACAGACTTCCCAAAGCAGTCAAAAGGGCCCCTTTTCATCTGAGACAGTTTCTCACCTGGTACGGGCAGCTTCTAAAGCTTCTGTTACAAGATATGCAAACCTGAGGAATGAGGGAAGAGAGGCAGCAGCAGATGGGAGAGGGAAAAGGACTGAGAAAAAAAAGAATAAGAGAACAGATAAAAGGGGAAGGGAAAAAAATAATGTGAAAGTAGCAAGGACAGCAAACTAAATCCTAAGAAAAAAGGAAGAGTAAACATGTAAGAGGGTCCTCAGACAGTTTCCAATTCAAGAGTGTAAATTTGTAGAAACGAACAGGGTTGTCAGAATCTGTGAAAACCCGCTGACACATTTCAGCCCCATGCTCCATTCTGTTCATCTCTAATTCATTTCATTATTCACGTTCTGATACTCGTTTCAGGGCTTTCGGGCCAAAGCTCCGTACTAAACCTTGGCAAGGTGCGCGGGCGTCTCAGCAGGCGCAGGCAGTTTTCGGGAAGCTCGGTAACACCAAGCGATCTGAAATTCCCGCACGTCTGGGCCCCAAGCGCGTTTCGTCGCACGCCTCTTGCGGCCGCGCCTCGCCGCCCGCACCGCGACTGCAACCCCTGCCGCGAAGCCATGATAACCACCCGTTTCCTAAACCTCAGAATCGCGAGAAACTGCAGGGAGGGGGGAGAAAAGGCCCCAAACAAACCCAAACACACAAACAAAACCCCCAAGGAGGTCGCGGGATGGGCTCGGGCCGGGCCGCCCCCTCCCCCGTCCCCTGCGGCGGCGGCCGCGGGGCCAAGATGGCGGGCGGGGGCCAGCAGGGCCGGGCAGGGCCGCGCCGGCCCCGCCCGCGGGGCGGGCAGGAGCTCGGGGCGCAGGTAGCGGCCGGCGCCGCCGCCGCCCCGCGGGAAGCCGCTGCCGCCCGCATGGAGGCCCGGCTGCTCCTCGGGGCGCTGCTGTGCGCCTGCCTGCGGCCGGGTGAGCCCCGCGGGGCTGCGGGGCGGGCGGCGCGGGGCGCCCCGGTGCGCTAACGTGTCGCCTTTGCCTTTCAGCGCCGGGCCCGTGGGGCGCCAGGGCGCAGCTCCCCGCCGACGGCGACCGCCCGCCGCCCGGACCGCGGAGAGGGGCGACGCAGGTAGGCGGCGCGGGAGGGAAGGGCCTGCGGTCGGGAGGTGTCCCCGTCCTCGTCCCCCAGAGCCGCCTCCGCGGTGCCCTGCTGCAGCCCGCTGTGGCTCGCTGCGGGCTGTCGGTGTTCCCGATGGCCGCCTGTCCCGGCTGCCGGGAAGGCCGTGAGCAGGTGGCAAAAGCGCGCCTGAAGCGCCTGGGGAGCGAAGGAGGGACAGCTAGAGCTTC
>NW_028186634.1:1149818-1279091 GCF_003343005.1 Rhea americana | reverse complement strand
AAAAAAAAATCACTGTTAAAAGTGAGAAGTATGGTGACAGTATTAGTTCTAGCTATTTGAACTCTTTAAAACTAAGTGGAAGGCATTTTTAAACATTCCTACTTTTAGTAGGCTTTCTCAAGAGTAAGAGGTAATTTGTAAAGTAACGCTTAGAGGCAGMAGGTAGACTCTGTAGAGTGTTAAATCCATACGGACTTCGTTAATGAAGTAGCTTCTAAAAATTGGTTCCTGGTCAAGCACCTAGATGAATGTTTAAAACACTGGAAACACCTGCTAGTTTATGAGTCCTTTGCAGAATCATACACAGGGCTGGGGGATTTGAATGACAAAACTCYAGGGCACGAGAATTAAATGCAATAAATTTAACCAGGTACTTGGACAAAACTATGCAGATGTAGTTGATATTGTTAATAATGCTATTTAACAAAAATGTTGCTCAGGTATTTGTGTCAGTCTGCATACAAAATGTACCTAACACTGTATGTTATCAAATAACATTTGTCACTGAATTTTTCATAACTACTTTACAAACTAATGTGCCACTGACTGATATGTCTGTTACAAAGATACGCTTGCTCTTTAGAATTCTTTTTCTGAGGTGAAATAGATGGAGGAATCAAATATTCAACATGTGTTACTCTACCAAATAAAATATGATCATGTCAAAATTATTCAGGTAAATATAATTGGATCCTTCTCTCATAAGGGAAGACTTTTTATCATAAGTCTTTGGTTTTGGGGGAATGAAGTTCTCAAGCTACTCTGAGGAAAAATATTACTTAGCCTGGATGTAGCTAATTCTGGGACAAAGATAGAGACTTACAGACTTGATAAATAACACCTTTTTATTAAAGGCATAATAATTAATAGATATGCTTATACCTATCATGAGCATAGCAGTTTTATTGCATCACAAGACGATTTCAAAGGATTATTTTTACCTGCACAACAGATATCTACTCTTCTGTTTTCTCAGGCAGATGTACAGCCTAAATTGGCTTTTGCAGTTAGTTTGGTTTTTAAGGAAAAGTAAGTATTTAAGTTCTAAAGAATTCTTTAAAGCACTTCTGTGTATTTGTGCYGATTCTGCTCTCCATTCTGCCTAATATTTTCTACAGGACTGGTTGCTTGGTGCACCTAAAACCACAAAATTGGTATTATTTTCTTAAAGCACACTTTCTACAAGACCTGGCTTGGAAGTACTTTCTGTACTAGAATAATGACAAAAATGTAATTGGTCATCTTTGATACTGTTTTCTTTTAAAGAAAAGCTATGGAAAATAACATTAAACAAGTTTGAATGGTCAAGTCTTGTCTATTTCTTTCCCTTATTAAAATGTTCCTTTGGAGATGGGCTTATTTTGTTCACAAGTTTCCTTGAAGCTGCATCTATTGGAGCAGTTTCTAAAAACATTTCTGCAGTAGCTGTATGTATAAATAACTGGGTTTGTACATTACCCCTTTTATAGAGAAACGGATCTACCAAGGTAGTAAAGTACTGTGCTAAGTGAATGTATTGTGCTAAAACTTTGCACTTGCAAGAAGACAGAAGGAAACTCCTACACTGATGAATCGTACCTTTAACTGTAGGCCGTCCTGGCACCATTGATAGGTGGAATATCAAAGAGTGGAATAGAAGTTGGATAAACAGCGGAATATGGCAAGAATGGAAGATATGAATGAAGCGCTTGGAGGAGGCCAGGGGAGTCCAAGTATCATGACTTAGTGGAATTTATAGAAGGAGTTACAAGGTGAAATGGATTAGAAGCATTGGGCTCCCAAAGGGCAATTTATTAAAGAAAGTTTAATTCACTGCAATGTTGAGAACTAATATGAGAAAACTCAAGATGCCTTCCTGTCTAGGGATGAAGGCAGAAGCCTTTGTGAGAAAAGAGTATAAGGGGATTCAAGTTGTAAATTTTCATTGTACACTTTTTTCAAAGTTAGAGCAGCTGAAAAAGATCGAGGGGAAGATGGTAGGAAATGTTTTGGTAACTAATATGGGCTTTATTGAATTTGGTGGAAAGACCCTGCCTGTTGATTTCATTATGCTTTAGATTGGATCCTTGAAAACAAGGCATGAATTTATAGTCTTATAGAACATCCTGTTAATAATTATGGCGGTGTTTAGTGATTTCTCCATGCATATACTGTAAAAGCATCTAAGATAATGGTAACCTAATGATAAGGATTTCTTAAGCAGAAGAATGTTTATGCTGAGAATTATGTTATATTTGTACCAGGCTATAGAGGTGAAAAGAATATGGTGAAGAGCACAGAGAGGGATATTTGTATATGTGTTTTTTGTAATTTTCATGAGCATTAGGCTTAACTGGCTTAAAATCTACCTGCTGTCTCAGACATGATGTGTGTTGATGCTCTTTTACAGGAGTCTTTAATATAGAATGACTATGTAAGTTTTACCTTACATTGTTGCTTATTGACAGCTCATTAATAAGTCTGTAAAGAGCACTGAGCTTACTAAAAATGGTAAATCTACAAATCTATTCTTAGTCTGTGAGTGAAGTTTCTTAGTTATAGCCACTTAAATGGATTGTTGTTGTTTTTGAAAGGAGTTCAGAATGGCAGTTTATAATGCTTCATCTGCTACAATATCTTCATCTCAGAACAGAAGACTTCACAGTATGAAATGTGGACCATCCAGTAAGTTATTTATTGATTTTTTTTATCTGAAACAACTTTTTTTTYYKKKKWWTTTKSMWYSKTTWRKYCYWWWAMMAMMAMMAMMAWWAAAAAAAAAAGCTATTGTAGACTTTCAACTAAGGGGGCCTAACTTGATTGGTCTTGAAAGGCTATGGGTATATGGCAATTAATCATGGATCTGAACAAGCTTTACATTTAAACCTGGTTCTGGTGAGATCATTTCAAAAAGCGTTTTAATTGTAGTTTTTTCTGACAAAGGACCTTCAGCAGGCCAGCCTGCTCTTTTATTGAGGTATTTAAGGATGTGGTTAGGTGCCTAGAAGCAATTGAATTACCTGTATCTGCTGTGTGTTGGGAAGTTTTATTTTTTAATTACTCTTTTTTTTTTCCTGAGGAAAGATATGGGTACATTTTGTGTGTGTGTAATCTATGGGTTAGCAGGTATTCTTAGCCACGAACTTGCAGTGCTAGGCAGGTAGTTTGAAGAGTTCGTATCTTGATGTTTTGGTCAAATCGTACCTTCAGTAATGAAGTGAACAGGCTTAAATTTTTTTACTGAAGGTTAAAAGTCATCTACATTACTTCTTCTGTAGAACCTATTTCATACTTGTTTCATATAAAGGAGATAAAGTAATGCAAAATAATTTTAGTTAGAAGTGTTGTAAAACATTGAGTTTCTCTTCAGTAAGTTTGATTGGTTGAGCTGGATATTTGTCTTGCCTAATGGTGAATACTCTGGATTTTCACTCCCTCCTGTCCTGGATTTATAGAGCAAAATGCAGGGCTGGTGGATGGACAGAACTCCTGTCAATTGTGATTAGATATGTGACATCTCCAAAAGTTTTTGATTTCTGTGCTAACAAACACTCTGGAACACTGTTTTCAGAAGCTTTTGAGAAATGTGTCTCTGAAAGTGGAGGAAGAAGGGTTTGAAGAAGGATAATCTTATTCAAATAAAAACTTACTATTATGTATGAACCTCTCCACTATATGGGATCGACTGCTGTATTTGTAGAGTAGGTCTATACCAGTATAACTCCCTCTGTTCTTGAAGGTTGCACTAGCTTATTGACGAAGAAGTAGTTCTTTTCTTAGATCTGTTTATCTTCTTTACCAAATAAAGCAGCTTTCAAACATGTACAAACCACAGTAAGAAATTTGTGACTGTAATTGTTGTTCATTTTTCTGTGCAGAATTGTTCAGTTCTCTGTATTTTGTTTTGTCAAGTGAGTACTACTGTAATGGGCCTAGTGGATTTCATGTCCTTTTTCAGGACCACCAGTTGGCAAAAAGACCTTTTAGATACCTTATGTTACTTTATCAAAACTCTTGCAAAGGGTTTATGTGCAAGTCTATTACTTCTTAAGAAAGCCTAATTCCTAAGAAAGGGAAGCACAAATCTAAAAAGAGGGAGAATGGATTGGGCATCAAGTATTTCATGCTATCCTCTCACGTGTAAGTTTTTAAAGGAGTATGTGGGTTATGATAGCAAGAATTAGGTTTTATTGCCATGCTTAGATGCAATGGGATAAACTTACTGTTTTCTTTCTCATAATCCCRTATTTCTGTAGGCCAAAATATTACATAAGGTTTTTCCATTTCTGATGTGCTTACTTTGGCAATATAATGTTGTTAGAGACATGGTTTAAAAATTACTGATCATTGTCCATGCTTAAGTAAAATCATGACTATTACATCCTTTAAACAGTGGAATATCTAGACTCTTAAGTTCCCTTTGTAAATCCTTATAAACTCTGGGAAATTGAGCTTCTTGTTGTCTGTGTGTGAAAGACATCTTTTAAAAAGAAAATGGAAAACCCAACCTGTTCTGCTCTGTTTAGGAGTTTCTGCTACCTTCTTTTCATGGTGTTGAGTGGGACTGAAGCTACTGTTCTTTCCCACGTTTCATAAGAAACCTGTGCTATGGCAACACATATTCTGAACACTTAGAACAATAGTGTCATTTTTACCTATTGTAAAGGTGATGCAAACTCCTTTACTTCTGTCCTTACACAGGGATTTGCCCTAATGTGGGGATATATAAAATACTAGGTGGTCGATTTTTAGCTTATTTTTTAAATCAACCAATAAAGTAAGTTATCAGCTTTTTTATCAAGTCTAGTGACAAGATGTCTTTATGAAAATTTTTCTCCAGCGTATTGACAAAAACTGATCACCACRGATTTTTACTTCATCCTCTTGCAGGCCCTGTTTGTTGCAATAACCTTTTCTTTTTTTTTCTTTCCTTTTCTTTCCTTTCCTCACTTCCTATAACTCTGCCTATGTAAGTATGACTGAATATGTTTTATGTGGGCTTTTCGTATGAATGATCATATGCATGATTTATTACYCAGTAGATCTATTCACCTTTGCATTGTAGTATTCAAATATAAGTAGTTTAGGAACAATCTAATGTCTGGTATATTTCAAACAAAAAAAGTTTGGTGTAGTGTAGGAGTAAATGCAAAATTAAAATTGAGAGAAATTCTTGTGTTAGTTTCTTGTATCCAATGAAGATAATRTGTGTGTTTTTTTTCCCCACCCAAATGTTCATCACAGCAATTGACAACATGTAACATTTTATTTATATAACTGTTAAAGTTTCAAACTTCCCTCTACACAAATCTGTTTTTCATGTTAAGTTTAAAACAAACAAACAAAACCCCAAAGCATATTAAGAATTTGGTACCAACAAAACAAACCATTAATGACAGTAAGTTTTACACTAGTATTGAAATCTCCTAAGAGGTTAAATATTTTAAACTTTCTTGTGTTCAAGTGCTGTAGCAGGCATAAATCTTTAATGTTGTAGGCCACCGTTATTATAGAAAGAAGCTAGCCTTTTGCAACGTGAGTACTTCAAGAYTGATTTCAAGAGATGCATTAGAGCAGAAAATCTGCAGCTAACTGGAAGTATCTGAGTAGTGAGGGATTAAAATTACATCCTACTCATTCACCTAAGAATCTCAAAAAGAAAAAATTTACATCTTATTGTAACGAGATCTTTGTCCTTGTTTAAAGGCTGTATTGCATCCTGCTGAAACTGGTATGTCACAAAAAACTTGTCATTATGGGCATTTCAAAGACTTAGCTGAAGGACAAAAGACAATGCAAGAAAATGTACACAGGGACYTCAGATTTGTATTAATTCTCCTGTAGTCAAAGGGACACCTGGAAGCATTCTAAAGAATGTGCACAGTGGAAATTATGCATTTACAAAATATAAAAATTCAAGAATGCTCACAGGAAAAGTTAAAATACTTGTTTTTAAATTTGTAAGTATAACTTCCACTCTTTAAGAAATGGGAACAGATATAGTTAATGCATCTTGCAAATTATTATCTTAAACTGCTGATTTTGCTTTGTTTCCAGTTTCTCAGTCAGGAATAAAACTTGCAGCATTTACAGTAATTTATCTTTGATAATTCAGTAACTTCCAGGCAGAAATGTTTTCTACAATTACATAAAACTTTTAAAATACGTCATTATTAAAAGATCGTGAAAACTCTTGTCTGTTTCTACAAATGACTGTCAAGATTTCTGAAACTGTCTTTTGACCCAAGTTGTTGCTAGGTAGAATCACAAGAACTGAGGAAAAAAGCTGGACCCTATACCTGCATAGCTTGAGTAAAACTTAATCACTTTTGGATAACTCCTCTAATTTAATTTTCATACCTCATTTTTTCTGTCTGATTGAACCTGGTAATGAGTATGCTGAGAAGAAACCTGTCTTTAGTGATTTACGTTCAATAAATACGTCTTTCATGTCGTATCGTATCTTTAGAAGTAGCAGTAGCAAAATACTGTATTCCAACACCAGGAAATACTTAATGCTTTACAGAAAAATACCCCCATGAAGATCCACATTAATCAAAAAACTTCAATAATTAATATATTAATGGTAATGGTTTATTACCATGAGGTCAAAATTCAGTTGGTAGAGCAACTTAATTGATGTGATGTGCATTAAAAAGTCAAAGTGCATAGTAATTTTARTAGTCAGACATGCTCTTAAATTTATTGGCTTGCTTATACTTCTGTGCAAAGAAACTTTGTTAGATGTCTCCCTGACTTAGTATTGTAAGCTTTGCATAGGATACATATGTATGCTTTCTTTGCAGTTACCTCTTTGTGCTCCAAGAGTAGACTGTATCTCATTTCATGCAGAAGGGCTTTGCGTTATATAAATTACCCTTTTYGTTATTCCTTTGGTTTTCCTAAGAAATAATTTACTGTGTCAGAAGTGCAAGTCATAAGTGAGCAAACCAAGGTGAGTAATTGATTGGCGATTGAAAAMTGTTKGAGATTGTAAATCTTTGTTAGAAAAGCRATTATGTGAGAGCATAACAAAGTAGGCACAATATCAKAGATATGAAATCACAAAAAATATTAAACTAAGTATTTCAAAATATATGTTTATTTTGACAAGGATGTATGATGCCTTTGAATAGTTGTCATATGGAATCAGCAGAACCTGCGCTCAGAGCTAGACTGAGGTATACTTGAAAAGACGACCAGATTTGAAGGGACTGCCCTGTATTTTAAAATAGTTTGGAACTTCCTATTGTCAAGTTTATGTGATGCTGTTTAAGCATCTCTTCTCACCAAGCCACAAGAGCCACCTCTGTGAAGCTTGGGCAGAGATCTCCAGGAAAGCTTGTAATAAAGTGCAGGCAGGCTGAATTACAGCCCCGCTTTTACGGAAAAAGGTCTTATGTTCACTATTCACCATGGTGCTTGTAAAAGAACTCAAAACAAGTTGCTTCTTGACATGATGATCGTGCTGTTGGGGTGACCTGCAGGTTGTAATGATACCACTGATGAAAATTTACATTACACAAGCAGAATCATGTTAGTTAGGCCTACCACCTCTTGCTGGAAAAGTCTTGCTAATTTTCAATTTCGGATTTCAACCCAATGAGCTCAGCTGGCATAATGTCCTAAGAAAAATAGGAGTTAAGAACTTTCTGATAGAGGTCACTTTCAGGTGAACCAGAGATGCAATATTCTTAAATAGTGTTTCTTAATTTCARCCTTTGTTTTAGTCTTCGTGCGTCTTCCCCTCTGTCAGGTGATACAGTGCCTCTCAGGCCTTGGGAAGAGACCTAAATAGAGAGATCACATAGGACAGTTTGTTTAGGGAATTTTTATTCCTTTAATGACAAAGATCTGAATGAACTCTTTGTTATGGGTTTCTGATAGCTGAGGAAGTATTTCACATTAATTGACTAGCAATAGATTGACCAATCCCTGATGAAAGAAAGCCACACTTTTCCCAGTAGTAAGATCATTGAATGTGATCTGGATTAACACCATATCCCTCTCATCAGCTGGTTAAGGATAACTACACTCTTCTATGAAGTGTAAGGAAAGATGCTCTACAATGATGTTAAAAGGGGCAAAAAGCAGATAAATTGGCTAAGTTTATAGTATTTTCTTGGAATCATACATTACAAGAGAAGAGGATTAAAAAAAAAAAGCTTATCATGTGAGATCATTTGATTTCTAATTCTGATGCAGCTCTCTGAAAGGGAGCGAGCGAGATCCTTCCCACTTAGGGCAAGTGTTCCCCAGATCAGTTGAAACTGCATCAGAAGAAATGTGGCTTGGAGCAGGATACCTTGGCCACGCTTAAAGTAGGATCTTTCAACCTGCAACACTAAAAGGCAACTAACTTCCTCTGCAGTGAAAAGGAACATGACTTGCAGTCTAATTGCAAATTCTTGTAACTGGACAGGCAATAAGGCATAATCTTAGAGAAGCAAAGAACAGACTCGATCTCGGGTTACGCAGGTCTCACAACACTCGCGATGAAAGCGATCGATGTCTGCCTCTCTTGATGAGAAGAATGTGACTCTTGCCTTAGTGACAAGATTGCTTGCTGTATGTAAATTATACAGCTCAAGAAAACTAGGGGCCTTTCTGTGTAGTGTTTGCCGTTAGTTGTTGAAGGAACTCGCCCAAGCCAGGCAGAACTCCTCCGACTGGATGGTYGGATTAGCTAGGCAAAGGAACGTTCTCTTTTATTGTCTCTACCTACTTTGTTCTTTTCAGCATGGCCTTATATTTTATTTTTTGGGAGGAGTTGGAAAGAAAAAAGAAATCAAAATATGCTGTAAGTTTTCATACAAAAATGAGTAGCATTTCTAATGTTTTTGCAAGTAAATGTCTATAGAAATATCAAGAAAATACAAATTGTATGGGAACTTAATTATTCTCAAAGTTTGTAATTGAAGACAATATATAATATCATGTGGTCTAATTTGGATGACTGCATTTTTTTAATAATGGTAGTCCATAAGTTTTTTGAGAAATCTTCCTCATTCTAGCATTTTGCTAGCACATGAGTGAGCATAGAATCTTTTAAGTTGCTAAGATCTCACAAAGCATAAAAAACTTAAATGTAACCTTTTTCCTCATGAAACTTCTACATTGATCACACATTGGAAAGAGTTAACAATGAGATTTGAACTATTTTTGAAGTAGCCTAATTAAAAATAATATATTAACATTTAGTCTGTAAATTCAGACACATTAAAAGCTTGCATGTGAATTAGTGTCAGGAGCACAATTAACCTGGTGGTTGAATCTAAAGGCAATWTGTGTGTGGTAGGTACACATGCAGACTGTGAATGTGAAATTTTTTTCAGAGGCATTTGAAAATGTTGCCCAAACTGAAGTAGGGGCTTAAAGTGAAGCTGCTAGTTGTGTATAGCGGTTTGTTAAAAATACTGTCTAATTATTATCAGAACTTCTGTTGCTTTTGGCTGGGACATGCTCACAGGATACCCTCATTGTACTGCCTACTTTCTGATTATTTTTGTGGATTTAAAACTCCTTAAAAGAGTGCATGACTTGCTGTCTCCTATAATGGTGTTTCTGTTGAATTTCTTTCATGCTGGCAAAACAAACTCATTACTTGCTATAAAAGATGTTAGTAGTAATCGGTATTGAAAAACATCAATAAAATGAGTTCCTAGAATAGGAGAGAGAAGATAGGTAAGAAAAAGAAATCCCTTTGAATTTGAGTTTATATTGCTGTTGCTGTTGTTGGTATCAAGGATTCAACATTTTTAGTGGCAATAGGGATGTCAGTGTTCATCTCTTGTTAGAAAGTATTTATTATCTTATAATCAGATTATAGGGAAAAAGATTAAACCATTCTTTAAAGTGGTTCAGAATCTACGTGTGATATTTGTGCTTTTTTATGTATTTTTAGTGCATGCCAATATTTAGAACAGAGCCTAAAGATAAAATGTGAGCTAGGAAAGTATAAAACATTGGTTCATATCCTAGAAAGGCTTCCCTTCAGTTCTGTTTAAATCAATTGCAGAATTTGTGTGGACTGTCAAAAGTGGAGCTTACGTTAGTTTGCCAGGATCAGCAAAGTTATAAATGCTACTGGTGAAGCTTTCTCAAAAGCCTAAACATACTCTACATCCTGACTTCAGTGTACACCACTGACTGAGACATTTTGTAAGGATTCTACTGAGATAGAAAAAGAAGGTCTTTTTCTGTGAAGTCTGACTTTTTCAGGATCGTACTTAGGTAATTCATCTGTAAAGACTATTTTTTTTTCAAGAATGGTGGATTTCTAAAGATAAGGAAGATGAAAAGTTTCAGTTTCTCTCTTCCCCTGAGCAGTTTCTTCCAAACAATTTTTACACTTAGCTTTAGTCTTTAAATAGCAGTAGTTTGTTTATTTTCACACAGCAAATACAATCTCAGTTTCTTTTCTTCAAGCACTACAACTACTATGGCTTTTTTGCATAATGTGCAATTACTAAAATGCAAATTCTTTTCTAAGGAGATTCAATTTTTAAAGGGACAAATGTTAGCAAAATAAGTGAACATATTGCAATGATCAGAAAAGCATTTTAGTACAAGCGTAAATCTGATAGCAAGAAGCCTATTTCAGCATGTGCGCATCTTTCCTCATACTGCAAAAACTTGCGCTGTCAGATTTTGATGGAAATGTACTTGGCAGGGGGAGGAGCGGGGTGAGAGGAAATCTGTCATTGCAAGTCAAAGACCTTGTTTTACATACAGTAGGCTTACTGTACTTGAGTATCAATTTTTTCCTCTGTTAAATGTTTGTTTCTTACAAAACAAGGAATCAGAATACTTCTGTGTCCATTTATGGAAAGTACTTGTTGTCAATATGCTTAAAATTTGCAAGATGGAGGGAAGGCCCCTGAGAGATCTACAGCTGGTATCTGAAAGTCTCTGTTTCCTGGACAGTATGCTCTCATCCTCGCAGAGCATGACCCAGCCAGTGTTACGTGTAGCAGTCTTTTATGTAAACGATGTTTGTACCATGCTGTTTTGCTTTGTAATAGTAGTTCACATCCTTTATTCATTCCTTAGGGAGGCTAAAAGGGACATTTTGATTTGGCATTCTTTGAATGTGCGGTAGATTTTGCTGCCTCTGGTTGGTTTGTTTATTTATTTATTTATTTTTTCTGAAGGGAAGCTTTTCCAGTATGTTTGCTATTTGTGGAGGCATACAGGGTTCTTTTGGGCTCACACAGTGTTTAGATGCTCAGCCAACACCTCTTGTCATTCTTGGAGATGCATTCAATGGTAAAATTGGGTCTTAAGAGTGGAAATTACCATCATTTATTTTTAAAATGCTTTGTTTTTCCACTCAGATTCATTTACATGTTTTAATGGAGGTGAATGTGTCCACAGAGAGCTCTGCAACTGCAGTCGATTTAATGCAACTGGACCAAGATGCCAGACAGGTGTGTAGAGAGAAAAAACACACTCGGGTTTCCTCAGCTACAAGAACAACTTCCCTTTGTCTGCATCCCCCAGTATCTTCCTCCACACCTTCCCCCCCTCTCCTCCCCCCGTGGTGCTGTATCACGATTAACTACCTATGCTACTATGTCTCAACTGTATCGAATCCAAAAAAAATAGTACTTCTTAAGTGACTGTCCTTTTGTTAGTGTATAATACAGGTGCTGAAAGGGATCATATATGCAGAACATGGGGCCAATACCACTTTGAAACTTTTGATGGACTTTATTATTATTTTCCTGGGAAATCCACATATACCCTTGTGAGACATACTGAATTAGATGAGCAGAGTTTTTCCATACAGGTAGGGGAATGCACTTTTACGTTCACTTTTACTGCTGGTGGACATATGTTAATTTTAAGATATTAATAATTTGAGATTTTAGTACAAGGTTCTACAAGGTAATCTAGCAGTAGTGTATGCTACCAGTTACTCTAGCCCTCTACCCCGTGTAAATGTCTGGGAGTAAACAGAGATGTATGCTTTCAAATCCTACTGCTGCTGTGAAAAGACTGTTCCAGAAAGAGAGCTGATTGTACCCCTTTTGGGGGGGAGGAATGGGATCACACTACTTATTCCTATCCCACTCTCAACATGTAAATATTAGGTGTGCAGTATGTGGAACACTAAGCATATTATTAAAAATCTTAATTTTGACACTAGTGATTTTATTTGACAGGTCAATAATGATCCTGAATGCCATTCGTCTCCTTATTCATGTGAACGGTCCATTAGTTTATTCTTTTCTGGAGATGAAGAGATAAAGATGAGCAGTGAAGTCACCTATAAAGGACTTGGGTAATTGCTCTCATATCTATGATACTGTTTTTGCTGTGAAATTAATATCATGGCATTGTTTTGATTAACATTTTTGTACTGAAATTTTCACGGTTAAAGTTGTTCTTGATTTTGTCTCTGATGTTGCTCGTTTCAGAATACAGTTACCCTATGTCACTGCAAACTTACACATCCAAAAGCTAGCTGGGTACTTCCTAGTTAGACACCAGTATGCTTTCACTCTGGCTTGGGATGGTAATTCTGCTGCATATATCAAAATGACACCAGAATATCTGGGCAAAACACATGGACTGTGTGGAAACAATAATGCTATCATGCAGGATGATCTGCAGACTAGTTATGGTGAGTATTTAAAATACTTCCTGATGTGTAAAGCAGTGTGTGTTGTTGCAGCCCCATCCCCCCAAAAAGACTTTTTTTTCAGTTTAAGAGGGGGAACATTTGAAATGAAAATATGTGGAAATGCTTCTGCTAGTTGCTRTTGTTAGTGAAGGGAGTCACTATGCATGGGGACTCTGGAGAGGGAGGTCTTTAAAAAGCATGACAAGTACTTGACTCAATCCACTACATACAGTGGTAATTGTACTTCGAAGTCCTGGGACCTAAAAGGTAAACTTCTACTTTTAAGTGCTCACTACCACCTTAGTAAGTTCACATAGGAACCTCTGGAAGCCTGATATACTGCTACTACTAGAGATGATTATTATTATTTAGTAAATCAGTGAAGACCACCAAATTTTGTATGATCTAGTATTTCATTTATGCTAACATTTTCAGAAGTGACAGTAATTCTAGGGCTCCCAGTTCCTTGGATACTAACTTCAGATGCCTTAAAGAGTCCTGATCTCCCCCTCCCCTCACCAATAAATACAGAGTAAAAACCTCTACAAAATGAAAAGAATCAGGAAAAATAAAAAGAATTGGGGCCCATGGAAGGTATCCGAAGTTAGACAACAAAAGCTTCTGGGAATCTTTCTTTTAGGCTATTTACCTCTGTGTTTCTCATCTTTAAAATGAAGATACTGTTTCTGCAGAGTTAGTACTTCAGAGTGCAGAGTACAATATGTAGCAGGTTTTCTTTGTTGGTTAAGCTATGTAACTTCTGCAAAGCATCAGTGCCGCAGCCCATTATTGGCAAGACAGGARAGAACACACACATCAATGTGATGCAAGTTCAATCCACCTTATTATTCTACCTATCTAGCTTATATATCCTTTCAGCAGGCTTACCTGTTCACGCACTTTACAAAGCATCGCTATTGGTTGTCTAGCATTGTCCAGGTGTATCTGCTCAGTCTCTAATTGACCGCTGTATCGACTCCCTTCCCAGGTGCATATACTTCTGCTTAGCTTGCTGTAAAATAGCCAGGGCCCCAACACATCAGCCCTGTGCTAAAAACCACTCTTACGCCTTTGAATAATTTGCTTGCTAAATCAAAATGCTTAAATTAATACCTACATCAATAGTTCATTGTCCTCGCTATTTTCAGAGGCTTTCCTCTACCCTCTCACCTTTCACAGAATATCTCTGTCACATAAAGCTGTGATTGTAGTACGGCAGATGCTCTGCATACTAGCTATATCCAACTAGTTCAGGGAGTAATAGTAATAAAAATACACCAAGATAGGCTGTAGCATTTGCTGGTAATACAAGTAGTAATCAGTGTCACTGGATTTTAATGATAGGGGATACCTTTATGAGCTAGTTGAAAGCTAGTGTATGCATTCTTACATGCATGAAAACGTTGCACCTTTATTTGCCTAATATTGGCATTCATTCTGCATCTTTGCTCTGGCCCCGGAAGTGCCTTCCTTCTCGTTCCCTGTTATGCTGTCTGTTGGGAATTCCATATAAAGGAATGGCTTCGAATTATGTGTATACAGCTCGTTGCAGTTCTTTCCTTTCTTCCATTCAAGGATTTCAGCAGGCACAATCCTGCTTCCAAAATCCCATCCTTGCCAAATCACCTGAATAAACTTCTTTCCATCTTTTAAAGTCTTCTTACAACATTCCCTTTAAAGGGACTCTGTTTTTTTCTAAGGACCAGATAGTCTTCAAACTAACATATGATTCATTTAATCTGTTGTGTGTAGTATTTGGCTGCCTCTGCTTAACATGTGAAGATTATTGAGGTGTTTCTTTCAAAAATCCTATAGAAACATTTTTGTTAATCTGTGTGACTGTATGTATGTCTTGTCTAGGAAAACTGACAGATGATGTAGCAGAATTCGTAGAAAGTTGGCAGGAAAATCCTCCACAAGGAGCATTCAATTGGGATGATTCTTTTGTCAATGAACCGCCTTGCCTGACACAAAACCATGAATCTTTACAGGTTTGGATACCATGAAAGGAATATTACAACAGTCTGTGATTCTTACTAGAGCCAGAATTTGTTTTAGTGCTTTGAGGGAGGCTGGAGATGACATCATCTCTAGGCATCTCATTTTGCCTTTGGAGAGGAGGATTGAGATGGCATCTGCAACTGAGCTTCCCTAGTCTTTTTTTCATTTGGCTTCTAGAGAAGTTTATAACTTAATTCTTTGTCCTTTTTGGTGTATTATATTGTATGCAAAGTAGTCAAAAGGAGTGTTTTTGAATCTGGAGCTACATGAGTGAAAAATTGTAAAGTAGAGGCTCATTCTAGAGCTTGTTCCTATCCTTTCCCTTAGGAAATATATGAGAAAGCAGGCCTATGAAAGCAGATTAAAAAAAATAAATTAATTGTTAGTGTTTGGAATTTAGTTATGGCCACTTTTGTCCATCCCAATCACAATAGTTTCTCCTTCTAAGTAGTATTTTGAAGATTAAACCCTGAAATTAAATATTTTGAAACTAAAGCTACTGATGCCAGACATGTTTTATTTCTGATGTCTTTTACTGCATGATTTAAATAAAATGAGTACTGTACTAAAACACTAGTTCAAAACTTCAGATCATCCAGGATTAGCTGCAAAAAAAAAAAAAGCCTTTTTTTTCTTTCCTTGAGCCTGGGGTGGGAGAAAGGCTATATTACATTACCGTCAGTACAATGATGGATAAAGGATTTAATGTTCTGAATACAGTGTGACGGAGAGTAATGTGTTACTAGTCACTGCTCCTAGTTAATAAGAGGAAAGGGATTCCTAGTCATAAATTGAGGGGTGTCTGGTCTGCTTTTGCATAGTATGCAATTCTGCTTAAGTTTGCTGTTGTGAAGTTCTTAAAAATAATCTCTTTCATTTTAGAGGACATACACTCTCTGTAATATTCTGTTACATCTCCCGTTTGAACAGTGTCATGAGTATGTGAGCCCTCTTCCTTTTATGGCAAGCTGCACCAGTGATATTTGCATGTAAGTGAGTGTTTTGGGGTAATTCCAAAGCTCTTATTTTAAAAAAATAATAAATTGTTGTACCATGAGAATGAATCTTGCTAACATGTAAATGTTAACAGAACTAATACATTTCTTTTTCTGCATATCAATTTGTATCTAAAATGCTTTTTATACAGTAAAAGTCTTGATTTTCTTCTCACTGCTTCTGCTTTTGCTGTCAGAAATGTCTGGAATTGTTCCTGTTTCTTTTGGTGTAAGGAAAACCAAAATCAGGCCTAGCTATTTGCATAATTCATTAGTTTACTTGAATATGACATCTCTTTTGACGCTGAGTATACAACATCATTATTATTTCTAATCTTAATGAAAAGTAATATCAATAGATCAGTTCTGCATCTGTAAGGCATGTTAATCCAACAAAAAGAGGAATTGGATTGTAAGCACGCAAACTGTCTGAATTTATGCTGTCATTTCACAATGGTATGATGTTTTTCCAAATGGTTATGACCCTTTAAAGTAAAAGACAGATGGGGATAATTTTCTTTTCTTGTTCACAGGTAGAAGTCATTCACTTTCTTCTTGTGACATTTCTGAAGGACATTATTTCTTTTGTAAAAATAAAGGCCTTTAGTCAAATCCCCCTTTATGCTATTGTATCTGCTGGCTTGCATGGATTTATTTAGGCAATCCATTGTAGGTTTCTAGTATGTTTGTCTGCTGTCTTCAGACATGGCAGAATGTCTTAGCCATTTTAGATATCTAATTTACAAACGACACAGTACATTAGAATGTTATTTATTAATGTTAATTCAAACAGTACTGCTTGTACACAACTGAAATGGTGCAGAAACATTCATGAGGTTATGACTGAGTATTTGAATGTAGGGAGAAAATAACGTCATGTCAATTTTTATTTGTATAAGGTCAGCAATTGATAATGCAACCTGGTGTCGAGCGTTAACTGAATATGCCAGGGCCTGTGCCCAAGCAGGAAAACCACTTCATGGATGGCGAACGCACTTTCAACAGTGTGGTATGCAGATGCTTGAGTAGTTGTATGACTTCTCTTCTTTATTCTTCTTCCTACTAAGGACTAATACCGTTCTCAGTGGAGGTATAACTCTGGTCTCACTTCAGTGCTACATAAACATTACTGAATTTCTTTTTTATGTGTTTTTCATAGAACTACTCTCTCAAGACAAAGACTTCATAGATTTCTGGTGTATAAAATGTGTTATGAGTGTTAAAAATAAACTTGAGTTACAGCTGAATTAAGTCTTCATCCTAATCACTGAAAGAAAGTTTGAAAAAAATCATGACAGATCATCTAGTCTGTCCACCTCTCTGTAACAAAGGATCAAAAATAGTTTTGTCATCCATGACAGAAGCATTTCCCACGTTTCTAAAAAAATCTTGGTTAATGGATATTCTACCATTCTGTGCTGTTTAAATAGCTTTATTGTGAGAATGTTTCCCCAAGTCTCCCATGATGTAATTGAAGATTGTTAATTTTTGATGCACCTGAAACAGGTATCTTTCTCCTTGTAGTTCTTACCTATCTACCCAGAAAGAAAGAATGAAAATGTTAAATATATAAATACATTTAAATACATACGTTTGTGTTATAAAAAGTTGTTGATTCATGGTTCTAGACAACAAATACTCAACTGATTTACCAAAAAGTAAATACCTGAGAAACATGTACAAACTCTCATGCCCTGAGGTGCTAACACATTTTTGTTTCTTAACCTGTTTCTGTTTTGTAGTCATTACCTGTGCTGAACACTTGACCTACAGCGAATGCATTGATTGTTGCCCTGTTTCATGCCATCAGCAATCACAGTGTGTTGGCAGTGAGATTCCCTGCGTTGATGGATGTTACTGTCCAAATGGTAAGTTTTTCAGATTGTTCATATACCTATGTGGTCTGCCTAGATTGAGGTAGCCACAGGATCTCTTTCTAATCACCTTGTCAACAGATTAGATGGATGATCTCATTCTCCTCATTAGTGGCAAGAGCCCTTTCCTCCATGTATAGTAGAGGAGCAGGTTTTGTCAGATACCCTTTCTAGCTATAGAGTGCCACAGTATGGTTTGTTGAGTTTGGTGATCTTGTGGATAGGGGAGCTGTCTTCCTGATTCTGGTGGTTGCCACTCATGTTTTTGCTGAAGTATGTCTGCAAGTCCACATGCATGCTCAAAAGCATGACAGGAGTAAAACTCATTATTTCTTTTCCTTCTGTAGCCAGAAACAGTTTGTAACAGTGTTTCTTATACTGTAGTGTGGCTCTGGTAGCAATGTGGCTCAAAGCAAAACTGTGCACTTTTTTACCAAAAGATACTTTACYGTCCAATTTTCCTCTTGTTACTGCCTTTTCTTGGGGACATAATTGTGTCTGAAAGAGAACAGAATGGTATAATGTGGCTGTTCAAACCATGCCTCTTAYACATACCCTGATAATTTGTAAGTGTAATCATCTGTGCTGCACTTCATCTGTAATGGACTGTTAATGTCTTTTAGGTCTCGGCTATAAAAATGGAATAATTAAAAAAGTAAAACCAAAAAAAAACCTACCGTAATAATATAAGGACCAAATGGTGTCTTAAAATATCAAAGCAAAGATTTGTTATGTTATCAGAAGAGATACCATAGCTACCTGAATCGCCTGAGCAATTTTTCAAAATATAAAATATTTGTGATTCATACCATCATTATTGTATTAGAGCCAATTTAGAGACTTGGTCCAATGTAACATAATTTATTCAATATAAAAATGAATATGAAATGTATATTTGTTCTGAAGAACAATTCCGAAATGGTCTGCGATTTTGTTGTGCTACCTATTAATGTTGTTATTAGGTATGATTGTTAATCAAGGTACTCCATTAGCCATTTGCAAAGATATTTAACTTTTCTATTTCTATTTTTGTTGTTTTATTTCTTCAAGGCCTAATTTATGAAAATCAAGTATGTATCAAGCCTATGGACTGCCCTTGTGACTACCATGGGAGTTTTTTTGAAATGGGTTCTGTGGTTTATGAGGAATGTAACAACTGGTTGGTAAACTTCCTTTTTTTTTTTTTTTTTTTTTTTGCTGTTCCTATGATTTAGTTCTTTTGTGGTCACCGGAGAGAGAAGTCCTTTAAGGCACTGTTCATGAAACATTGAATAAAGTTGATGGGAGTCTTTACTTTTTTCTGCATACAAAAACTAATCCTCCTTGGAGATGTTGCAACTAACAGAAAGATAAAGGAAGTAAGAGCTATCAATCTGAATAGTGAAGAGCAGCAAAAAACACATACTACAGAGAATACTGAAATGTTTAGTAATTTTTTTGTCTTGAAATCTGTGTCAAACTAAAACAATCTAGAATTCAAACCTTAAAAATTGACTTAGTTTGACATTACTTTGTATCTCTTTGTTTGAATTATCTCATTTGGGCACAGATTCTACTGTCGTTATGACATGAAGCGATTGTTTTTAGCATTTCTAAGTTAATTTTGCGCTTCAGCAAGCGAGGTTTGTAGAAAGAGGTAATACCTTTTATTGGATCAACTTGGAGAAAACGGATGAGTTTGCAGACATGCAACCCTTTTTTTTTCTTCACAGCAGTTGTGTTTTTTTGGAGTTGTTTCACTCTAATTGAATGTTTATTCTTTTAATATCAGTCATCCTTGACTTTTTACAATGGAGCTAATAATGGGAGCTCCTTTTTCAATGACCTAAAAGGAAAGAGATGTATTATTGGGCATATGGATGAGACTTCACTTGGCCATATCTTCCTGACAAGCCCTTGCCACAGCTTCCAGACTTTCTAGTGATTGTAATAGCTCCCTTTTACCATTTTGTGAGACTCGTAAGACATTTGTTACTCTCTCCGTGGAGTAGAAAACCAGGAAGAACTGAGGGATATATGCCATATGCTTAAAAAACAAAACGAAACAGCTTTTCACTTTTATTTCAGCACTTGCATTGGAGGAAAGTGGATTTGTACAAATCTTACGTGTCCAGGTATGTGAAAAGAACAGATGTTGGATACTTAACTTTTTTTTAATAACTCTGATTTTTTTTTAATTGGGATAGACTATTGCTCTTAGACTTTAACATGTTTTTTCACTATATAGTTTGTATTTTTGTTTGTATTTGCACAAACACATTCACACACAATGGATTAAATATTAAAATGATCTGAAAAACAGCCATCTCCCTTTTCCAGCTGAACATAGCAGTGTCTGTCCCATTGGGTCACTGTAATGTTTCTGACAGATGGCATTACCTGACTCTGCCTGCCATCCAACTAAAGATTCCTATACAATCTTCTCCTGACAGAATTAGATATGAATTATGGAGGAGTTTCTAAATCCATGATTACTTTTCTTTTTCTTGCAATATTGCAGGCTAACGATGTGGTATCTAGCTATTACACAAATAGTAAATTATTTTCACAACATGGTTGTGGAATGAGGGCTGTCACTATTTTCGCTTCACAGGTGGGCAAATAAGCTACAGAGAGGTTAAGATCTAAAGGATTTTGAGTATTAGGAGTACCCATGGTTTCATGGTTTATGTAGCAGTTGATGGTTTCAAGCTTTTATCTCAATGATGTTAATTGCTGTGTGAGTGCTTAATATTTCTGCAAATCACTTTTTAGATCCTCATGTATCAAACACTCAGAATTTAAGGAGCACCCAAATTATTTCTTCTGTGACAGGGAAAAACTGTTTTAGTTTTCCTAGCCTGGCAATCAAGTAAGAGCTCCTTAACACAACCAATTATAGGATTCAAGTATAGCACTCTCAAGAAGATGCAATACTTTCTGCATACTTAAATCATTTTTTTGTTGTATCTGTCAGCTGAATGCTCGGTTTCAGGAGACATTCATTTCATGACCTTTGATGGGCGTAAATACACTTTCCAAGCTACCTGCCAATATATTCTAGCGAAAAGCCTTACATCTGGAGAGTTTACTGTATCCTTGCAAAATGCTCCATGTGGACAGGTAAAGTTTAAAATTTTCATATTGTATTTATATCCTGAAAGGGAAGCTATGCTAAACAGCACAAACCCTGCCTTCCCACCCCCAAGAAACCCCTCCAAAGCTACCTGCAATTGAATATATTAAAATTAATCAATAGCAACGATTTTCCTTACTCTTGAAATAGTCTAACAACAATTGTGGAGGAACCCCATGCCTAAGTCTTGTGGTTTTTTGCAATAAAAAGGAAAGATTATGTTCTAGCATTTTGATTCAGTGTTCAGTGAGGTGGTTAAGTAGCATATGATGGTCCTTGAAAGAAACCCCAGATGATGACTGGTTTTCTTGAGTTCTGAGTATATCTTTGTGGGTTTGCAGCCAGCATATAATAAGTATACAGCTTATTATTGCTTGAAGGAAGAATTATTTTTTTTATGCCTTGAATATACATTTCTCTTTTGGCTTTGTTCTTGCACTTTGAAATTCACTTTCATTTATACTGATAGGGAAAACTGTGAGTAGCTTTTGGATCTATCTCAGATTTGGGTATGTGTATGCATTTGTTTAATGTTGCAAGTTGTTACTGTGTACAACTCACTTCAGCCAAGCATGTGTGCAAGTGCTTATGCATAGCTAATACTGATGATACTCCTACTTCATATTTGCAAGTGTCTAATAATAGACAGAAATTGCCAAATAGTTTGTCTGCTTTATCTCAAAGACCCCATTCTCCTTCCTTGTATATTTATGAACATGTATTGTAAAGCTGTAATGCTGTGCATGTTGAGGTATGGATAAGATTTTTGCTAATTTATGTGCTACTAATACAATTCTTTTTGAATAGAGCAGCTACAGCATTTTATTCTTATTGTGGTTTTGATAGGTCTTAATTTTGAAAAAGTTACGGCACAGTAGAACAGATCTTAGGAATACACAGGTGCTGTGAGAAGTGGAGTTGAACTGTTTTCTGAATTCAGACTTTTCTCAGTGGCTTTACTGTATATATGACTGAGTTAGGCAGAACTTGGTCAGTGTTTTATTCACCTAGTGCTCCAATATTGTATTAAAATCATAATGCTGCTACTGATGCCAGCTTCCAGATATGGTCAACGACTAAGCTGCTGGCCCTGTGCTCTGAGAGCAAGGTGTTAAACTTGATATTTTGGTCAGGTTTGCATTCCGGCTCTGATTTTGATCTCATTCAATGATTTTAACTTGGGAGCAACTGTACAGATATTTGAACAGTTTATAGACTTAAATATGCTTTGTTATTATTTGCTTTCTATGTTTCTTCATATGCAATATGTTAGCCCGAATTTCTGTTCTTAATGTGACAAGTGTAAATGTTGTTACAATTATGTACTTTAGGTAWAATCAAATTTAGAGGTATTACTGTTTGTTTCTGTGGAAGTAACTGTAGATTAAACAAATGCTCTCTAGATTAAACAAATGTGCATTTCTACCAAGTCCTGCTATTACATTAATGATTGCATTCATTCTTATCTGTGGCTTATATTGTAATACACTTCAGGTTTCCTTGGGAAGAAGAATACCCATATAAATATACGGTTGTCAAGCCTCACTGTAGAAAGGCATGTTTCAGTAAAGACTCTACATCCTTGTGGACAAAAGCTTTCTTCTATGAAAAGACCTTTTCTAAGCAAAAGGAAGTGATATGAAAATGTAATAGACAAGTTTATTAAATTAGAATTGATGATAAAACAGGCTGATTGCCTGGAGTCCCCTTCTCATCTTAGTGATAGAAGTTATATGGAAGAAGAATAACTTAACTAGGTGGAGACCAAATATGTTTTCCATCTAAATGATCAGCAAGGAAATGCCCCAGGGTCCTGTGATGCCTAGCAGAAGTGTATCTGAGTATCAGGTGAGGCAAGAGWGACTGGGCATAGGAGAGGTTACCAGTATTGAAAAGCCGATACCTGTATTGTGAATACAGTTGCTTTTCTAGACTCTTATCTCTTTGAGATAGAAAACATAGAGTCAGGGCTGTGAAATGAGATCCTGATAAGGACATGCACGTTTTAAAAGCTTTAAGCTGTGTGGTCCTTTGGGTTGGAAAGAACCTGATTGTCCCAATTGCATATCCTACTCGCAGGAAAATTGAGACCTCTTCATGGCACTGTCTAACTGATTGCTACTATGGTTCCCGCTTAAAGTGCACGTTCAGTTTAGCTTATTCAAATCATCATGATTTTTACTTAGCTTAATTTTGTGCTAACCTTGGGATCCTCAAGAGTTGCGTAAGTCAATATCATAGTCTGCAAGAAACGTGTATAGAATAGCTGTGAAACAAAACCTGAAACATAGGTACTACAAAAACTGTTACACCAACGTAATTTTCTTCCTGTTTTGCAATCCGTAAAGCTTGAGAAAGGTGGTTAGGTGTGGATGCTGTGTCCTGTACTACATAGGTGAAGATCAGCAAGATAGGATCTCTTGAGAAAACACTGTTAGAAGTTCATTTACCAAAGAAAAGTTGAGGCACAGTTGACTGCTTCCAGAAGCTCAGCCTTTCAGCCCGAAATGTTAAAAATTCCACCAACGGACAACAAACAGAGGTCTTGAACAAGTATCTGCTATGATAATGTGCAAGAGGTGTATTGTACATCTCATTCACTCTTCTGTTACAGAACACTTATCCCCTGCCACAGATAGAAATTTGGATTGTGCTGTGGTTGTTGCTGTAAATGATGCTTCTGTTGGGGGCAGTGACAGCCAAATTAGTTGGCATTCTGCAGCACTCCTGAGACTGCAAAGAACCTCGCATTAGTTCTTAAATCTTCTTCTTGATCCTGATTTAGGGACTTTACTTAACATGTCTCTTCATCCAGATGGGTTGTATGTTGCAAAACTGCTTTTCCTGGCTTTTACTGCATGTTGGGCTTCACTCTTCACCTAGACTTTAAGTGAGCTCACCAGGTCAGAGTTCTTAAAAGTTACGAAGTTCTACAGAGCTTTGAGTGAAGCATTCTGAAGATAACAGCCAGGTGGATGAGTAGAGGCTTATGTGGTGGATGCCAGGGTTAAGCTCTGTTAATTTAATTATTGATGTAAGAGTAGTGGGAGGATAGCAAGAGCAGTTTGTACTATAACGTGAGGGTGTGGGGCTTCAAAGCAGGTATTCAGGCATCTAAAAAATAGCTGGTACTACTTGGCAGTGGAACTACTTTACAGATCTTTAGGCAAATCTAGTATATTCTTTCCATTTATAAAATTTAATGAATTGAATCAGGAAGCTGAAAGATCTGTAGTGTGCTATCTCATATTTCTCGGTGGTTTGAGAATTCTGTTTGCTTTTTTAAAATTCAATTTTTTTTTCTTTTTAACTGATCAATCCCATCGCATTCAAGCAGATGAAAAAAAAAGGTGGAAAGAAAATACCTGAGGAGATTTTAGTTCTTTCAATCACAAAGAAGCCAGTCATCTAGTGCCTTAGAGCTGGTGACATAAACAGTCATCAGGCAACAAGTGATTTCAAAACGATGTGAAATTTTGTTTAAGCACTTTTTGGAAGGAGAATCAGTCAAGTGATCAGCACAGCTTAACCTTATCTGAGTTTCAGGTGACAACCTCTCTGCCTTTGTAGTTTGTATGATGAGAAGGTCTTCTGAATATAGGAATTGTTGTTAAATGTCTAGTGAGAGAAGTGGTCATCCCTGTGAATACAACTGCTGAGAGTTGGCAGGATCAGTGCTGTGAAAGAAACAGTTCATTGGAACAGAAAATAATAGGCAGAATTTCTTTAGCTTCTATGTGAAGGAATAATAAAGCTTTTGTCAATATTGTATAATTAAGGTATATACTATGGACAGACATCTGTCTTCACCATCAGTCCAGAAGAGCTGGCTGAGCTGATGAAATGTTCATTATTTTTATATTTTACCCTTATTTTTAAATTTAGTTTTATTATTTCAATTTTTGATGAGAGATCACTGTTGCATTATTATTTAGGGACAAGGAAATTCTGAATGTAGTCTGTATTCTTTGCGTACCACTCTGTGTATCTGTGTGTCCATGGACTGATGGATGATCTGCTCTGTGCTAGTATAGCATCTGTGTATGAGCCACATGGCAGTGTTCAGAGATCCTTGGAGCTCTGGTGCTTTGTTCTTAACACGTATGGCAAGATTTGCCTTGTATCATGCAAGTCCCAATGAAAGTCAGCAGGAATTCGGTGGTTAAGACTGTAAATCTTGGAACTGAAAATTCTGATCTCAGTTTGCATTGTGAAATAGTACTATGCAATATAATTTTACCGTTTGTGTGACTGTCCAAAAGTAGGAATATTTAATCTAACAGTTATTCAGTACCTCTTTCAACACTGATGATGATTAACACTTTGCATCAACAGTTACTTCTTCACTGTGGTCAATGGGGCAGGAAGGGCAACCTCCTGCAGCTCTTCTGACTACTCTGGACCTCAGCTCAGGGTCTGATCTGATCAGTGAGACATTTCTTGGGGAAAGACCTAGGCCACTGTTTGAACCAGTAATTTTGAACATCCCTCTGAATGTTTTTATATGTCAGACGTTGAGTATATAATCAGGAATGAGGGTAAAATAAACAAATGCGGTGAATCAGTGTTAACTAGACTCAGTTTTGTAATTGTTACTGAGTACCTTTCAAATGGGTGCAAGGTSTTGCAATGAAGAAGCCTGAACAGGAAGGATGCAGCAGTTGAATGCTGCCCCCTTTTCACTGTAGATGGCAGGAAATAGACAAACTCTTGTTTTTTTTTATTTTTTATTTTTTATTTTAGAGAAGGTTCATCCTAAACACACAAAGCCAATACAAATAAGCTGATGTCACTGAACTTTAGAGCAAAGAGATTTATCTCAGCATAGCAGGAGGACCAGAAACTTAATTCCTTCCTGGAGCTAAGAGCAAGCAGGGGGTAGACCGTGTTTCCGATGTCTTTTAGGATGTAACAAAGTAAATTACAGGATGCTGAGATTGTAGGGCTCCAGAGATCGGTTTATCTATCTCTATGCCTAATCCACCACAACTGAACATTTGTCTGTTCATAAAGTTAAATAAACCGTCAAATTCTTTCTACTAAAAAAAACCACTACTCATCTTTTYTGAATAATAAGCAGCCTTTAATAAGCATTATTTTCCCCAGTGGCATTAAAAGCCAAAGTACATTCAGTTTTTCAGAAAGGTGAAGTCCTTGCCTGGAAACTTCGACAGCCACTGACTAGTGTTAATCATATGTTTGGCTAGTTGCCGTGTTACTTAGTACAGATATATTTGTTACTGTGATACACTGGAAACATTAAGTATTCAATAGGCCTCACACTCACGCTGCCTTCCACCTGCTTGGGTGATGTCTAGCTGAATATCTCTACTGTAATATAAAACATGCAGGAATACTAAGTAGCTTAAGACTTCACTTAGCTACCAAGTTGTTTCAGGACTTGCTTTAGGATTTTTTTTTCTTTTTCTTTCTTTCTTTTTCTTTCTTTCTTTTTTTTTTAAATCTGTCTAGAAGGCTTTTCTGTATGTTTATTGGCTTTGTGTCTTTGTGCTAAAGTTGATAAAATATGTCCACGTAGGTTTTTCATGTCTCATCCGAGTCCTGGGAATCGTCCGCCTTTCAAAATCATTGCTGATGAGCCACTGGTTGCATGAGTACAGAACTACTTCCTTTTCAGTATTTTTTTAGGTCAGAAAGTATATGTATTCCAAAGTTAAAACAAACGGCTGGAGATTGCAGAAACACTTTCTGTCTATATATCAGCATAGACCCCAAAGTATTCCTTTAGACACCTGAAGACAATGTACCAAAGTCAAAGAATGTAGAAAAATCTAGCCTGATATAGAGCATGTGTACTGTGTTTGACTTCAGTTCTGATGAAATCAGTTAATCTTTAAGCTGTTGTGAAATTTTCTTGTGCAGGCCGTATACTTTATTTCTGCTGTGAAGCTATAGCAACATGAATGTCAGTACTTCATTTTTAGATGCAAAGATCTGTTAATCACAGTGTGTTCAAAAAAGAAAAAAAAATCCAGTCTATCAGTTGCTTTTGGTACTGATGACAAGTGAGTGCCGCTGAGTGGTTGGGARTAGGTAAGGTAGGTGAGGTTGAGCTAGAATTTTTCTGGAGTATGGTTTAGTCCTGCTGACTGAACCCAGTATATTCCTTTGCATGGTTTTCCTGTATGATTTGGCGGAACTGTAGAGCTGAAATGATAAGAGTAAGCAAGTCAAGCCACCTGGATGCTGTGATTATTTTATGCTGTTATGATGCTGCCTTTCTTTCCTCAGTATGCATCCAGTGAGCTCAGGGAGTGACTCCAACTCCTCTCAGAAATAATGAACTTAAATGCACTTTTATATARTGATTCACCAGAAGCCTCTGTCTTTTGTTATTGTTTGCAGTAAAAAAGAATTCTGTATTTTTAATACATTTTAAAAGAACTAGGTATAGCAACACAGTTTAGGTTGAGGAGAGTTACAAATTCACTGTGAGAGTGACGGAGCCCTGGCACAGGTTGCCCAGAGAGGTTGTGGAGTCTCCTTCTCTGGAGATATTCAAGGCCGCCTGGATGCAACCCTGTCTACCATGCTCTAGGTGACCCTGCTGAGTGGGGAGGTTGGACTGGAGGTCTCTTCCAAACTTACCAATTCTGTGATTCTGTGATATAGACTTTTTTTTTTCCTGTGCACTGCTGTGTGGAGAATGCAACCTGATTTGCAAATATCAACTTGGCCTCGGTGAGTTTTGTATCAATGGGTCTCATGACTTGCAGATGGATTTGTACTAAGCAATGTAAAAATTCTATAAACTTCTCTTTCCAAATCCCACTTTTGAAATGTATTCGCGTAACATGTTACAATTATAATTAAACACATACGAAATTATTCAAAATATTTAGGTTTTTAACTTCAAAGCTATATATTTTGCAGGTTCAATTTGTGAARAGGTTAGATGCAACTGAGAGTGTTTAATTTTTCCTTCATTGTAATTTTACTTGCAGTCTAATTTACCATTTATCCTACTTTAATATATATAAAAAAAATTGTTTTGTCCTTACTTGCAGAACCAAGATGGATCATGTATCCAGTCAGTCAGTCTTATTCTTAAGCAGGACCCCAAGAGGCAAGTGACTCTGACTCATTCAGGAGATGTTTTGGTATATGATCAGTACAAAATTAACCTGCCTTATACAGATGGTAAGGAATAATATATATGCATCTAATCTRTTGAGCACTGAAATAGTATTTTAATGGCATATACATATGTTGTAATATTGTCAGTATTACTAACATATTAAATGATGTATTGTTAGTGTTAACATTGTTAATTTTTCAAGAACTACGAAGCATGTTTCATAAATTAACTACCGTTGTGCCTTGTTTTCTGATGTTAGGAGCTGTGCAGTAGTTGTATTGTGCTAGTGTCTCTTGTGTTAACGTTAAGTACGTTGTGTCTCTAACAAGCCCAAATACCATCTCTCGCACTTACAGGACTGGTTGGTTCTTTCCTGAGGTAAAATTACTTTCCCTGGTGTTTCTTGACTAAATAATTTCTTTTCTCTTTTTTTGTAAGCAACTCAAGTACATGTAAGTGGAAAGGGCACTCTTGCTCCTTGCAGATAAACTGCAGATTTTCAGACAAAAGAGTTCTGGTTTGTTTGGTTTTTTTGTCTCAGTGGATTTTAAATCTCTTTCAGAAGTTATTATCAAGTATCTACATATGAATATGTGACTATTCTGCAGTGATCAATGTTAGCTTTGGTGAAGGCTTGATTTGCAAAAATGAATTTATTTGATGTCTGTAGGCTCTTAGGAAGCATATTGRTACTCAGAGGATTTTGTTGTCTACAGTAAATCATTTGAAATATTTGTACCTTTACGTTGATTTGCTTTTAATTAACCTTTCTGAATCTCACAGTGATTGTTGGATGCATTTTTAAGAAGTTTGACTGTCGTTAAGTTTCTTGTTTTCTTTTTCGAAATCTGAATCACAGCTTAACGTCTTATGATAAATTGATTATTTTGGCCAGAGTAGGAAAAAAAGTAACTTATCTAAAAGTCATATAAAACAAAATAGTAAAATAACTAGAAAGAAAATACAAATTATAAGTATTTTTCCTTTGCCTTTCAACAATCTCTGTTCTTGCTTACCAGATTTATTTGAAATACGGAAACTCTCCTCCGTATTTCTTCAAGTAAAGACGCACATTGGATTACGGATACTGTATGATAGAGAAGGACTGAGGCTTTATCTTCAAGTTGATGGCCGGTGGAAGGATGATACTGTGGGCCTATGTGGAACCTTCAATGGAAATACTGAGGATGATTTTTTGTATGAATAACTGCAAGATTTCTATATCTGTATATACATCTAGAGTTAGAACATAGATGAAGTATATGCTGAAGCTGAATAGATGGGTACCGAAAGTGTTTCATCTTAATGTTTTGAGATAGAAGTGTCAAAAGTAGGTTTTAGTTTGCTAACAGAAGGTCTGTAACTTCAATTACATGGTTTTAAAATATAACAGTACAGTGAAATATGTATGACTCCAAAGCACAAATTTATCTGAACAGTTTTGTCCAAAAGATAGAGTGGCCTGTGTAAGGGACCTCCTATCTCCTTACAAACTTTTCATCTCTCTCCAGCTCCTGTTTTCTGCTACAAGTTCTAATCATCTTTTGCTAACAGAACCTCTTCTGTTCTGTGTCTGCAGGCCAGCAATAGAAATTGGCTGTTGCCTGAGCTCTGTTTTGCTGTGATGCACTGAAAGACAGTTAGAGCTGCCTCAGCTTCACAGTCAAGCTTACTGTTTCTGCCCAGCTTCTTTGTACTGTATGTCCTGCTGTACTGGCTTCCAGAGGCTAAAGCAGCCCAGTGAAATTTGGAGGAGGAGGACATGAATTTGGAGTGTGAAAGAATATTTCTTTGAGCAGGAGTTAAAAAGGAATTGGGGATCATCTGTCTCTCAAATCAGTTGGAATTTTTTTTAATTAAAACTGATAGAAAAATGAAGAAACTGTCTTTAGTTGTTTCTAATTAAAAAAAAATCTTTTTAAGTTTTAGAACAATGAATGATAAAAAGTATTAGTAGAATAATATTGTTATAACTAGACTAGAAAATGTATAGACTAGACTAGATTTCAAGTAGCAGAAGATAATGCTTATATACAAAAACTACTTAAAATACTTCTTTTTGAAGCAAGTAGGCTTTGTAGTGTATTTTTGGTGACAGCTTTTGGGCCTGTTTTCAGATAACTGAGAAGTTGCTTGGATAGTTGATATTTGTGAGAATAGCCCTTAGAAACTACAGTAACTTATGAACTGTGCTGAGAGATGACCCAAACCGTATTGAGCGAGCATCTCTACATGTGTACAAAACTGCTTGCTCCCCACTAGATTTCGGAGAGTTTCCATATGCAGTGGTATATCTTACAACTCCTCTCCCCTCCATCTCCAGCAGAGGTAAAACTACTGGTGGTATGCTTAAGGCTGTCCTTTCCATAGAGTGCAACACCTCATATTTAAGCACATAGTTTCCATCATTCTCCCTTTGCAATATTAACATGCCTTCTTATTTTGATTGAATCTTGTCTGTCTTTCAACTTCTTCTGCACCTCTGTTTGTCTGGGCCTCAGAGATACCAATTGCTCATGCAATTTTATTTCTGGACTTTGGCTTTTCTGACGTCCTCTCTCTTCCAGGGGTTAGAGAGCCTGGGAAGTGAGATGCCCAGGAGCAGACAGGAAATTATAGGCAGAGGAGAGATGAAAATGGATTAGATGTGATTCAGGGGGTAGCAGTATGGATAGAAAGAGTGCACATTTTCAGGACAGCTGTGYTCCTCCCTTATCCTCTCTTGTGAAAACAGAATTTGGTGGGTTTTGACCCTTCCTTCCATAGAAAGTATCTAATGGCTCTAGAGCACATTTCTTTCTTTTCTGTGTCTGCCTGCTGCCTGGAGGAAAGGAGAGGAGCCCTAAAACTTAATCTAACAGCTAGTGCTTTAGGGAAAGGTGCCTGAGAATATGGTGCAATGGAAGGGAAGCTTATATCAGCTGTAGTGAAGGTGGTGATAGAACAGAGACTATTCTTTAAWTTAAACTTTTTTGTGACTGACTTCTCTTTTATAAAAAGATCTCCAGTTGGAGTACCAGAAAGCACTCCACAGCTGTTTGGAAATGCCTGGAAAACTTTACCAGCGTGCATTCTTGTGCATGACAGTTCACAAATGGACCCGTGTGATATTCATCTACAGGCAGGTGGGCAATGAGGCTCAGTTGTTAGTGACAAAAGCATTTCTACTTATTACTTCTCTGATTTTTGTAGTTGGATCAGGAAAAAGAACAACTGATCTTCCCCATGAAAAAATGGATGCTTAGTTTTGAGCCCTAACAAGCCATGTGGTGTAATATTTAAATATGTTCTGGTATCTGAAATATCCTCTGAATACCCACTTGAAATACCTTTCTTTTTTATTATTAATTCTTCTTGTTTGCAGTTACAGTATGTAAAGCTACATGCATTAATGTCTAATGTAGTAGTATGTCTAGTATTGGTAGTGCTGGTAGTTAAGATGGAGACTCATAAAAATACTCCAATATTCATTTTTGAAAATATTGTAAAAATGAAACATTTTGATTTAGTTGTGTGCTGTGCAGGAGAATCAGTCATATAAATYATATACTTATGCTCTGCTATCTTTGGGTTCAGCTGAAGCGGTCCAGTCAGGGGAAGATTAGCTAGTTGCTGATGCCACGAGGACCATAGCTAGTCAGTAAAGGCATCCTTTTATAATGATGATCTTTGCATGTAATAGGTTAGGTTCCTCTTGCAGTTTGCACCATTGCTGCCTTGGACTGCACACACTTCTGGGCATGATACAGGGGTGAAGTGTTAATTAAAGTTTTGCCCATAACTTCAGTGGTGTGAGGAAATCATCCCATGCCTTCTGTAAGGAAATACTTGGATGATCTACGTGATGTGCTGTGCAGCGAGACTGTGTTCTTGGTAATATGTTGGGATATGGATATAGAGAAAACAGTGGCCAGTGTAGAAATTCAGAAATTCTGGGAAGAAAATTTTGAAGTCCTGGTTTATCCATCTATTTGACCACAATTGCAGAAGTATTTAAGAGGTTCAGCATTAAGATATTCAGATGGCTTTTTTTGTTTGTAGCTCCTTATGCAACTATTTGATACTGCTTTTTTGTCCTCCTGTCCAATAGTATGTCCCGAAAATAGCAGCTGATGGTAYGGCTGCAGCCCTGTGCAGTGTGAAGCAGTGGGTAGAACAGACTATTCTTTAAAATACTGGTACATTGAGCTAGTACTGGGAACAACTTAACAGGCATCTACTCCTTCATGTTTATGAAAAGCACCAGGTAGTGTCTAGTGTCTTTTGCCTAACTCACATCTGTGAGTCACTTTAAAGATAGGAGACTGTACCTAGGCACTGCCTGCCTTTTGTAAGGTTTACCGAATACTTTGAATTTGWTCTGGGAATAAATTTAAAGCTGTATGCAGCTAACTGCTTCTCTGTCCTTCGATGCAGTTCTCCTGATATCAAAGGGAGTTATGTATTGCTGCCATTTATATCTTGCTGCAATCAGTTACACTTTTTCTTCCAAGTCTTTTTAAACTTCGCCACTAAAACAATGTTTAATCTGTTATTTGTATAGCATCTTATGCAGCGGAAGCTTGTAGCATCCTTACGAAAGAGCTCTTTGCTCCCTGCTACCCCTATTTGAGTCCCATTCCCTATTTTGAGCAGTGCAGAAGAGACACTTGCAAATGTGGACAAGTTTGTTTTTGCTCTGCTCTGGCCCATTATGCTCATCACTGCCGAAGATTTGGAGTTGTAATAGATTTCAGAGGAAGTGTCCCGGACTGTGGTAAGTTTGTCTTTCACTGCTCATCTTACTAGTTACTGTTTGAAGACTTCGGAATAACAATTAGAAAATAAAATTWAAATGGATGCTATCTATTAATTATGAAGAGTGAATTAATACTAGCAATGTCTTCTGTGTACTGGTAAGATTGTTCCTTGCCAAGGAAGAAATGATATCAGCTTTTTTCCAAGGATTGTTTCTTCTACAAGTTTTCTTTAGCTCCTTTTCACCTAAGAACCAATGTAAAGGTTTTTGAAATAGTTTTGGGTTTTAAAATATCTACAGAATTAAAAATATGTTCACATCTTTTATATGGCTTTGAATATCTCATCTTGTTCCTATTCATATTATTCATTAGCTTTCTGCTCTTTTTACCTGTAGACTTTAGATTTCTTTTTTGTAACAGATTCTTTAAATAAATCCTTAGTTGACTGACATGAAAAATTTAGGCTAGTATTTCACAGTTTTAGGTGGGTTATTGTCAACCTGTCTTCTGCCTGACAGTCTCTAAGAACTTACTGTCTTTCCTTCGGTGATGCTGAGATACAAGAAAGTGCCTTATGCACTGGTATTGCTGATATTTAATTTAAAATGAGAGGAACAGAATAGATAGYATACAGATAGCCAAAGGTAGCTTCTCTGTTACCTTGTCTGTAACTGTACCTCACCAACCAAAGGTAGATAATGTTATTAAGTTCTTTAATTTGTGTGAAATTTCAATGATACAAAAGATGTTGATGGGAGACATAGTGTCCTCATGTGCATTCCAAAAAGTACAGGATTGGGGAACCTATAAAACAATCCTTAAAGCCATGTAACCTAATGTGTCAGTAGGCTTGTCTTTACTAACAAGACTGAAAATCTTTTCTAAAGAATGTCAGGAATTTCACATCTTATTTTAATTATCCGTGTCTTAACACATGATGAAGACTTCTGAGAAGCTGATGTACCTTACGTATCTCAAGTTCACTTACCTGTTTATTCCTGAAAAGGCTGCCTTGCTTGCAGTCATTCAGGCATGAGTGACAGTGTCCACTATTTGTGAATGGTTCAGTTTCAAACCATTTAATTTTCTTTTGTTTTTCTACAAACAAATATAGTTAATTAGAATATATTTAAAAAGTTAGGTTTATAGGATTTGGAATAGGGCAAATGCTTTAATACTTCATGAATTTCAAATCTTTTTTTCTAAAGTAGTGTTTATAGGCTATAAGAAAAGTTGACAGTATTGTGCAGCAGCTGCCAGTTAGACACATTTTGTCTACTGCTTTTATTATTTTCTTTAAGATGCTGTGCACATTGCAAAGCCCACACACAAGAGCCAGGCATTTTCAGAGTCAGAGACAAAAAGCTCGAACTGTTTGGTTTCTGCAGTGTAAATCTGGATTAACCACGCTGACTKTATTGTACTCATTATTACTGTGGATTTACATCTGTGTAGTTTACAGAGTGTAGTGCCAAGATGGCAATTTTAGTGGAATTTAATGTAATTGGGAATGAAAGAATAGAGAGATTTATCAGAAAACTTTCGGGAGGTACCAGAGTCTCTTGCACTGTAATTTGAGAGATTGGTTTCATTTGGACAGCTCTTTCATGTGAAGACACAAAGGAGTACAGTACTTGCGTATCTACCTGTGGCAGAACCTGCCAAGCCTTGTCTGTGCCAGAGACGTGCAGCAGTGATTGTGTTGAAGGCTGTGCTTGTCCCCCTGGAATGTATTTGAATTCCAAGACTGAACGATGTATACGGAGGTAGGTAAAGCTGCGGGGCTGTACACACGCTCTCTGTTCTAGGCCACTGTACTTGCAAGTTGTCATGAAATATTAATGAACACGTAATCCATACGTATTATGCATCAGTAAACTTGTCTGGATTTTAGAGTCATACTGTGTGTTGATCAAAAATAGTTCTTTGTAGTACTTACACTCATCCTACATCACTAAAATTATTTGTTACATACAGTCTGCTTTTAACATGAGAGATAAAGAAAAAAATGTTCATTTTTGTTTGCAGCTTCCATTTTGTTACTGATTTCACTTGGAATATACTCAGGTTATGATGGCAATGTGTATCAGTAACTATCCAAGTCAATTTCTTGTATTTAAAAATAAACCCTTGACTTTTGAATAGAAATTATTATTAGTGAATGGGATTTTTTTTTCCTGCTTCARTTTGAGGTGTAGAGTTCTATTCTATCTGTTACCTGTTTTCCTCTACTCCAGGAGTGAATGCCCTTGTTATTTTCAAGGAATTGACTATCCTCCTGGAGAAAATGTTATCACTTCATTGGGCAAGTGGTAAGTTACATAAACGGGTTTTTTCTTCTCTCTTTTTCATCTAATTAAATGCTGTGTTATGTGGATTTCTTTTTTTTTTGAGCTCTATGAAATCATTCTTGCTAGCATGTTTTTATTTATTTATTTATTTATTTGTTTTCCCGCATTCCTCCCTCTTTTCATTTTCTGAAATGGAGAACAAACCTACATTGGTTTCTATGCATCTTTGGGCAGACCTTCTGTAAAACTTAGGTTTTCTGATTGCTGTGATTACAATCCAATATTTTGATGCGTAAGTAGAAAGAAAAGCCCATGTTATGGAGATCCATACTAATGTGCAGAGCTCCAGAAAACACCACCCCTTTCCTGACTGTCCTTTCAGGTCTGTTCAACAAGACCATCATTGTCATTCTCAATTCCTTGTACCAGACTGTGTATCCTTTTATTATGGATTATTAAGAATATATCTTCCACTAATACAGTTGAGTGTAAAGGAGCAATGCAGCTTTATGAATGAAGAAAGAGAACAGGAGTAATGCAACTCCAGCTAAAAGGTCAATGAGTCTCTCTGTTACCGTTACATTTAACRTTTGTTTTTGTCCTGTATTTTTTGCTGTTTGCATCACTACATTCATGACATCCTTTCCATGGTTTAGCTTTAGAAAAGGTAAAATACTGTGCATAACAATTTTTTTGAAGTAATGTTTGAGCTGTCTCTCACTGTATCAACTGTTACAGCAGTTAGTTAAAAGCAGTACAGACCAAATCATTTCTGTGATAAATTAATAAATACTTCCATTTCTTGTAAGGACCAGATAAGAGGTTAATATTGTCAAACATTTGTTGCAATAGGGATGTGACACACATGCGTCATGTAACCTAGCATCCATAAGTAATGATCAATATA
Source organism: Rhea americana (assembly GCF_003343005.1). NCBI lineage: Eukaryota > Metazoa > Chordata > Aves > Rheiformes > Rheidae > Rhea > Rhea americana. The sequence continues at coordinate 1,243,463 of NW_028186634.1, read as the reverse complement.
AATCTATCCACTAATCTTCAGGTTAGCTTATCTTTACCTTAGGGCAGATGCCCTGGAGGGTATCAGGCAGTACACCTGGAACAGTTCCTCTCTGCATGTGGAGCTGTGCAAAGTCTGGGGGTAGTGTTGCCTGGCTTCCCGGATATTTGTGTTCTCGGAGCACATGACAGGCAGTGCTGGCAGTCGTGGGAAGGGGCTTTCCCAGGTATATTATCAGCCTTGCTTCCTTTCCTCCTCCTCCCCAGAGTCTAGTCTACTTAATTACACTAAGTCCTGTGAGGAATATTTTGAGTGCGATGAGATCACTGATCTCGTGATGGTCCACAATTTATTTTTTTTCATTCCCCACGTGAATTGTATTTAAAAAGTATCTACTGGTTGACAAGTACTGTGTTTAAAGATAAAAYGAGAAATCTGTATCTGCTAATTAGTCATGATTTTTGCTAGCCACATTTTAACAAGGCTATATAGCAGTCTATTGAAAAGACAGAAGTGTTTCGAACACAGAAGTAAAGACTATCAGATCTTTGGAATTAGCTTGTTTTTTAGTAGTAGGTTAGGAATCCTGTAGGACTATGTGTGGATGAATATGAAGGAAAATGCACAGAATATATTATATTTTTATCTGTCATTGGTTTCTCGTTAGAAACAGTTGTGATCTTTATCATCTTGTCCCCATCCTTTTTCTTTAGTGCCTTTTTTTTTTTTTTTTTTTTTTTTTTTTTTTTTTTTTTTTTTTTTTTATTTTTTTTTTTTTTTTTTTTTTTTTTCTCTGGAATAGCCTTTCTGCTCTGCCTTTTTAAGTACTGCTTTAAAACCATTTTCACTGTGATGTCTTTATATGTCAGCATTTGTTGCTTCTGTATTAGCTGCCTTTCGTATTACTTTGCCTGTTGGCTGAGTTAAAGTGTGAGGCCTTTGAGCCAGGGCTTTTCTCTGTAATGCTTTAAGATGTGTATGTGACTTCAAGTATGGCAGTAGATTGGCTGTAGTGCATAGAGAAGTTGAATTTGCTGGCTAAATAGCAGTAAGTTTATTGAATTTATTGGGGAGATCATAGTTGTTGCAGAAGAATGGGAGAGTAATACTCAAGTCCACTGGCTCATATTCTCCTCTTGTACAGCACAGGGCCTGAAATGAAGCCAGTGCTGCYATTTCCTTCTCTGACACTGCATTGCTGTCAAATTCACCGCCATTCTATAAAAGTCGTAGGCTCTTGTRGCTGGAATTGGACAGGAGCTGGCAGTGTTACAGTGCTCAGCGCTTCTTTGCGTTAGGCATCTTGTTCCTGGGCTCGAGCTTTATACCCAGTTTGCTTTTGCCTTGCTGCAGGATGTCGTGTAGGAGCATCCTTTTGTTTTGCCTGTTTATCTCTGTGTGATGATTTGCGTGTGTCAATGAGTATACACACCTCGAGCTTTATACTAACTTAAAATATCTATTTTAAAWTTTGATTAGTATAGAATTTTTTAAGTTCTGCTTATGAAAATTAGGCATAAATATTACATGCTTTCCTTCTGTGAACCAAGAACACTAAAATTGTTGAGACTTTTTTCAGTCTTATTAGAAATGAGGTATAAAGTCATAAAATTGTGAGTTAATTTCAGATGGATAGTTTGTTCATGGTCCATGCTAGGAGCAGTTAGGAAATGACRGTGGTGTTGAACTACTCTGCTTGTGCTTTGCTTGGAAAAAGTCTTTAACCATTCTAGTTACAAACATGAACTGCAACAATTTTATGTTATTCTTTGTTGCCCCAAGTTAATTTTGCTTCAGCAATACGATAGCAATCTGGAGTAGCAAACTACTGTATTACATTAAAAACTGGGATTTTATCTTCAGTTGTGAGATAACCTACAATTGTTAGAATCTAGAGGATTCTCATGTAAGCTAATAGGTTGCTTTTCAGCCCAGTCCTGAGCTGCTAATGAGAAAAAATGGAGCATTTATGATAGTGTAAAGGTCTTCATATAAGAGCATATACAGAGCAGGGTAGATTGCTTGTAACTATATATATATATTTTTTTTTTTTTGTTTATTTTGTATTCCGGCAATTACTCATTGAATTTTCATTTTAGATAATAATAATCCTGTTTTATATACAGGACTTGGTTAGCTCTTTTTTGCACCAGTGATAAAAATCCCACTGCCTTTGGGAGCAGTATAGTGGCATTTTTCTGTGTGTATTTTTATGCTAATATATGCATTTTTAATTTCTTGTAGTAATATTTGTACTATGAAAAACATTTTATTTTTAGGGCTTTTTCTGCATCTTTAGATTACATAGAAAGCAAAAGATTGAAGTGTTATTAATACTCTTTATGCATTAAAGCAATAAATACTTTTTCTCTGGTTATTATCCATAATACATATGTATTTATACAGTTCTCAATTTGATTCATGCTGTATGCATCATTTTTAAACAGTCAACAAACACTAATACTTCGGATCTTCCTGGTGCTTATTACTTATTCATAAATTTTTATTGCAGCCATTGCAAGGATGGAGTAATGAATTGTGATAACAACGTAATTGGTGAGTGAAGAGACAAGGGAAAAGATGCTTCAAGTTTCATGAAGGCATATCTTCTCATCTCTGTGGAACATGTTATACCRTAGTGGATTGTGCAATCAGAACAAACAAATATTTTGTAGGACAGAAGCCCTAAATTAGAAATTATGTATTTATGTGATTGAAAGTAGGTAGGTGTAATGCAGCAGCAGATTTGTCCAAAAAACTGCTACAACTGAGCAACTTCCCTTTTCTTCTGATGCTATAAAATAAAATATTTTTAAGTTGCTAATGTAAAAAATTTTAGTTATAAGACATAAGCGTCTGCATAAGGAACTGCAGTAGAGTAAACGAAAGCTAATTTTGTCCCATAAAACATGGTTGTAGGAACTCAACACTGGCAGCGATTTTTTCCAGATTTTTTTTCTCTTCCACAACCCCTGAATAACTTTGAAATGTCAAAAATGTTCAAAACACTGAACAACTTTGAAATGTGAAAAAATGATACWGTTTCTGTGATACAAGGAATATAATAAGTTTTTTTTTATGTGTTTTAAGTWTTAAAGTCCAGACTTTGTGAATGATACTCTTTTACTTCTGTTCAAAAGACTTTTTTCCTCCCCCTTTTCAGATCCAGAATTGGCAGCTCTTTGACTTTTAGCAGAAATTTTTTCCCCAGGCACTTTTAAATTGACAGTTGTACTGACAACTGTCTGGAAATGCTCCCCATAAAAATGAAAATCAAAAAAACCTCAACCAACTCTTTGAAATCCCACCACCACTTTGGTCATTTCTGTTGCACATCCACAGCATATACTCAGCGCATCCCAAAAGTAATTGTGTGATAGAGTTGTTTTATTTGTGGTCAGCAGCTCCAGCACAGAATGTCAGATCTAGCTCTTAGACCTTTTTAGACCTTTTTACAATATTCTTATTTTCTTTTGATTTCTGAGTTAGTCTTTCTCTTCTAGTAGTACTTTCCTTTTCTGTTTTAGAGGGCTAACTCCTGACTAACTGTTTAGAAAAAGTCCCTTACTGAGCCAATACATTCATTTCATTAATTTATGTCAGGTTTGTATGGGTTCTGTGAAGTTTTCTGTGAGTTAACTGTGATCAAGAGGAACAAACAATAGCATGTTACTGTTCCAGTAGGTCTGTGTTTTTAATGTTGTCTATCATCTAAATAATCTAGTTGCACGCCCATATCAGATAAAAAAAAAAAAAAAAAAAAAAAAAAAATTCAGGTGTGAAGATTTTTTTTTTCCTCCCAGAACACAACTGCCCGGTTGGCCAGATTTATATCAACTGCAGTAATCCACAAAGTGATCCTGAGCTCAGCAGAGAGAGAACTTGTGAGAATCAACTGTTAAACCTCACTTTCTCAGCACATCTTCCTTGTGTTTCAGGCTGTGTCTGCCCACAGGGGTGAGTAAAGGCCATCTCTTATCTTTTTATCTTTTGATGCACAAAAATAGGTATTTCACTTCAGCAGTGATTGAGTAGTTAATTCTGATGAAGACATTTTACTTTTTTGGGGAGAATTTGAAGTGTCAAGGAGTAAGTGCCCTGCAAAGATACAGCCTTTTGAAGGCATAAGTGGTAAATTAAGATACAAGTGGAGCCCAAGGTCTCATACCCCACAATAATAAAAACAAAGTAACAGAAATGTAGAAGGGACATTGAAGTGCTCTAATCCAGTCACTGCACTTCAGCAGTTTACTGACCTTGGCCAGAGCATGGGAGAGAAAGGAAGTAAAGAATTGAGACAGAAAAGTGAGAAAACTATGCAAAAAAAAATTTTTTACATTGTAATAATTGTTACTCAATTATATTACTGTTTAATTAGCGTCGCCGGCAGTTTTATTAGGAAGACACGTTAATTCCATTTGAAGTGTAAAATTATTCATGAACAAAGGTGGTTTTTCTGGAGCTGTTTCCTTGAGAAATCAGTACTTGTTTAGTAGTTTGTTTTCAAGACTTGCCTTTTATTCTAATCTAAGTAGCTCGGTTTAAACTTACTAGGCTATTTCCTCATGGCAAATGGCTAACGGAAGCCTTTACCTTCTTTCTGCTAGGGAATGTGTATGTTTCTGAAGGTTTGTTCTTGCCCCAGAGGTAGATCTTTATTAGGTCTATTAACTATTAGAGAATATAGTTACAAAAGCTGCAACTGGAAAACAGTTCTTACAGTATTTGTGGGGTTGGTGGACAACTGAATTTGGTTTCAGGAAAAGTTGGATGATACAGTAGTGTTCTGGCACCGTACCAAGGTAGAGGTAGTTGTTCGTATGACAAAATGGAAGTTTTTCATATGACCTCCTGAGGTTAAAATAATATTGGATATGTATTAAAAAYCGTCTGTTGAGATAATCTGTTGATTGGTACGGTAATTTACATATTGCATCACTAATTGGCTTTTCCATTATTATACTGTTTTGTTAGGGTTTTTTTTTTTTTTTTTTAGTGGCCCAAGAACCCAAGAATTACTTCAAACAATCTACAGCATTTATTTGTTTTATTTTCTGATCAAAGACTGCGTCTTTTTGCAATACAAGCTATAGTCCAATGATCATGAATGTTTGTGTATTTTCGTATGAATTGAGAATTGCTGTAAATACTACTCAGTTCTTTCCATTGAAAATGGTTACTTGCTAGCTAGTCAAGTCTGATATCTTTTAAATGTGTCATATGCTATGTATATGTTTGCTTTTATTTGAGATTGCCTTAAGAAAAACAAAGATGGTCTTGAAGATGTGTTTTTAATTTTTCATGTATGCCTTTGGAAATAAAAGAGACAATTTTGCTGTGTACAAACTATGCATTTTTTAATCTAAATCAAAGAATCTTAATATTTTAGTAATAAGAGCAGTTGTGTAGAAGTTATTGGATCTGAATAGCCCTACTTCTTTTTTAATAGCTAGTCACTAAATGCATACTCCAATGATTATACTGCACATTGTGCATATGATTCAGAGCAATCTGGTAAGATGAAAGCATGTTGTTGTAAGAGAAAGTGTCACGAACACAGGATAAGGTWAAGTGTGAAGGTAACAGTACTTGTTCCAGCTAAACAGTGCAGGATTCTAACACAATGTGAGTTTGTTAAACTGTAAGATCATCTTTCTAGACAATTGATTCTTACTAGYGAAATACAAAGCTGAGATGTCCATTTTAAAAAAGTACAAAAGCCATGAAACACTGATCTTCAAATGAAATAGTTAGATCCGCTTCTCTGTTCGTGCATTTGTACCTGTTCTGATGTATTGCATCAATTTAGCCTGATTCATCATCTGTAAATTAACCTGATGTAAGCAATAATTAAATCAGTTTTACATGTCTGATTTATTTCTGGCTGTTTTAGGTAAACTCATGAAAAAACTTTTGATATAGATAGGTGAAAATATCACAGTTCAGAAACCTGCATGGGAACTTGCATTATTTCAGGAGGAAGGATGTTTACAATCTGTGTAGTAGAATGATTATTTTGTGATGATTCTGTGAAAGATATTTAACACATGTATCCACAAAAAGAAAGAGAAAGGACCTTTTTTTGCTAAAAGTGATGTTATGACTTCAAGGGCAATATTTTTATCTAAATATGATTGGTCTATCCAGCYTCTGGAAAACCTGAAATATTCCTTGAGATACTTCAAAGTATTTTCTCCAGCATTTCTTCTTTGTTATGCAGAGAGTACATTCTAGTGGAATGCAATAAAATGCAAATCAAATACAGAATAAATAATTCATAGTGAAAAGTAGCAACTGTCTCTATGACCCCCTTTTTAGTCTAGAGCAGATAGATTGGATGCTAGTAACTATTCTGTAGATACCTAAATTTAAGGGAGATTTTCAGCTCTGAGTTACAGTTCTTACAGGATGAAAATTATTATCATATACTTTCCCCCCACTTTAAAAATATGATTGAGAATACAGTTCACCTGGAACACTTTCTAATATTGCTTTATACTACTTTACTGATGAATTTAGAGTCTTAGTCCTTGTAAGGTAAGTACTTTATCCACATTTTCCATATCCCTTCAGAACTTCAAAACCAATATTTTTCATCTTTCACTGTTTAAATGACAATATCCTCTATTTTCTTGCTGCATACCAGAAAAAATAAGTAATACTCCGTTCACAATATCATGTATAAATTTTAAAGTCAATCTTTGAATTAAATTTTCTGCTTCTGGGTTACTGTGATTCAAATGCTTTTTCYCCTCTTTCTTTATACCAAATGTGCATAACTTGACATGAAGAAGCAATCTTTAATCAAATTGCGAAGAGAAAGTCTCTGTATTCCTACATGCTGTACAATGTGTGTGCACCAAAGCCTAATTTGGATAAATGCTGTATTCTAGCTGCTCTTTTCCACCAGCTTTCCATGAACTTCAGGCAGACCACTAATGAACTCTGAAACAGCCAGATTTTATTTGTTGCTTTTTAAAACCTACTTTTATTGTTGCTGTCAACCAAATCAATCACTTTACTGAAGAAGTTTGCCCGTTTTTTTCCTCCTTTCTTACTGACCTTATTTTACCCCCTGACTGTGGAAGGAGCTGGGTTTGGTTGTTTGCATGTTTGTCATTGTCTGTATTTATAGGGCTYGATGAACTGACAGTTGAGGGTTAACTGGAATTTTGGTAGCTACTTGAAGTGTTTTAAAGTCCGTAAGATGGCAACTGTGCGGGTACGTGCCCTGGAATGCATTAACAATATCACTGCAACAAAGAGGCTGCAGTCATGTTATGCATGTAACTATCTTCTCTTGCTGAAACAGGCTGCCTTTGTGTCCAAACRCCACAAGGAAATTTGACCTACTTCAGTTATTCAGTTCCCCAATCAGCAATCAGGGCTTTTTTTTTCCTTTTCTTTCTTTTTTTTCTTTTCTTTTTTTTTTTCCTTTCTTTTTTTGGTACAGAGCAGGGTTGTTATCTTTCTGCTTCATGCTCTTTGTGGCATGTGGTTTGTTCATATTTGTGGGTTTTTTACAATACTGTTTTTCTGCTCATTTGAGATGTAGTTTTGTTCCATGGTCTCACCTTTTGCTTAAAGATGCTGAGAGGAGTTTGTGACTATTTACTATGATTCTCAGATTTGTGATTCTCTTTTGCAGTCTTCACTGCCCATATTTTTATAGACCTTTTTCTTTCATGGTTCCTGTTGATGTAAATAAAAGTTTACTGTTCAAAAACAGTAACAGATGAGTGATTATGTGTGTATATGCATGCATATGTGTGTATATGGTATCTCTGTATGTTTTTAAATATATTGTGAATCTTATGCCTATGTGATTACTTCTTGATTTTTTTTTATGTGTATGTGAATATCTGCAACTATTTCCTTCCCAGTTTAGATACTTGTCTATAAAATTTCAAAAATCTGGAATTTAGCAAACCAGACCTGAGTCTAACAAAGAAATTTTTTTTCTTCTATTCTCTCTTCTTTTTCCCTGACAACCAACCGCTTGTAGAAGATGGAAGAAAAGAGGCATTTAAGAAAGGTGATTACTCCCTAATTAAGCAGCATTTTAGAGCAGCATTCATGCTAGTCTTAACTTGTATGGTCTAGTAATAGTGGTGAAGRATTCTTATAATCCTTGAGGCTACAGGAATGCATCATGCTCCATCCTGTCATGCCAAGGGATCCTGGATGGGTTTTACAGATTTCCTGTGTTTTATCTCAGGAGGCACATGGAAATGGAGGAGGAGAAAATCTAACACAAGATTTGTTGTAGGTTAAGGATTATCTCATTAACTTTTAGAAGAGAGTCTGAACATGACCCTATTTACAAGCTTATCATTGTAAAGGATCATGATGTTAGCCTATCTTTCATTCATAATATCCAGTTAAGCCAGCATAGTTATAGGAGGAAAAGATCCCAAGTCATGTAAAAAGCCAGTTCCCCTATCTTCTCATTAGAGGCGTTTTCAAAAACAAAACAAAACAAAGACATGTATAAGATTTTCTTAATTTTTTTTTAATTCAATAGCTAAAAGTATTAGAAGTTTTACTTGTCTCTGTAGATTTTTTTGGCCACCATTGTCAGAATGTCCTAGGTTCACAGAGCTTGTAGCATTCAGAAATGTGAATGGCCTTGCCTCATGACTGTGCCGTCAACAAGATGCAGTAACTRTATATTTATAAACAGGCTGGTTAACTGCATACCCTGAATCACTTTAACCATCARCTTCTGACACTTGTGCCAGTCATATTCTGTATCAGTTGTCTTCTGATGAATTATTTTAAATATAGCAGGTTCTAATAGCACKCTGGGCTTTAAAGAGAGTATCTGCACAGTTGAAAGGTTAAGGCTGAAATCAGGCAGGTATTTTCTATTCTTTATTTTTTGATCTTGGTGCTGTGAAATGAGCTAACCAAAAACATTACTACARCAAACAATGAATTAAAATATTGGAAAACTGACTATATATATGTGATAAAATAAGTAGATTTTTAACAGAATTTTTTCATGCAGACAATTTTCGTACTGTSTTTCGTATGAGCTTTTCAAAAATACTTATTAATAACTGGATGTCTTAAGTCCAAACTTATAAATTTCCTTACCAGAAGAGAAAACTTAACATTAGGGATATACCTACTGTGTACTTTTGTTTTGTATTTGTTGTCAAGCGCCTCAGTCTAGAAAAGGCACTGTGAGAAATGCTGTCATCTTTTTGAAGACATGTTTTCAGTTAGACTCTCTGTTGAATTAGTAATATACATCAGTGTTTATTTCTGATAATGTTAATCCATTCARACTTACATTAACTGAAGGAAATAATTCTCATCTCTTTTATAAGTTAATTCTATCTTACGGTAAAAATCAAGAGGTCTTTCAGCCTATACATATGAATAAAAAGTACAAATTCTTAGGATTTTGTCAAAAACGTGCAATACATATTGCCCAAATCTAAAGAGTAATTCTTTCTACTTCTATTACTACCTTGTGGTTTTCCCTATTAGATCCGTCTACATTTTAATCTTTTACATTTTTKTCCCTTCTGTAAGCCATGTTAGCAAAACAACTGTTATAAAAATACCTATATAGTGAGAATTTAAGACTCCTGTATTTCAAACCATTAATAAATCTTTGCTATGATTAAYTTTGTGTTTGAACTTAAATATAATTGTACTTTATAATATCTTCCTAACCATAGTTAGCTGTTGATTTCTCCATATTTCAGTGATATCCTATTCCTTGTTTAGAAATTATCATTTATTTCCATAGTACAGAGGTGGCGTACTGTATCAAATAACATGTAAGGAGCTTAAACACATTCTTGAGAGATTTTCTCTAAACARGAGAAGTCATCACTTTCTAATTTGCACAAAGAAACAGTGAATTTAATGTCATATTATGTGTCTGTGGCAAAACAATCCAAACGACGTGTTAAGACTGTAATTTAGTTTCAGATATTTTATAAAGCTACTTTTTATTAAAAGTAATTTTGTTTCAGATATTTTATAAAGCTACTTTTTATTAAAAGTAATTTTGTTAACTGTTTCATATGTTTAAGTACGTCCCCTTAGCTAAATTGAAAATCCTTTCCTTTTGGTATGAGACATACTTTTTACGAAAGACTTGCTGTTCCTCAAGTATAAAAAATTTAAGGAGTAAAACTCATTGTTTTTAACATGAAAATAAAAATACTGATCACTTTCCTCTTCTGGATGCCCTTGCCACTACCATCACCCTAACTTTTTAGTCTTTTTCCTTTCTGTTTTCTGGACTAGGTGGAGTTCAAGAGGGTATTTCTCAGCAAACCTGATGTTTCTCAGGATACAAATATTATTCCCAATGGGGATACCATCATGGCTGTGCACTCAACCATTTGCTCTGTGACAAAAACTGAATGAACATTCCTGTATCTTCCTGGGTGCTTCACAAACTGATATTTATTCATATTGTTTTCTCATGCTAATTTCTATTTCTAGTAGTTGTAGAATTACAACATGCTAAATGTAGTGGATTGGAGTTTATTTTCAGGGAGTGAATGAGCATCCTGGCACTGGCCTTAGCAAGCCGAGCCAGTTGTCTTCCATCCTGTTGTGCTCTGCAAATCTGCTGCTGCCTGTAGTGCATTCTGTTGCTTCTTACCTCCTCTTGCAATGCTTCCGACGCCTTATTGGTCTTGCGCTTTCAAGTTCATATTAGACGAAAACATTTTTTTTCTCTGCACTTCACATTTAACTCAGATTCCTTCACCAACATCTTTCAGATTCTTGAGTAGCTTTACATACTACCTTCTGTTATTTCWGTTATGCTGAAGCAGAGAGTCGTTGGACTTTCCACTATTTGGTTTTGAAAGGAAGACTTCTTTTATACTTGGAGATTACAAAAATATATTAGCTGTTTAAGTTTTTTCATTAATTCAGCAAACTTGCATACTAAAATACTGTTAGTGTAGTTAGAATTGTGTGGGTTTTGTTGGTTTCTGTGAAAGGACTTGAAATCATGAAGTAGTTAAGCCATTTTTTGTTTGCTTTGTTTTATTTTTAATCTCCACTACAACTCAGGCAGGCATTTGATGCAGCTCTAAAAAGCAGGTGCTATTATTTATTTTTGAAGGTATGTGAGTCCATTAGGCCACCAGCTCTGGCTGAATTGTCTTCCTTATTGAAAACTGCTTCAGCTATGAAGTTACGTTAGTCTTCTAGTAAATACCTTATCCTCTRTTACTACAGATAAGGAACTCTGAAACCAGGATTATTCTTTGACATATGCCCTCAAATATCTATTTCCCAAAAATGTAGTTCATTAAAAAGAAAAAAAAATTAATTCCYCAGGCAGTGTAACTCTTTTCAAAACAAATGTATCTGTCTAAAGAAACTTCAACTAGTGACAGTGATTCAAGAAGAGTTACTGCTATCATCTTGCCCATCTTTCATTGGAGTCCTTCGTTACATGATTTTCTGTCCTCAGCACGCTCAATGATAACCATTGGACAGAAATCCTACTCCTACTTGTCTTCAAATGTGTTTAACCAAACATATTTAAAAGAAAATAGTCCTATCTCTGAAGTACATGAAGTGCAGCTGAGACAATGTGGAAGTGTATCAAACCACACACCACCACTGACCGTCCATGGACTTCTCATTGATTAAATATGTTGTACAAAGTATAGACCCATAGCTGTCTGYCTGTCTTTCCCTCAAGTCTTGCCATGAGCTATGCTGTACCACCTCTCCCGTTCTGCCCTGAGAGCTGCTGGTGCTCCTGGAGAAGATCTCCCTCTTGTGGGCCTGCTGGAGCTGAGAGCTGTGGTGGCCAAGCACCTGCTTTCTGAACGCTGCTTTCTCTAGCAGGCTTCAATCTCTGCCCTCTTCTGTGTTCATTCCCCACCGTACAAGTTAAAAAGTAAAACTTCTTTTAAAAGGAAGAAGAAGGAATAAAAATGTATTTACCCCCATTCTTTCAGTCACTTTGCCTAATTCCTGTTGTATTTGTTTGTTTAGAATGAGACTTCAAGACAAAGTCCCTCTCCTGCTCAGCTCTGGTGTTGCAGAGTCCTTTGCAAAATCAGTACCCAGGTTTCATGCAGCTCTGTGTGTTACACRTTTGGTTTCTGAAATAACTTTGCCTCTTCTGTCCCAACAATCAGAAGAAGGCGGGAGCAGCAAGTGCATCTTGCTTAAGCAGGGAAAGGAGGCATGGGCAGCTTTATGAGCCAGAAGATCCAGAGACAGCTGGAAGAGAAACCAGGGGATGAATGGGCACGTGGAGAGGGTTGCAAAATATGGCAATCTAGGTGGTCCCATTGAACTCCACTTCTCCTTTCTGCTTTTTCTTTTTTTCTTTTTTTTTTTATATATATACTCTCATACCTTTTTGTCTTTATGCTGCTTTTACTACTGCTGTGAATTTTCTTTTTTTAGAGACATCCTCTACTTAGCTGGGTGCTGATGGTAGAGCTGAATGCAGACTGTGTCTACTAACACAGGGTGAAACTGGATCAAAGGGGAAAAGTGCAGATATCTGGCTTTAGCTCAGTCAAAGCATCAAAATCAATTGTTACTTGGACAGATACAACAAAGATACTAAAAACCCTACAAATATTTTGCAAGATGCCTCATGCTTGGCAAATTCACTTGATGTTTCTTTTTAATAAACTGTGAAAAGAAAAAGACTATAAAAAAGCACTTCAAATAGTTAATAATAAACAATTAATTAAATCCTGCCTTTGTGGCAAAATTTGTGAAACCCTTTATGTTAACAAACAGAGCTGTATACATTAATGAGATAGTACTGACATGGTATCGGTCAAGCGTGATGAGCTGTAATAGGGATACGTGTATCTGCAATTCGTTGTACGTTAGGCTTAGACTGCAAGAAAAATGTTTGATACTTCAAAGGAGAACAGTATTAGGTATCTCAGTAGCATTTTGGTGATGAATTCTTAGATCATTGAAATCTATCTGTTTGCTTGGCTTTACAAGAGAGAAAGCTGTTATCACTTGTTTTAGGGTAATATTGCGAGGAAGAAACTGCATTTAGTGTTACCTTGTCAGTGATGCCTTTTATGTCTGAATAGAGCCTATTCAGTTTTAGTCTTAGAGCAGTGGGAAATTCAGCCTCCCAATTGGTTGTCCACAAGTGACAGAATACTTGAAATAAATATGAATTACAAAGAACACTTCCTATACCYGGGGGAAAATTACAGTGTTTCAGTTTAATTTTTTTTTCTTTTTTTGTACGAAGTCACTATGYTCCAAGGGTGGTGGTGGGGAAGCTACAGAGTTGTGGAATTTCCACCTGATGTAAATAACATACTGATAAAAGGTCTAAATAATAGTTCATAAAATACTAATTTGTTAGTACGAGTTAATAAAAAGTTCTGTGGCAAATGCATAATTAGATCTTTCCTTTTAGATACCAGGGGAACGAAATTGTATTAACAACCAGGTTGTGCCTGATGCCTATGGTCTGTTGTTATTGGTGCAGGTATAGTCTTGCACAAATTAAAACGCTAAACAACAGAAAGGCCTAATTGTTTTCTTAAGAATAGCTCTATGATTACACATCAAAATTTATGTTATTGTAGAAAGTTACTTTTGTCCAAACAAGTTAATCTTAACAGTAACAGCAAAGTATTAGCCTAATAGTGCTATTTCAAGAGACTGTTTCTTTTCCAATATACGTTTCCAATATACAAAAAACCTGTTATTTAGAAATGAGGGTCATTTTAGATTTTATGGGGCCTTCAAGAAATTCTTTTTTTTATGTACCTAGTATGTTTCTTCCTCCAGTTTTTCATGCTGTATCAAATGGGATTGTGCCTAGGTTGAACTAGATGATCTCCAGAGGTCCYTTCCAACCTGACTGATTCTGTGATTCTATGAACAGATWATGAATGAGAAGCAAACTGGAGCTACAAGATTTAAAGTGAAATACACTATTGTATCTCATTTAAAAGTTACATATTTTAAAAGAAAATCACCATTTTCAATGTGCAGATATATTTATTATTGAATACAACTGGATCTTCTGTATGTTGTTGGGCCTTTAGGATCTGTCCTGATATCTACTTGCATGCCAGATAACATAAAAGCACTTTAAAGAAATGAATCAATCTTTGGAAGAAATAAAACTGTCTTAGATTCAGTGAAAAAAACCCAGCTTTTAATAAAAGCATTCAGTATTTCTGGTATATTTCCTGAGTTTTATTAGTTTCTGTTTGAAATCTCTTTTTATCTAGTTCTCATAACTTTTTTTTCCAGTTTTTATGAACATCATTAAAAACAACAGGTGTTTTGTTTTAAAATTTAGATTAGTTGCTTTCTTTTGTCTTGCTGGATGAGAATTCCTCTGTTCTTTCTCTGTTAATGGAGTCTTTTTCATACTTGGAGATTTCAGCTTTTATCTGTTACCTGAGGAGCTGAGATTATGAGCAGAAATTTATAGCTTTAGTCTTGAACTGCAAGACTAGGGCTCTTCCATCTCTTGGAAGGTTTACTTTAGTTAAATATAAGTCAATTGGCTGAGTTAAAAGGTAATTTGGTAAAATTTAAAGGAGACCAGACTTGAAAAATCATAGTGTTTTCCTGACCTTAAAATTTGCACATTAAGGAATAAGTCTTCACATGATCACTAGTTAAAAAGCTAATGCCCAAAGTGCTAGCACTTACTAAAGATAAAATATTCAGGTACCTCTGAAAAGAAGTTACCAACTTATATATCTATAGGTATTAATAAAATTGTGCCTTTTTCAATTTCAGATTTTCAACATTGCTTCTGTTTTCATAATAAACCTACAAATCACTTAAAAATGCAAGAAAAGATTTTTGTATGTAGACATCAACTGTATTTCTATTGAATGCATATTTCATATTCTGGTTTTGATAGCCTTGTTAAACATGGAGATGCATGCTTGGAAACTGATGAATGTCCATGTTCATGGAAAGGAAAAGAATACTTTCCAGGTGACAAAGTCATTTCTTCCTGTCATACATGGTAAGCAGAAATCTATATAGCAGTTTATTTCATTTTGATTATTTGGTTATATTTCTATTTCATCTTTATGTTTCTTTATTTGGGAATGATATAAAATCAGATTTGGGTAAAGCTTGATTTAGAAAAATCATTATTTTGATTATCAAGAGATCAGAATATTCTAAATTAATATTTCTTGGCCAATGTTCCTRAAGTATAAGAAAAATCTTTCAAACAGCATAATTCAGGACCCTTTATGAAATTTAAGCTTTTTACTTTTTCCTTTTCAAATTTAGCATTGGACCTGAGCAATCTAAGTCGAAAATGTAGCCCAATGTTCATAAGTATAAATTTAAGAGATTACTTAGTACTGTTTACTGAACTTAGCAACAGGTAAATGAAATTGCTTGCTAATTCTTGTATGTGGARGTAAGATAGTTGATGAATCAATTGTCTTTTAAAGGAAGTGTTCCAATAGACATTGATTGATAGRTTCACTCATTTGCATGTAGGGAAGTTACTCCTTTTATTATCYAGTGTTGCAAATGTGGCAGTACCCTTGTACCTACGTTACTTTGCGAACTGTCCTGGAGCGTTCTCAGTAGAACTTTGTACACTACCATTTCAATAAGCTTCACAAGAGTGATGTGAAAAAATACCAAATCTGCATGATCCTGAAACAAACTTGTTTCCTGATGGTTTCTGTCTGTTTTCTTCTTTGTCCGCTGCTAAACGTTGCCAGCTGGCGCTAAACATTTGTCATACCAGAGCCTCAGAACAAACAGCCGTATTATCAAGCATCAGGATGTAGAGCTGGAGCCTCCCGCTTATCAGCGGAGCAGGTCCTTTTGTCCCCTTCTTTTAGCCTACCAGGGACATATAACTAGTGTCACCTGGTAAACTGCTGCTCCTGGCCTGCACAGCTCAATGTAGCCCAGTACAGTGAAGGCTTGTCCAGTCAGCACTAATCACTACCTTGTCTGGATGTCGTCGCCCCCTCCAGCCTTGTGCTGACTGCTACCTCTGCCTCTCGTCAGGTCCTCAGTATCTGCTCTAGAAGATATTTGTAGCCCTTTGGTCGACTGGTGAAGCGACTTACAAGCCATCTCCACTGGGCAGGCAGGTAAAGCGACCCGGGTTGTTCACCCCTTATTTTCAAAGGCCTCTCCGAGTGGACCTGGTGTGGGATTGCTTGCATCAGAAAGAGCCGATATATCCCATTTAGTCTGTATGAGACTTCACCAAAGGCAGCAGCAGTGCAGGCGGGAAGATATTGGATATTTAGCCTTCTCTCTTTTTTCTGAGGCCAGGTCCATTAATTCATGCACAGATCCTTAATGCGCTCATGGCTTTTTTTAGTCTTCCATGTCAAGAAGCAAAGATATGCAAAGTGATAATGGCTTTTTGGCAATCAGTTGTACACAGACAGTCTGGAAGTCTAGAGCAAGCTGTGCTTCCAACAGAAATGACATGCTTGTTGTGAAGTGCAGAAGGTCTTTTAGAGTGCTGAACAGGTGCACATAGGTGTATTTGATATTATGTGATATTGTTTTATCGATATACTGGAAATGTGCATTTCTGCTGATGTGAAGCATG
The DNA here is from genome assembly GCF_003343005.1 of Rhea americana. Classification (NCBI taxonomy): domain Eukaryota; kingdom Metazoa; phylum Chordata; class Aves; order Rheiformes; family Rheidae; genus Rhea; species Rhea americana. The sequence goes on along the minus strand of NW_028186634.1, from coordinate 1,226,923 downwards.
ACAGTGCTATGCGAGCAAGCCCACATAAGCACTCATAACAGTTATCAATGACTTGAATGTTATTTAGCACACAGGAATACTGTAGTGTTGGTGTTCAGTATCATCTTATTAATGCATGATATAATATTAGTAACATAACTGTTAATCTCATTTCTCTATTGAGCAATAAAATGACAAATAGAATAACTTGGTAAGTTGGCAAAACTATCTGTGGAATGCTGAGAACCTTCAAACCTAGCTCTGGGGTCTGGCTGGAACTGAAATTCGTTTTCCCAGATCGCGAGATGGACTAGTTTGGTTTTCACTGTAAACTGTAACTGCCTGAAGATGTTGTTAACTTGTATTAGTTAGATTATACAGAAATGTTTTTTTATACTAACTGCATATTATCAGAGCAGCTTTTTGGTACTGTATTGGGCAAGGTAAGATGGATGGTGCAGTAAAGCAATGTTGGTTTGATGTCGTGTATTGARACCCTTGATGGAACACTGGTTAGTCTCTGTGGCAATTGCTTATTTGAAATATCTATTTAAAAAGCTAGTCAAAGCTTAGAAAAAGCTGGTAATTCTGCTTTTCCAGCTAGAGCTCTCTAAATTCTGATACAAAAATGTTAGTTTGCTTAGTATAAAACAGGACTGTGGTGCTGAAGACATGATTTATTTCTTGAAGCCTGCCTTTTGGCTTAAAAATGATGCAAAGGAGCTCCCTACTCATTGCCTGTTAAGAAGTGGTTCTGCATGAGCCCCTGATGGATCAGCATTTAGAGAAGGGTTTCGCTAGGCCCAGAGAAAAGCTGAACCCTAGTGTCTCTCAGACAGCAGGAGAAGCAGCACTTATTCTTTCAGCTCAAATATACTTTCTTTCAATAGCATTTGTCTGTCAATACACTTGATTAGATTCCTCCCTTAGGCACTACCTTAAGGTGACCGGAATTAGCTCGGGTGAGTCCTACTGCCATCTGCTTGTGCTTTGTTAAAGCAAATACTTTTTACAGGTAGTACTTTTAACTTACTCTAGTTATATGTTTAGTGTATTTATATATATGATTATATAAAACACAAGCAGTGGGCTAAGCCAGTGATGGGATAAGCAGAGTCTTGGAAAATCTGGAAAATGACTCCAAATTTTTTTTAAGTTATGTGCTAAGGGAACAGAAGGAAACATGATCTTCTAATAACTGCAACTGCCCTTGGTTTATATACTCTTATTTTCTTGACATTTGCCATTCTTACTAAAACCACAGTATTCTAACTCTGTCACGTATGATGGCAATATGAATAGAAATAAAAATAATACTGGCATAAAGCTTAATATTAGTTGGCACTTAAGGATTTGATATGACAAAAATTAGCAATTTATCAGGTATTTCTGTAAGTTAAATCCATACTTTATTCATAAGATGTGAAACACTATTCAGGAGAATACAGCTATGTGCTTGAAATTATATTGCATCGTGTGTTTAGTTTAGCCTGCATTAATAACCTGTATTTAGTTATACCTATGAAAAAATTGTATCAGAGGATGAACTCTGCAGAATTTATCAAAGGATTTTTTTTTTAAGTGTCCAAGTGATTTAAGAACTTAAATATTTTCAAAGATTACTTGTGCATTCAGGAAATGAAATCTTATTCCTGGTTCTTTATAAATACATTTTACTAATGTAAAATTCCCATTGAAGTAGAGAGTGAATAAGAACTGTAGTAAAAAGGAATGTTACTGGTTGATTCTATGATTCAGCTGGTACAGAAACAAATGTACTGGCAGAATATGATAAAGAAGGCTTTACTCTTGTGGTTCATTATTGATGTGGGTTACTAGAGAACAGATTGTATTAATTTCGGAGGCATTTTTTGTTTTCTTGTTTCAACAAAAGACATGCCCTTCCAGTGTCCATATATCCTGGAACCTATAAAATCTAATAGGAAGAAACAGTATGTAACAGTTTTTCAGATTTTTTTTTTATACCGCTTTTAATTAACATTTAAAAATGCTTCTGTCCACAGTCCTTGTACTTAGTAAGTCTGGCTGTATGTTCTTGCTTCTTCAGTGCAGTAGCTGTAATCATTTGTCCATGCTTAAGGTTGATATTACCATAATTGGTCATACATTTTTCAGCGTTTGCCAGCATGGATCATTTCAATGCACCTTCCATCCTTGCCCATCAATGTGTACTGCCTACGGGGATCGACATTACAGAACATTTGATGGATTTACATTTGACTTTGTTGGAACTTGTAAGGTTTATCTAGTTAAGGTGAGGCTTCTTTTTAAAAAACTCTGAAAAACTGGATTTATAAATTAGATAAACTTTCTACAACTGACTTGCATATGAAGTTTGTTGCTACTTGTGTTTTAATCCTTATTTACCATCACTCAAATAAATATAAAATTCTAAAGGACTTTATTTGGTTCTATGCAGTAACAGTAGTGTTAATCAAAACATGTGAGTTAGGAGAAGACAAAGCTTACATGCAAATTTATGGAAACAAGGTAGACTTGTGGATTTCCAGTCTGATATGCAGTGTACAATCCTCTACACCTGATACCTGTTTCCTATCTGTACATATACTGAGCTTTATGTATTATTTTTTTTAAGCTTTGATGTTGCTTAAACTTTGAACCATGCATTACAATAATAACAGATATAAATATTATTTATATTATATTATATTATTGTTATATATATAATATTATATTATTATATTACTTATACATATATAAATAGATATATTAGTTTTTATTAATTAAAAGTGGCTATCCTATTGCTTTCTCTGCAGGGTACTTCTTCAACCAGTTTCTCAGTTATTACAGAAAATATTAACTGCTTTAATACTGGAATCATTTGCAGAAAATACATTTCCATTAATGTTGGAAAATCTTTTTTAATATTTGATGATGAAACTGGGAATCCAGTAAGTTTCATTCTTTAACACTGCTTAAAAGGTAACAAACATACTCTTCGGGGAGGGAGTGGTTCCTGTTCACTGGTAAGTAAATAAATAGATAAACGTGCAACTTCAATTGCAGGGGTACAAAAATCTTCACCATTAATGCTAATTGTATCTGTAAAGTTCACTGGAAATCTTAGAGAAAATCTAAGGTATATTTCAAGAAAATGGTAAATGATCATAATTCTTCTGTTTAGCCTTGATGTGTCTAAGGAAAATCTGGGCATTTCGAAGCCAGTAGGATTTTTGCTATAAATTTCACCAGAACTAAGATTTTAGTCTATTCTGGGATATAGTTATATAGGAGATATGCTCCTATACAGTTTCAAAAAGTAAATTGCAGTTTCTGGTGTACTCCAAAGCGAGTTTCACTTCTTTTTATTTTTGGCTAAACTGCAAACTATTACTATAAATATTTAGTATTTATAACATCTAATATAAATGGTACTATGGTTTATAGATTAGCTGCACAAAGTTACGCCTCTTTGTATTGTCTAATTAAACCAGACAGCTTCATCCTTGCTATAAATAACTCCAAGTCTGATTTTCGTGTAGGCAGAGAAAAATACTTTATTGCATTAAATAAGATGCAGTCCCTGGATGTACATAAACAAGTTCTTGTTTCAAGAAGACATTGCATGCATGCTTATACCTATGTGTATTCAAAAAAGCATATGGCAAAGACTTTCTGAATGTAAGGCCATATATTAAGTGAAAATCTTTCCTAGGAACTTTATGACTAGTTTTGCACCTCTCTGTAGAAACATTGAAGTTTTATTCTTCACTGCAGTTGCCATTATCCGTTCTATAAATTTGATATAAAATCAAACTCTAAAAAAGAAATTCATAAAAATTCAACACTGTTCAAAATCAAAATCCAGACCACTTTTATTGAGGCACGTATTCCTGTGTGGCCTTCTGTCAGTATTGGGACGATTGTCTGAGAACCACCTAGGTCATTCATTTCACTGATGTTTTTCATTTCCTATCAAGTGAACATTTTGTAAAGAAATTCCTTGCATTATGAGTTGTTTTGGTTTATTTTGAATAGAGCTCATCCAGTTACATAGACAAACTACAGAAAATACAGGTATGGAAAGCTGGGTTTTTTACTGTTGTTCATTTTCCTGATGAGTACATCACTGTCCTATGGGATCAGAGAACAACAGTTCATGTACAGATGGGTCATCAGTGGCAGGTAAGTGGAAATCAACATATTTGATGCCATTTGTATAAGACAATTATGTAAGTCTTATAGGAAGCTATGTTATCATGGTTTAGAGAGTAGGTAATGTGTCAGGAATCACACAAACTCAGTGGCAGAGTCAAGCAGGGAAGCATTCAACTACCTTGTGAATTAAAATACTCTTTTTCATATACAGTACTTTTTGCAGTCACTATTCACTATCTAACTTCTGTAGCAAAGGAAACTAGTGTTTGGGGGCAGTATTCTCCTTCAGTATACAACCTTCATGTGACTGGAATGGGTGTTACTTTATTGAAAGATCAAAAAGCATATTGCCAACAAACAGGTTACTACTTAGGGAGAAAAATCAGCACCCTTCTCAAAGGCTTGGAGGTTCTCAACATCATCATAGTTGTAAGGGAATGATACTGATGTTTTGAATGTTGTCAGAATATTTTCCATAGATTTATTATCAGAAATGGCTGAACATTTTTGGTTGAATTTAGCTAAAAGCATCAAATTCTGACAAGTTTATAATGAAGTAACTGAAAACAGGAACTTAAAGCAAGTTTGAAAATGACTGTGGCTGGTAGTGTTTCATATCCTGTAGAACTATATGAGTGTATATACATTTTCTTTCAGGGTAAATTGACTGGATTATGTGGGAATTTTGATTTGAAAACAATAAATGAGTTGAGGACTCCAGATAATTTTGAATTAACAAATTCACAAGAGTTTGGAAATAGCTGGGCAGCTATGGAGGTATGAACTCTAACAAAAATGTATTTGCTTGTAGATTTTTATTGTTACATCGTTTAATTTTTCTTTAAAATCAGAAATTCATTTCTGGAAATCCTGATCAGGCAGCAATAGAAATTGCAGTATCTGTGATTCTTGTAAGTATGAAATCCATTAGGCAGAAGAACAAAATAATCACTTTTTTTCTCTGTGCAGTGTTATAGCATAGAGAAGAATGATGTGCAATATTCTGACTGTACAACTGTTTTGGAAGACATTTGAAGAGTAATGGAAATGGTTCAACAACCTGTCAACATACTGCATAATTTATGTAATAGAGGATCAATAAATATAGTTTAAGTTTTCTAATTCACTATCTCTTGAAATAGTTGTGTACTTTACATTAATGAATTTTGAATATTAGGCTTTGTGTAGTGAAACTATGCTAAGTACATGGATTATGAGCTTGTTACTCGAAAGTAGACTATATTTTAAAGTAAAATTCCATTCAGTGACTTAAAAAGAAAAATGTAAAAAAAAAATAAAGCAGTGATAAAGACTGCCTGATGCAAATCAGGATGATTCCATCAAATGTTGAGCAAAAAGCTCACAACAATCATATTATTCCATTTATCAATTCTTAACTCAGTCAGTTGTTAGTGCAAGTAGTCATTTTTGCAGATAATGGAAGAGTTGAGGGCATTCCCTTTACACTGTTGTCAGCTTAGCGACTATTTCGCATCTGGGAAAAATTTAATTGTGAAACCACAGCAACAGAAAGAAAAATTATCCTTTCCATATGCTATGAATTTAAAATTTGAGCTATTTACCCTCCTGTATCTCATGGCATTTCTAGAAATGTTACTTCCTAGTAGGTAGAGTAAAAAAATCTGTTTTCTAACTCTTAAAGTCATCTGAGCAATATCTGTTGCATACATAAGCTGGACTGTTTGGGTGAATAGGGGCTGCAGATTGGGACTGCACAGCAGCTGTATTTAGAATTGCATGTTTATGTTCTCCTATATTACACAAATGAAACTTCTCTTCAAATTGGGTATTTTTCCTTTTCTGCAGATTAGCATCCTTTTTAATTACATATCTTAGTTTGTCATAACTCAAACATATGTTCCATAAATGATGCATTTGCTTTATGTCTCTTTAAAGACAAAACTGTTTTGTAAGTTTAAACCTAAAGTGGCTATGAAACAAATTTCACACCTTGATGACTTCTCTTTCTGGTTAAGTGTGTTGACGGCTCTGACATTCGAAATCCATGCAGTTTGAATCCACTTAGAGAGCCATTTGCCAAGAAAGAATGTGGAATTCTGTTAAGTGAAGCGTTTGAAGCTTGCCATCCTGTGGTGAGTTGTGATGACAAATAGAAAGATGTGAAAGCCTGAATGTGTATCACTGGAGAAAAACTCTTACCACGTTAAATCTTAATCTTGTTTTTCAAAACAGAATAATTTTAACTGCCATAGAAAAACAGAACACACAAAAGCCTAATCCATACATCTTCTGATTCCAGAAAGTGAATATTTAACTGAATCTGTCATAATGACTATCTGCACTTAGACAATAAGGTATCTGTTAGTGTCTCATTATATCATTTTGGCACCTAGTGTTCTACGCTTTGGTTAGTCCAATTAGTCTGCCTTATAATTAATGGAGAAAGAATTATACCTTGTTTGTGTTATCTTTTTTTCATGTCAGCTCTCATTTTCATAATCATAACCACTTGCTTTATTTTCCTCAAATATATTGTATATCAAGCACATTTGCTAGGTATGTTTAAATAACTTCACAGTTCTAGGCAGTATCAAAATGGAGAGGTTGTTCCTAGAAAAAAATGGATACAGCTGACTCAAGCTGCCAGCTAAGGAAATAAATGGGCCATGCAACTTATTCTGACAGTCAGCAGGCTCAGGTTCACTTGGAGAATGGGGAGACTGATTTCTAGACATAAAATGGCATATGCCAAGATGCTCAGGTATTGAGACTGTATGCATTGTTTAAAGACTGTAAGTGTCAGACTGGGTACTAGGGAGAAAGGAGTTTTCTTGTAAAAGACAACCGGGAGTCTTACAGAGAAGTTTCATATAATACTATTTTGGAGCAAAATGGAAGTTGATGTATAGCTTGTAGTAATGTAATACTGGCAGTCCACTGCCTAAGGCAGTGACCAAGTTTCTTCTAAGTTTGTAAGTATAATTCAAGTGTAAATCCATGTAGAACATGTAACTATTCAGTAAGGCAAATTAGCACTGACAATTTTCTTTGAAATTTTGTCATTTAGGACAAGACTTCAAAATAATCTAAGAAGGAAAAATCACTATTTCTGCTAATCGCTAATGGTCTAATTATATGAAGAGAATAAACCACTCATACGAAAAGGAAAATTTTCCTTCTACTTCATTATTTCTTAATTTTTATCTAACTTTCTTAACACTTCTGAGATTTATTTATTTGTGATTATGTGAAGTGAGTTTCTGTTACTATTTCATAAGCTTCTGTAAGCTTTTATGTAGTTTAGGAAGGTTTAAATATTACAAAACTGTGCAAATCATAAGCTTGCAGGAACATCCTAGCACGTTTCTACTGGGTCATTGATTTGACTGTGCTGCTGAGTGCTATACAAGACTTTTTAGATGTTTTTTAAATTAACTATTCTTCGTGTGTTTCAGCCAGACATTTAAAGTAAAACCTTTAATACTTAAGATATCTTACATGCTAAGCTTTGAAAGACTTACAGCTCTGTATTGAAATGACAGTTGCCAGTGTCTATATGAATAGTTTTTGATTAGTAATGTTTATGTTTCCAGATTGACRTCACCTGGTTTTACTCAAACTGCTTGGCAGATACATGTGGTTGTAACCAAGGAGGTGATTGTGAGTGTTTCTGTACAAGCGTATCAGTGTACGCGCATCAGTGCTGCCAGCATGGAGTGACTGTAGACTGGAGGTCCCCTAGAGTCTGTCGTAAGTTTATTTAGCCAGCATTATCAGTGGCTGCTACTGTATGTTAGACCCAGACTGGAGAAACCAAGCCCATTGAGTTCCCTGAGCCCAGGAATTTAAACACTAAGCCACAACAGCAGAAGTACTCAAGCGACTGCTAGGGAGATGAAAGATCAATAGGTGTCTCTCACTGTTCTTCAGGTTCATTTTGGGCCAACGGGATTGTAAGTTCCTTTTCATGTTTGTAGATGATATATTATGTCATTTTTTCAGGTCTCATGGTGTGAAGGGAAAAGTCATGGAAAATCTGTGTTACGATATGGCATGCGTGGCATGTCCTGAAGCATTGATACAAAGTTTACARTTCATGTTACATCCATCTTCAGAAATTCACTTAACAGGGTCTAGAAAACGTATCTAGCTAAGAGCTGCCCCTAGAGCAAATGTGATGGATTAAAGTGTGGTGAAGCTAAACAAATAGGATTTTAAGCAGCACTTTGTCGTTACTTAGTATCCCCATTCAGCAATGCTGAGAGGTTATAAAAAAAATCTGAGGCCTTGTTTTATGGTACCTAGTATGAATGCCTAGCAAGAGATGGTGATTTTCCCAAAAAAAGATGTCATGGAAGAGGGCAAGACTGAAATAATACTTCAAGGCAAACAAGCATTGTTCTAAATTTGCGGTAGCACAGTGTGATGTGCTCAAAGTTGCACAGGAAATTTGTAGCAGAGAAACACAGTTATACATAATTTTTGATAGAAATTGTATGCCTATGTTTTAATGTCAGCATAGAAAGACAGCAAAGCTTAGTCTTAACCACTAGAGGTCACAAAAAGACAATTTTACATATGTTATCGTAGTACTTGCTGCTAAAATAGTATTTAAATTAATGTAGTTTAATATTAAAAGTAATAAAATAAATACTTAGCAAGTGAATAAATGTGTGTACCGTCTAACCTGGCCAGCTTCAGCAGTAAGAGGTAATGGAAAACCTGTTTGTCTGTAGTTTTCAGTACTTCAGAATACCTACAATTATATTTCTTCTTTGTCTTTTTTAGCTTATGACTGTGAATATTTCAACAAAGGTAAGTCTGAAAGGAGCTGATAAAACATCAGTAGAATATTTGTGTTCTGTATATATCTCTTAATACTTTGTATGAAAATGGGTTGATGAAAGCAATTGCAAGTGATATCTTATTTAAATAACTAAGGTTCCATATTACTGGTTTATTTTGCTTTTCTAAAAGCTTTTAATTTCCTGACCTTTTTTAATGTTGGTCTTGGGTCTTTTTCACGAATATATATTTAACTTAGCTGCTTTGCTTTTATGGTTAATGAATAAATCATTAAGTGATTAAAAGAATATTCAGCCCAATAGTACTAGCGGCACTACTTGCTTAAGGCGTATTGCACTTCARTGTTGATACCTGATGGTTCTGTTAGACCAGTTATGTTCTCCTGTGCAGCCCCTGGAGGGAGCCAGTTGGTAAGATATATTTCAACTTTTTGTGATTAGGGAATGGATATTCATATAGGTATACCCACCTCACTTTAAATTCCTAAGTGAAAATCATTGCAACTGCATAAGAGTGGGTTTCAGAGAGGGGTGCCAAATTGGTTCAAGGTGTTTGAGTAAAACGTAAGTAGTTAATCTGCACTAGGCTCTGTATTGCTCTGGTAACACCGCAATCAGTATTCAGACTATTTTGAAGTTATATTGAGAGTATCTGCATAGTTAGACGTAGCATAGATATTACTACGTAAACCAGCCTGTTCTGAATAACGGTCAGGGCTTCTACTGTTTTATAACTGTTTGTGTCAAACTTGTATAGAAGCCAGCCTGTCTAGATAGATGGTCTGTGATATTTTGGTATTGTATTAGGCTCTATATTCAGCAGCTAACCCCAGGAATAGTCTTAGAGAGGGAATGAATCTAAGTTAGAAGAGGCTTGTGCACCATATGTCAAGCCCAAAGTATATGACCAAGAAATTTAATGTCTTTGGTATACAGATTTTCGAAAAAATTTTGACTGGGGTCAGATTGCTTAGATAGAAGAATTTTATCCTAATCAGTATTAAATTTTTATTTTAAATAAAGTCCAATTGCATGTAAGAGATTATTGTAGTCTTACATTTCCTTTTTAGTTTGGTTTGGTTTGCAAATGACGTACAGTCGGACACTAGGTAATATTACTGCAGTTAAAACAGATTGAAGTGCAGTGCCCCTAATACCTGCAGTGGCAATGAAGTGAAGTTAGGTGTTAAGAAGTACACTTTTGAAGTGTGGTATTAGTTTTACTTGTTAGTAAATTCTCATTGACAGAAATCAGTATGCATAGTAGAGGGCTGTACATGTGACTACCATATAACAAGCATGGTTATAATATATTTCCTGCCTCTTACCTTCCCACTGCTTGGTTATCCAGCTCGTCTGTATTCAACATGGGATGTTTCAGAGCTGCCAGTGGGGCAAAAAGTCATTGCAATGCTGAAGATTTTCTTCTCTACCTCGAATATAGAAGCATTGCCAAAAATTAGGTTTGGAGACAGCTAAGAAACTGTCTTGGACCAAGGAGAGGCTTTCTCAGTGTAACTTTGTCATGGATCCAGAGCAAAGTAATTCCAATCTTACATAAGCTAGAATGAGGAGCCTTTTGTCATTGGTAGGGAGAAATTCTCAGCTGGTAGCTGTGTTTTCTCAAATTTTGGRAGGACCTGAAATCTAAGACTTCAACATACAATATCACTTCCAGAACAAAAGATTTTAAAGTCATTTTTAGATGGTTTCAGTTCCCTCTGTCCTTCTGTCACTGAAAGTATCTAAATATCACGGTGCATGCGTATCCTGAAACTGGGCATGGGCTTGTGTCCTAATTGGGCTGCTTCTTTATGCCATTAAAATCCAAAACTCATGTTGAAGTGCAGCCTCCTCAGGATTCCCAGACCGTCAGTGGCCCTTAAGGATAGGGAGAGCCAGAAAACTAGGGAAAGCTGCAAATGGTTGCAAATTGCAGCTCAAATTATTAACCTCTTTGAACCGAGTCTGTAGTACTAGCTGCAGCTATCAGCTGAGAAGTTCTAGATGATTTCTAGCCTAGAGATCTGCTTGCTATATTCTGGTACATAAAATGAGTGGGGCGAGTTCCTCAGGTATAGACTAACATGTCTGGTTTTAACAGAGAATATTACAAAAGTCATTCCGAATAGTATTTAAAAAATAGTCTGTAAAGTCCTATGCTTCAGTTTAATTGAAGCAAACCAGGTAAGTATGGCATTGTGAGATTTGTGAAAATGATAATATCACTTGCTTCTGGCTTTGTTATTTATAAACATAATATGTCCTTTCCTTTGCTTATTTAGTTGATTTACTTATGTCTCACTGCCCCAGTGTTATGTGTGCACTTATACTGCCCGTGGAATTTTTTGCCATTTGTTGTCACCAACTCTCATTCTGTGGAAAATTCTTTGGATTTTGGGTATAATAAAATTGATTTTAAGTAGTAGTAAAAAGTGTATATTCAGTTCAAACATACACATAAACAGTTTAGAGGGATCCCAGGATGGTCTTTATAGCTCTGTTTACTTATAGATCAAATTGCTTAGGTATCTGTCCAAGGGAAATATTGAGGACTCAGCTAACTTTATGAAGTGACTATGAAATCCAAGTGCATCAGAAGCAGGGAGGAAAAGGAGATGCTAATCATGAATCTTGTGAATTGAAACTAGATATTTTGCACAGTTTTCAGAATAGGTGTTTTCTAAGAGTATGGCTTTATTCTGGTTGTCATTACGGTTYGGTATACGGCACCCAGAACTCTTTTCAAGTGCATTTTTTTTCATTATGTGCTGTATCATAATATTTGGAGCTTGATCACTTATGACATAAAAGGTAATTTTGACTTTTTTCTCAACAGCTCTGGGAAAGGGCCCATACAAACTGGTCAGCTATTTGGATGGAGAATTTGCAATGGCAGTGAAACTGGTGAATGGTTTTGTTTTCCCAGTGAAAGCAGAAGATACTGTTCCTGGACATGCCATGAGCTTTATGCTGACTTCAGGACTTTATAAACCCAGAGCACATGGTAAAGTTACTGTAACCTAGAAACTTAAGTAAGGCAGAGCAAATTCTGCCTTTGGACACAAGCCTACATCTGAGGATAGATCTGAGCCAAAAACTCTTTTCTCTGTATTTGTCAGCTGATTTTGCACCTTAATGTTGTCTGCTTAGATTTCCATTTGGTTGGTTTTAATTAGATGATTATAGCTTTATAAAAGGATAGATACTTTTAGTTGAAAAGCATCTCCTCCCTCCCCCCACCTCGAAAAAATGCTCCCAAACCCCAGAAATGAKCATTGTAGCACTGTGCTCCAGATATGTATTGTCTCCTTCACTTTCTTGTGGCAGAGCTAGAACGTGGAGAAGAATGGGAGAGGAATGATACAAGAAAACTGCTCTCTAGCCTAGGCTGTTTGCCACCATCAGTTATTCTCTGCTGACATATACAGAGGTAGCCACTGCCTCTAATCCAGCTGCATAAGGATATGTGCTGTGAATATGTCTCCAAGTCCTAAGCTAAGTTTCCATTGAAGGAATGTGTTGCARACAAAAGAAGTCTTGCACACATTCACATAAGTAGAGAAGGCTTACAGTAATACATTCAGCATATTATTACGTTGATTAAATGCACTAGTTATCTACATATGTAGATAACATACTAGTTACCTACGCATATGTAGATAACATACTAGTTATCCACATACCGAGTTTTACTGCCCATAGAGCACTTGAGTTTCAATACAATTTTACTGCCTGTAGATTCTCCTGATCAGATCTTTGGACAGTCTGAAGGCTGTCCTTGGGTAGTTGAAAAAAGTAAGATGAGCTGGCTTAAAAATGGTAAGGATTTGATCCGTAATACTATTGTGTGTAGAACTGATACAAGAACACGTGTAACAGAATATCCAGAGGCAGATTTCTTTTATTAGTCATAGTTTTGAGACACTTGTACATTGCATTCACTTAAGGCTTAGAAAGGAAAGATTAGTCTTCCTGTTCTATTCCCATAAAAAGCATCTCTCTCAGAATTTAGCCTGGCAAATAGSATTTTTGCCATATATAGTCCAGTTTAAGAGGATGATGTTTCATCATCTGGCCATAGAGGAGTTTATAAAATCAATGCAATATTTGTCATATCCATGTCTTCTTTTATATATCTATATACCTGTTTTTTGTTTGTTAACCCAAGTATTACAAATTTGGTTTCATTTTACCTCAGAAAAATTAATGTATTTTATCAGTTTCAGACAAATCATAGAATATGGGAAGTTTTGGGTATTAATGTACTGGTTCGCTACATGGCAAGTATTATAAATTGTACTGACTGTCCAATATTACGTACCAAATAGTGACTTGCTGCAAACAGATTAAAAAAAAAAAAAGTCACAAGTGCAGCTATGTTTTTCAAATAAGTAAAAGTTTGTATGCTGAGAAAACAAGTGGGTCCTCCAGAAGTGTTAAACAAGAGCATGCTGCAGTATCTTTTTCACAGAGATTTTGTTCTGTATGCTTTTTTAAGAAATGCTATCCAGGCCTGAGAGCATAGTTGATTTTACAGTAGTCTGATGGCTGTTTTAAACAGAATAGCAGAGTTTACAGCAAACTAGAAAGAAATAATTCTGTGAGCAACAGATGCCTGTAACAGGCTGAAGATCTGCCAAGCTGCAAGTGATCCTACAAGGKCTTGCTTGAAATTAGCAGTATGATGTTAAGGGTAACATATCATGTGGGTACCTTTGCCAGAAAAGAGACTTTGCTGTTAATGTTCTTTGGGGAAGGGCTATAGAGCTGACTGCTTAGRAATGAAGACATGAAGCTGTAAGCTGAATGCAAGATATATTTTTGTAATTTATTTTTAAAGAAAAGGTGAGCTCTTGAGCTGTAAATTCCTGGTGGCAAATGTGGTAAAACTATTTACATGAAGGTTAATTAAATTCTATAGTGAAGGCTCTAAACTGAAGTTCTGCTTGCCTGCTGGGCTAKATTCCTTCATCTTGATCTGGGCAAATGCCTTAATATGCTGACAACCCAGTTGAAATCAGGTCGGCATTTAGAAAATAAAATAGCCAGCTTGTCAATGAAATCCATGTATAATGTATTTCCTTACAAGACTCCGTTTATTTTCACTAATAATGCCAATGCCAGCTTTCATTGCTCATGCTACTAGTATCAGCAGTGTTACTTCAGGGTGAGTCTAGCTCATCATGGGTATTCCAGAAAGTAAATGAGTTCTGTGTATTTTTTCAGATTCCAGCTTGGTTTCATTTGAAACAGCAGAGAGACCAAATTATTTTCTACAGTTGGCCTCCAATAATTCTCTTGTTCTTTCTAAATGGGAAAAAAGTGAGGAGTTTCACAACAAATCTACATTTGTCATTCACAAGAATACGTGGCTTTCAGGATACAGTTCCTTTGAGTCATTTGCAAAACCAGGATACTTCATCCACATTTCAGCCTTTTCAGTTGAACTTTTGAAGTACCATCATACAGAGGAGTTCAGAMTGTCAACTCTTTTTAAACTTGTAGGTAGGTAATTAAACTTGTATTTTATGAACAGCGGTTTCATCTGCRTTAAAGTATAAGCTAAATGATACTGATTTTTTTCAGAGTTGATGAGATTACTTCCCTCTCCTCAAAAATAATTGGGAACAGTGCGTAATCTGTGACAGTCAGGCTCAAAGTCTTTTCCCCTGAGCTATGTAGTGAGAACTAGATTCTGTTTTCGTGTCACAGAGCCATTAAATACCTTGATGCATGACTGCCGTATTTGCCAACTGGCTTTGGAAATGGACAGCCTAGCGCATGGTTTATGAACAATATTTGCTTTGTAGGCTGTGAGGAAATTCTTAAGGAGTAGGACATTGATGCTGATGAATAATGGATTCATGAGTGGAACAGAAAACAACTGAGTACATTTTCTAAGAGAATCTGGAGGAGGAAAAAATTCTTCTCCTTTCCCACTGATTACATCAAGGAGTTTTCTACACAGTGGATTCTCACTGCTAGCTTGATTATTCCATTTCTGAGAGGTCATGACATCCAATGCAATGAGTGTCCAATGCAATGTAGATTATACCTCTCAAACCTAATGCTTTCCCCCTAAAAGACCTTGATCTGTATCCACATACCCACTCACTGAGATGTCTGAGAGAGTTCTGTTTCCGTAATGATGATTATATTCCATAGAGACATAGGTGATAGAAATACAGGAGGTACAAACCTTTCTAAGAAGCTGAATCTAGAAGTTGCTTCTAGAACAACTGATGACAAGCAACACTCATTTAAAAAATTCCATTAATTAAACATACTTTTTCTCTTTTGGATTAGTAAGGAAAAAAAAAAAACAAAAATAACTGTTTTCATGTATTCCTAAATACTTAGGAGCTATATGCTAAAATGAAGGTGGCCTATAGACCAAGAAAGAGATAGGAGAAGTTATGTTGGTGTATAAAATAAAACAAAGCAGGTTTTTCATGAGGCTATCATTTTAGTATCTATTTGCATTGATACATCAGTTACATGTTTACAACATTATATGTGAACCTCAGTGACACTACTTGTTGAATCCACTGGCCTTTGTGTAGTGTATAAAATTCCAAAATCACTACAAAATGTTTATTATTTGTATGCGTTAAGAATTTTTATTGTGCTGTAATTTTAAATGCATTGATAATTCATTCATTGGGGTAGAGGAAGTATTTTAATAGGTATTCCAGGTAATGCCTTTTTATTTTTAATCTGCCCTTCATCCTCTGAAATGAAATCTTAACATTACAAGCAAAGAAAGAAAATGAAATACTGTAACAAATGAAACATCACCTGGCCATCTTCTATAGTCACCGTTATGAATCGCTAGCACAGCCGAATCTGAAACAGGCGCTGACTTCTGTGACAGAAGAGGCCAACTGTGCCTCATGGAGCTTCTTGTTATCAAAACATTGAATTAAAGTGTTAATGGTGGCATTGTGAATCGGACGGTGCATTATGATGACAGCCTAATGCAGCTGTTGACTGGCACGCTCCAACTTCAGAAAAAATGACAGATTTTGTCATTGCCAAATGCCTGTTGCCTCTTGACAAATGCTTGTAATCACAGAGCTGTTAAGATTTTGAACAGCAGAATTATAGAGCTAATGCTGTTACCAGGATGTTCGTACGGCATTTCAAGCAAAGACCTTTTTTTGGACATAAAAATATCTCTCTAGTCTTTTATCTTTGAAGGAGGAATGAAGAAGGTTAAAACATGTTCCAATTCTCAGAGGTCATCCATTAACACGGAGTGGTATGTCTTTTTAGTGTGAAGTCTTTGCCTTCCAGTCATTATACCAAAAAATCCTATCTATGCCAATGGAGAACTAAAACAATTTACCTCAGCAAGTGGGATCAGATCAAATGATCAAGAGGCATTTCATTAATCACCACATCCGAGGGCTTGGGTTTCAGAGTTTTATAAGCAGAGAAACATCGGGCTTGAATCTTTCTCCAGTGTACTTTCACAGTGCCCAGCCTGCTGATATAGGGTAATTACATGGTCTAAAAATACAGCAGCATTTGTTTAAGTTAATGGAAAAGTTACACCAGCTCCAGAGTGCACAGGCAAAAGCAGATTGAGTTTCCTGCTGACTATTGTAAATGCTTTGCATATTAGATCAGAAACTCTTGAACCGGGAACAGCTATTCCTGCGGAATCAGAGGATAAATATYGGGAGCAGAATAATAGGCCCAGTAAATCCCCTTGGCCAGAAAGTTCCTCATGAGACTTCTTCATGCTCTGTGACGCACATTCAAAAGGAAGAGTTTTAAATGTCCTGATGGCCACAGCAATAGATACGTGTTTGTTTAAAGTCACATGACAAGTCACTTTTTCCACTTTCATAGAAAGAAATACGGTCATATTGAAATACATAGGCTATAAATTACACAGATATGATGGACTCATACTGCAAAATATTTTCCATGAATAGTCACTTCAGTTTTTAAATTGAGTTTTTTTCATTATGGTCAGATTTGTCTGCTGTCCTGTTCCTACAAATATTTGCAACAAATGTTTGATAGCAAAATTTGAATATCTAGGATATACATGTTCACAAGGAAATAGATTTTGTGCAGGAATTTTTTCCCAGTGCTGGATGGGTATACATGCAGTTGAAAGAATATACTGAGTCACAAACAAGCACAGAGATTAAATGTTATATAAGAGTGATTAATTCATATTTGAAATTGTTGGGAAATCAGTGAAAGTAAACAACTGATGATCTTTTTAAGGATTAACTTGCAGTTTTCTTTACTTCTATGTTTAATAATGTGCTCCAGCAAGCATGTTATCCTTTACCTTKCATAGAACCACCATAGTGTGCCTTACCTTTTTAACATCACTGTGAGTTAATTTTATATATAATATAAAAAAGGTAAGTGACTTGTCCACTAAATGCTATGTAAAGTCTGTGGCAAAGTTCTTAGTAATGTTAGTTACATGCTTTAACAACTAATTTGCTGTAAATATAAGGCCTGTGTCTGTGAGAATTTTCTGCTATAATTAAAATTTTTAATTTTTTCATGTGCAGAAAATATATGCACAGTGCACAGAGATAATTTGTCAASGTTTACATTTGAAATAGGGCCTTTCTGGTTGATTTTAATGCTTGAATCTTAATTGCCTGAAACATATTCAGAAATAAAAATGATATAAAAGTGAAAATGAAATTCATTTTTTTATGAAAACTTTTTTTTAACAGAGGCATCTTTCATGKTTAGTGAGATTTATTCATGTTGTAATTGACCAGCTTAATTTAATTTAATTTACTCATTTCCCTCACTGGAACTCGTGTTCTAAAATTTCATATATTACTTAAAATGGGCTGCTCTTGAGTTTGATTTGAGCTCTTATGTTCACCAGTCCGAGCAATCGTGACRTGGGGCCTGGTCCTAGATAATACTGAGCAGCTGCCGGATACCTGCAAATCCGGGTATGTCACTGCACACACCTGCTCAGCAGCTCTTGCAGTCAGACTCAGGTTACACTAGCATTATAGTATCTTTCCCATTTATACCACAAACACAAACTTTTGACCTCCTGTATTTGTGTGAATAAACAGGAGATTAATTAGTTATGCTAACAAGAGTATGTTCGTCTAACATCATCATGGGAACCTAAAGCAAAAGTATTTGAGAAGTAGAAACGTGTATTTTACTTTCAGCAGTATWTTGGCTAGGCATTAAGTTTATTTTTTCAGTGATACTTGCTTTCATTTCTCATTGCAGAAACTTAGAGTCATAAGCAGAGTTTGTTGGTAGTTTGTGTGTAAGAGAGTAGATAGGATTTCATGTTTCTAAACTTATAACTGAGGAGATAGGCAATCTAAGTTACTAAGCAGTGTTTTGCTGCTGTTATAAATAGAGCTAATTCTGAAGTGAATTTTCGTCCTTCTAAAATTTTTGAAATTTCTAGGAAAAATAACAAAAGWACCAGATCAGAATGAAAAGCCAAATTACTCCATTTTTCATGATTTTTGAGTCAAGTAAAATGTTTAATTTGAATTTTGTTTTTTTAAGCAAGTGAAGTCTTTTAAATGACTAATTGAGATAGTCTGGTATTTTAAATATAACTGTTTGGTAGAATCARTATAGTTCACATTTGGAGATTTATTTTTTAAAACAAATGGAGATTCTTTTTGAGTGTAGCTTGYAAAAAAAATTATTCAAAATATGTAGCTTCTGGCAGTGACAAATTTTGTCCTGGTAAGGTAAAAATCCAAAGAAAAGGCAAGAGAGGAGTTGCGAACAGTAGCAACTGTCAACACAGAAAAAAGAAGTAGCTAAGCTAGTCAGAAATGTTGTCATGGCTCAACAAAACAGTGCAGTTTCTTAGTTATTACTGTTAAATGAAGTTTTATTTTTCATAACTATTCTTATTGCCACAGAATTAATTTTTAAAGACATGAAGAATGAAAAATCATACATTGTAGGGAAGAAAATGCTTCTCTGACATCCAAGCAAGCAACAAAACTAAGTATGGGACTGGGCAATATCTTTTCAATATATTCCCTTTGGCAATCTAATGCCTGCATTTGTAGAGAGACTTTCTCCAGTACYGTAACCTGCTGTATGCTCAGCTCCTGATAGGTAAAAGAAATTTGGGTTCAACTGGCAAGCAGACTGGAACGACTATCATCCAGGGCATAATTTACCGTTTTGTTAAGGATTTGTTTTGTCACTGAGGAGAAGACAAATGCTGATAGGTTTCACTGGGAGACGCGTGGTTATTTTCCAGTCCATTTACAAATCTCCTCGAGGAGCACGTGCTCCATGTACGCACCTTGACTCATTGTAAACTGGGCATTCGTTGTGAGGGTCCTGCACTGCTGCACTGCATACAGTAAGCTCRTATTACTGTTTGCTGCGAGGGGAATTTAAGCATTAAAAAAATGGGAAGCATGTAGTGGAGGTGGCTGATTAGTACCCTGAGTAGCATAAAACATTTGTGCCATGACACTGGTGAAATGCACAGTTTCTGAGCTCAGGTCTTCTCTGTCATGGGAGTAGCAGTACAGCAGTAACGATAAAGCTGAGATTTGACTGGCACTAAAATTAGTCTGAAACCAATACAGAGGGGGAAAGGAACATTTCCATCAGTTTCAGGAGAGGGAGACTTAAATTACTTCCAAGCACCTTATTACTACTTTTTCCTGGTACCCTAGTGGTTGTAGATAGTAAGGTCACAGTTTGTATACAAAAGTAGTAATGTAAGAAGTAAAACTGTCTGTTGTGTAAGGCATTGAACTAGATATTCTCTTGACTTGGTCTTGAATTCAGTGCAGTTCAGGACAAGTCTCTGTGCCTCTGTTTTTCCTCCTCTCCRTTTTCTGTCTAGTCTCTGTTTAGCCCAGACCTTTTAATGGGAACTGCATCTTGCTGTGTTTTGTTTTTACAGTGTCTAGCACACTTGACCAGCCCAGTCCTTGATTTGCTTAGGCTTTCTACATGCAGTGCTATCAGTAGTGAAAACTTACCATATCTTGAATGACTGAACTGAGATTCACCTAATGTTGGAGAAGCAGTTTCCCATAGTTCATAACAATGAACTCGAATTTGACTTCAGGTGGATTTACTGAGACATACTAGAAACTTTTGAGATACTAGAAAACAATTCGTAGAATATATTCAGCACTCAGTGGTGATTTGGTCTGCTCTTCTATGTAATTTACATGCTAAGAAAGTCTAATATAGCTTAGCCTGGCATACTCAGTTCTCTCAAGTTCTTTGTCTGGAAAATTAAGCACCCGCTGGTTGTACAGTTCTTTTTGGAAACTGTTTTCATAGCGAAGTTCATAAATTCACCTGTTCTTCACCMCTCTTTCTGGAGAAGTAGAGAACAAAATTTGCAGACGAGCATGACTTGGTTAGTTCCTTACTGAAAGTGTTGTTTATCAACCTCACAATAAATGCCATGTCTTTGTGTACAAACTGCCCCTATTTTCTACCCAAAAAAGGCACACAACACTTGGGAACCCTGTGAACTTAATCTGTGGGAATGTTAAAGGGGAAACGTGACAATTATTTCATAGGGATATAAATTTCTTTGAAGAGTGGGAGAAAGTATATTAACACCAGCATAGCGTTAGTCCAAGATTCCTGTTCTGCTAAATTGAGAAAATAACATTCTTCACCAGGTTATGGTATCTCTCATGCAAGACTTAACTTCGTTGTGTTTTAAATTTCTTTTTTGATTAGTAGAGAGTTTTGTGGCAAGATTTGAAGTTAAGTATATGTCTCAGTATTTAAGGTAGTCTGATGAATGAGATTTCCTACATTCCATAAGGATATAGTGTTATTGCTGGTCATTACTACAGTTAGTGTTTGTCTATGTCAGTAGGTCTCTGATGCATTCTAGCTCGTATATCCTCTTCACTTGTCCCTGTACCTTATGACTGTGACCTGACAGTGGCTACAAAACCCCATGCATCCTATCAACAAAATGTATGGAAATAATGCCCTTTCCCTGTTAGATTTGAGCAACTAACGTTGGTTTCAGTAGAAGGGGTCACAGATATAGTCAATGAAGTGATCTATGAAAATGTAACTTTAGAAATATATTTGCTACTCTGGTAAAAGTTATGTTTCCAAAAGCAACGACAAGTTAGGTTCTTGGATGGAGGGCACTGTTGAAAGGTAACACTAGATGGCAATGTACACACTCTTTTACTTTAAGAAGAACATAAGTGTACCTGAGTTTTTTATTTATACCTTTGATTTAAGAGAATTACCTTTATTAAGAAAGGGGACATTAGTAGTTAATGATAGAAGGGTAACTACCCATAAATGCAGATATCCCTAAATTGCAGGAAGAACAGTTTCTCAGGATTTTGGGGGAAGAATGTTTCTAAGACATTCTGCAGGAGCTAGTTCCTTCATTTTTTGCTCAAGCAAAGACTGGTAAAACTTAGAAGCAAAAAGACTTCAAAAGATCCCAAACTGAAGCTTTATCTATGTAGTAAGCATTCTCTTTCCAGTCATTAATAAAAGCACTTGTAAGCACAACTRCTCTTCCTAAGCTTTGACAACATAACTCCAAGATCAGTTTTACCAGTCCAGAAGGAACTGGTGTGTTGTGATGGTGGCGTTTCATGAACTTAGATGTAACTGAAATGCTACTACCTTGCCCTTACTGCTACAGGAGGGGGCTCAGCTGGGCTGCTGTAGTTTGGGTCCTGAAATACAGATATGTTGCCTGTAACCTGTAAGTCAGGCAGGTATTGGAAGAGCTGTTAAGCTAGTCCAGCATTGTGTCAGAAGCCATTCTGCATGCAGAAGGGCCAGGGCTGTCATAGGAAGGAAAGCATGATGCTATATTTGAACATGCAAGCATGTGCGGCCTCATATGTCACCATATAACGATTGCCACAGATTTGTTTCGCTGAGGTTTATGCTCAGTCTGTGGCTCAGCCCCTTAATTTTTCTTTTTTTGCATTCATTCTGTAAAGTCAGAGCTTAATAAGCATTGGAAGTATGCCACTTTTCCGTATTTCCATTTCTTTCCCCTCCTTTGGAGTTTAATTCTTCCTCTATTTGTATTTGTGCTTTTGATTTCAATTATGTGAATTTGAATTCTTTCAATAAACACTTCCCTGCATAGATACTATGAAGGCAGTTGGGTCTTTWACTTACCATCGTGTCTGTTTCATTGTTGGTGCTATTTTGTACAGTCAAGTATAGATTACAAGTCTAATTTTGCAAGGCTACATGTCTCTGATTACTTCTCAGTTGCTCTGATTATTGAAGGAATGGTTATAATTTCAGATTCAAAGCTATTTGAGAGTCAAATTAATATCTTTTGGAATGGCTTRTACAGCTTCTGTAAAGATCAGTTATTGAGACAAATGATAAATTTGTTTTAAATGCCTAAGTTAGCATTCTTTCTTTTTTCTTTCTTTTTCTTTTTTTTGAAACTGTTTCTGTTTTGGCCTTTAAAATACAATCATATCATACAAATTATGAACTTAYGTACACTTTGTGCTGTGTTAGTTAATTTTATACACCAAGTAGACAACTGTTCTGATAATTATATTGGAAAGATTATCGAAGTCATTAATACATCCTGTGCACCTGGTGGTTTTTCTTTTGATTCTCATAGCAATAAGTGTACTGAATCAACATCATGTTGGTTTCACATCTTGTATGAATAACCAAAAATACAGTTAATTTGTTGATACAATTTTTAAAACGTAAAAACCAATAGCTCTGACTTACCTGGCCTTGATTTCAAATAATTGTAATATGAGCTCAACGAGGATAATTCAATGTCACATATTATAGTGTGAAGAGAAAAACAGGCTGCAGATCCAGTACTATTTACTCTAACATGCACAAGCATAAACTGTTCCTCTCTGTTTTAAGACTTTAACAGTTCCAAAAATATTTCTCATTTTTGTTTGTAGAGAATATAGCTGGAAACAGTAAGGGATATAGAGTTGCAGTGAACTTTAAGCAYTCCTCTTACTAATACGTATATGTGTGTGTTTCTGTAAGTAAGTGAGCATAACTGATCTTTGTTGTTTTTTAGATGTCAAATTTAAACTTCTATCCCGTTCTGCATGTGAGTGGCGTTATGATGCCTGTACAAGCCCTTGTTTCAAAACATGCAGAGACCCTTTGGGAAAGAACTGTCAGGCAGTGCCAAAGTAAGTATCTGTATTTTTATGGAAAAGCATGGAATTGGGATAATGCTTTTATACGTCATAATAAACATTTGTAGAACCAGATGTAGGCTCAGTACCGCAGATCTATGCTTTTATATAAGGAAATAAGTGAAGGAGAAAAGAGATGGCATAAAAACTGCTGTGGCAGCAACATTAAATTGGTTTTTCTATATGGCAGTTGGTATCAGGGGCTGGAATTACTCATGTATTTGCAACTTTCAAGCTGGAGGATATTATAGAATACTAGCAAAGACAAGGTACGATCAGTTTGTGTCAGATAGTTTTGTCCCTACTTTTTCTGTTACGGCATTGCAACCACATCTGTCCTTGCCTTTTTCTTTTCTGTACCCTCTGTGCTTTTCAGTAGGACTAGAAGTTGTGGCTAAGTCTGGTAAAAGTGGCATTTGGAATACTTCTGGTACACAAAAAAAGTGTTTGACATTTCCTAAGTAATAACATTTACTGTTGAAACTGCCAGTGTTCATTTTAAAAACTGAGTATAGTGGAGTCTGTGCTTTAGCTTAGATTTGTGTGAGAATGGAAACCACGGCAGTGACATTTTGAAGGAGCAYGCTGAAGCTGATGAGGTGTAGAACAAGTGCTTTATTCATGAGTACTTTACAAATGAATAGTGTTTTCCTAAAATCAAATGCTTCATCCAGAGGATACTAGTCAAATAGTTAATACTAACTGTTTTTCTTTTAGAGTGGAAGGATGCATCCCTGCCTGTCCTCTCAGTATGGTGCTGGATGAAATCACTCAAAGATGTGTTCATTTTGAAGACTGTATGTTTCAAAAATTATATATAATATGTATGATATTTAGCTTATAAATTTCTGAGATGATATTTAGTCAAATTTTCCAAATTATGTGTGCTTAACATTACGTAACTGTTGCCTTTGTTATGCTGATACTGAGTTGTCACTGAATATACATTTTGGTTAAAGTAATTTCACGCTGAGACAAATTTTAAACTAAGAAAGAAGTTCTTCACAAAACATTTGAATAACACTAAATATCAAGCAAATGATTTAATGAAATTATTTTTAAGTTTGTGTATGAATTTTAGAAGTCCAAAGGCAATTAAAGAGAAAATATCAGAGCAATATGAGTTAACATAAATTCTTTCTAGCTTCTAGTTTATTTATAAACTCTAATTTATTTGTAAATTACAGACTATCATTTATTCTTGTCTGATTTCAGGCGTTGAACCTGCAGATGATAGGCAAGCTTTGCTGTCCAGCATTAGAACTCCATTAGTTTCACACACAACATCAACTACTGTTGGAATACCCAGTTTGGCAGTGTTCAGTAAAGCAGTAACTTTATTTCCTATACCTGAAGGAAAGGACATGGAAACAACACTCTCTTCAAAATGGCAACTCAGTGCAACTACAGGGAAAACTGAATTTGCAGCTGTTACATCTAAAACAACAGTTTCAACCATAACTTTATCATCAAATATTTCTTCACATTCAATAGAGATGACATCTTCTGGGAAAAGGACTATGTCTGAGACAACAAAATCTAATGTAAGCTTGTCTTTTCCTAGTGACATTTCTCCATTGTTTCCATCTACAGTCACTTCAGAAACTTCCACAAGGATACAAGCAATCAGTAGAGCTTCTGCTAAGCCACTGAGARCTACAAAACTTCAGACAGTAGCTGCTACATATGCAGTGACTAGAAGCACAGAATCAGAAGGCAAACCAACGTCTACTTCAGTTTTTACCAGGACACCATCAATACTCAAAACAACAGAATTGCCAGTGAAAACTAAAGTAATGGAAACATCAGAAATTGCTGCAAGGACACTTCCCACAAAAGAAGTAGAAGTAAAACCAGAAGGACTTACAAAATTTACTCCTAGTTCTTTTGAAACAGTAACAGAAAAAAATACTACATATTTGACCCAGTACTCCACATTGTCTCTGGGTTTGTCTTCATATGCATCACCAGTAAATCTAACAGAAACTTCAGAAAGAATGAAAGTAAGTGTAGAACAGTCTTTTACCACATTAGCTAATGTTACAGTAACTTCAGTAACTTCATTTTTTCCTGTGATCACTACTTTGTCATCGCTAAAGCCGAGCATAAAGCAGATACCTTCAGAAACAACAAAAGCAACAAGTACTGTAACCAAACACAGAGCGAAGACTACATTTTCCCCAGCGTCCACACTGCCTATTTCATTAGGAAAGGTAATTACAAAGCCTCCTATTGAAATGATTCAACACTTGACTGGTACTGCAGGGGTAGCTTTCACTGCTTCTCTGGGTCCAAAGACGACAACTCTGCAAACTGGAGAGAGATCATCAGAAACCACCATGTTACCATTTACAACTCTTAAAAAGGAAATTTCTGAAAAAACATCTCTTATGGAGCATTCGTCAAGTTCTTATTTCCCTCCATATTCGTTACAACCTAGCTCAGTTACAGCTGAAAAATCCCTCACTCTTGCTACTAAAAGACCTGCAGCATCTGTTTCTACTCCTGCTTCCCCAGCTTCAGGTGAATTAAAAAAAACGTTTAAAACAGTATCAACTACAGGATATTCCCCACACACAGTTCTACGCACCACAGAGTTCCTGACTACATTACACACTAAATATCCTGTTTTGGCTGAGACCACAAGGACAACACAAGAGATAACATCCAAAATAACGTCCCCTTTTGAATCATCAGCAAAGTCAACTTTACTTTCTAGAAGAACATCTGCAGAATACAAGTCATCTCTACTTTTAAGTACAATGAAGACAAGCACGTCAGCATATTCAGATAGTGTTACCACATCAGCAACAAAATCTGTCTCATCAAAAGATATGACTAGAGTTCCTTTGGTAGCTACAGAAAAAGACTCAGTTCAAAGAATATCCTTCACTGAATCTTTATTTACTCTTAGTGCAACTGAAGCCACACAGTTGACAACACAGCATGATAAATCACAAGTGGAAAGAATTACTAGCATCTCTACCAGAAAGCCACCTGCTTTCCCTTCTTTGTCATCACACTCTCTAACCTCTTTAAATGTTTCTCTTCCTTCACTACGCACATACAGGACAGAAGCATCACTGACAGCTCCCAGTCCCATGCATACATCACATGAAATTGTTATCTCTTCATATCCGAGAGCAACTTTAGCAAAATCTATTTTTTCAACAGAAAAGACCTCCCCTGTCCCAGCTTTCCCTGCTGTATCCACTACAGCACAACAGTCAAGTCCAGTAGCAACAGTATCACATGACAAATTGCCAACAAAAGTAATTTTAAATGTCACTTATGCCACATTCTCTACATCCTCTGAATTCAGCAGTCAGCTTGTAACAACCAAAACAGCAGTGGCAGCCAAGGAAAGATCTACTCTATCCACTCCTGTCRTACTTCCGTTGACAAAGTCTTCTCWCACTTTCTCCACCTCTCAGTATTTATCAGATAAATCTATTTCTTCATCTTCTTTAACACAAATGATACCTGCAGTAACAACCACAGCAAAATATCCAGTAGAAACTGAAATAATTTCTACAGCAGCAAAGTCTACAGTCCAAAATATAACGGACGCAGTAAAACTCTCAGCAGCTACTGCTGAGCCATCCTTTACTGCTTCAGTAGGCTCCTTTTCTGGGCAGACATCTTCAGTAGAGAGTGTTTCTGAACAGACCATAAAGGCAGTGGCTATCCCACGTTCTACTCAGATAGCAGTGGAACCCGCTTGTCAGACTTCGAAGCCTTCCTTGACGAGCCAAAGCACTACCCCGATTTACCAGTATCCTGTGGAAACGCTAACAAAATCCACTGGTTGGCCACAGTTTTTCTTAAGCACAACAGAAGCTACAGTAGCATTGACTTCTTCATACCCCTTAACTACCTCACTATCTGAAGACATTCATTCAAGTGTATTACCTACYTCACTAGTTCCTACACAAGTTATTTTGCCAACTGAAAAGGAGTTATATTTAACTGATTCAGTCACACAACCATACATGTCAAGAACCTCTTCAGCTTTGCGGTCTACAGTCCTGACTAGAAAAACAGCTGACTTGGGTTTTGGCACCAGAATTCTCCCTTCCTCACCAGAAGTGCTTGCAGCTTCATCTTTAGCACCAAAGAAGGAAGAGTTTCTTTCATTTTCCACGCAAAAGGCAGATATCAGTCTGAAATTCACGTGGCAGCCCTCAGTTAGTGCACTACTTGTTTCAAGTCAAACGCTTGAAACAACTACAGCTTCACCAGAGCCTGAGCCAACTTTTCCATCTGTTTTGTTAACAGAAACAACAGAAAGGCCCACCGTGATGGAAAGTGAGTCATCAGTAGGTGCCTTTTTAACACCTGTGATCTCAACAGCACCCACCTTAGTGGGCAAAAGTGCTACAGAGAAAACTACAGTGTTGTCTAAGCAAGTCCCACTTTCAACCACTGCCTACAGTTCTACATTTCCAGCAAGTACAACGCTGCTAGCTACAGCCCATTCATCAGCTGCAACTTCTGCCCCTTCAGTGGGAGGCAGTACAGGGCAAAACCTTACTATTGTATCAGCAACTTCAGAGAAGGCAGAAGCAGTGAGAGAATCTATCACAACCTCTGTGAAGCCCACCTCTTTTTCTGTTACTTCAGAAACAAAAGGGTCTATGCCCCCTAAAACAGTAAAATCTAAAGAGCCAGARTTACCGACAGAAGTCCAAGCCATCCACACTCAAGGTATTACCATTACCCCAGAAACTCCTCAGACATTTCATTCTCCATATTTCACAAACACAACTGAAGTTCCTTCTAAAGTAAATGTATCAGTACTGTCTACTATGCATTCCTCCTCTGAACCCAAAACCTTTTCTTCTACAGCTTCATCATCAGGCAATGCTACTCAAGCTTTGAAACTTGAAATATCATCTGAGGCGCAAATGCCTTCTCTGAGTTCGCTATTAATGATATCTGACCATCCAAATGACACCACAGCTCCATCAGTTTCCTCATTTCCCTTTTTATCCACCAAACCACTTTATCCATTGACTACAATGTTTTCTGATGAATTCGCAACAGCTGAAGCTATCTCAGGAGTCACAGCATCWGCTTTTATGACAGCTAGAGAAACAGCAACTCTCCAAACTTGTACAGTGAGTAACGTTATAAATAGTTATCTGTCTGAATTTGGATGTGGCTAGGTTACTTTGACACACTGATAGASCATTATTTGTGAGCCATATATTTTGATCTTTAGGATCTTCAGGTCTCAAACAAGGACAATATTTTCTTAATTACATCTGAAATTCTGGATGATTTCTGCTGTACCTAATGAATTTCATAACTGCTATAATATAGCATATTTGGAGCCTCATCTTTCAGAGGGTGATTGTTGCAAGATTTTTTTTGGCAAAATATGGTGCTTCATATTGTTCAGTGACAATTTTCTGTCTGGTAGCCATCCTTAAAATATGTCTTCCCAAAGATCCCTGTTATTATTCCTACTTAGGCTCTTCCACGCTTTTTTTCTGTATTTCTTTTCAATATATAGTCATAAAATTAATAATGCTGTCTATGCTTTACTGAAGGATGGTGGTTTTATACTATCCTCAAATTGGTCCAGTTTTTCAAAGGTGTTATTCACTGACAGCCTCCATCAATGTCGTAGGGATTCATAAATGTTCTATATTTAAAGAATTCAGCCCCCTTTTCTGAGTAAATACTCTGAAATGTCATATTATTAGCTTAGTAAGAATGGTAACCTGTGTCTTTTAAAAATGCCTTAGCCAATCATAGAGAATGAGTGCATAAAACACATATGCTTGGATGGACACCTGATTCAAGTTAATAAGTCACAGAACTGCCCGTACAATGTGACTCAGCCCAGCTGCGGAGTTTTAGGATTTGCTGCTCAAACAAATGGTGACAAGTGCTGCCCAAAATGGGAATGTGCATGTAAGTTTTAATTGTGTAGTACTTTTGAATGGAATTGATGTAACAATTCAGTGAATTTGTAAGGAGGCTAATATTTGATGCTTCCATACCATGGCATGGAAGTAGAATAGTTAGAAAATGCATTTATTCTATTTTTATTTTTATTAGGTCGTTGTACAATTTTCTCTGATATGAGCTTTGTAACCTATGACGGAAGTCATTTGGGTTTATTCAAAGAAGCATCCTACATTGTAAGTCAAACTCAAGATGAAACTATAACCATCCATGTCCTTGACTGCAGAATGGTAACTAACATTTATCAATTATTAAGTTAAYCAATGGTGCTCAGTACTGCTAATAAGATTTATCTTAGAAATGAGTTATATACATGTGCCTCTAATGTGTATTCTTCTAARTAAGTAGAGCATGGTGTTACCACGTAATAGTGATGAATTATTCCCTCATATGCAATATCTGTGAATTGTACTTGTACAGTACAGCACTTTGTCACCTGGCTGAATATACATGATTCCTTCTGAAAGAGCTGGAAGATGGGAGGTAAATCAGTGTTATCTTGTTATATGGGTAAAATAGACAAGATGRTAGGAGATTAAGTGGTCACATGTGTATTAGTCACTTCTGTGAGGGGTGTCATGTAATAAGTACTGCGATAGAACATATGCCATTTTTTTGACCCCCTAATTGATAGACAGCTTAATTTCACTGCACTGAAGAAAAGGTATGTAGAATTTGACAGAATTCATAGAAAAGGTACTAGCTCACTTTGTATTTTATTAGAGAATATCTTGCAGAGTGAGAATTACCACCTGAACAGCTCCTTGAGTTTCATTCCGCCCTAAATTTGTTTTTCAAATAAAGGAGGAATGCAGGCTAGCACAGCCTAGCATTGTATTTGAATGCATAGTTTTTATATATTTCCATATGGAGACTTTTGCATTAGAAACACATAACTTCAGAGACATGAAAGGTCATAAGATTATCAGACTAAATTAGACCACCTTGTCCATTCCAAATCTCTGACAGGGGCAAATGTATGCTGTTTCAGAGAGGAAAGAGAGAAACCCTAAAGGAAGCCATTATGGAATATCCCGCCTTATGGGTAGTGTAGAAATTGTCTTTACATCATGAAGAGTAAGTGCTTATGAGCCTTTACAAAACTTTTTACTCTAGTGTTTATTATGAAAGCTACATAATCTTGAAGTACATATAAATGTTCAACAGAAGATTTTATCTTCAGTAGCACTTTGTGGAGGTTAGTTCCAGAAGCTCAGTGTGATTGCTGTGAAAAAGAAGATGTGTGTATGACTTTAGCATTGTTTTTTTGTTGTTGTTGCATTGAATGCCTTTGATTTCTGCTTTGTTCAGCATGTATTTCTGATCCATTACTTCCATACTGTTTATATATCATGTATATTCATTGTTCCCAGCCTTGTTTTTGTCCACTTTCAGTATGTTTTCCTATTTTTTCAGCATCCAAACTGTTACTCTCTTGTTCTTTTTTCTGAAATCTGTTATTTCTGTTGTAATTTCAAGATGGAGTGATGCAACAAAGTCCCAGAACACTACAAGATGATATTTTGTTTGCAGAATTTGGAGGAATGCTATTCAGATGAACATAGTAGTCCAGATTTGCCATCACAACTGAGAGACAGGAACATGGACTCAGAAAGAATGTATTTGGTTATATAAACTACAGTTGGCAGCAGTTTTCTTCTTTATAAAAATAAAAAAAAAAAAAAAAAGAAAGAAATCCTTGATGTCCCACTACTTAAAAATACTAAACAGCTAACATATAAAGAGTTTATACATCTTATCTTAACTGTGGTTCATATATTTTTGTTTTCTCCACAGAGTAATTCAGATTCAGCTTCCTTGTGCTTGGCGATGTTGAATTTAACCTATATATCAAACCAGATTACTATTGATCGTTTAAGTAGAAAAGTAGGTATTCTGAGGTTTTGGTTTCCTCTGCATTATAGATAGCATCTTAATTCTTCTGTAGTTACAAACTGCTGCCTCATTTATTTAATGCAAATTAGTTTGAGATATAGTAGGTAATACAGTTCATTGTTACAGCATTGACATTTAGCAAACTACTTGTATATTCAAAGAGTCAAACTGATGAAAGGACATGAAGTAAGTTGCAGAGCAGGGCAAGTAAAGYGATTGCTAGTCTCTCTGGTGCCTTCATATAGCGCCTTTGTGAATCTGGGCTTGGCTTCAGCTGAAGTTAATTGTGAGTTAGATTCCTAAACTGTTGAGAATCAGGTCTTATTTCTTCTACGTATAGTATTTGATTCCTGAAACTTAAACTCTTGTTTATCTCTGTGTTTTAGATCACAGTAAATTCAAGATTTGCTTGGCCTACTGTTAGAAAATACGGATATAAAATTGAGGATTCAGGCTTCAAGTATGCGATTGAGACTCCAACAAATATCAGAATTCAGTGGTTTCACAACACAGGTGTAATGATTATAGAGTTTAATAGTACCAGAGAACCAAAAGCTTTGGGACTATGTGGTAAGTACAGAGTAGTGCAAGAARTAAAGACATTCAAATGCTTTACTAGAGAGTAGCTTCAGACATATTTTCCTAGTTATATAAGCTATTTTTTCTGCAGGATTTTGCCTAGAAGTTATTGCAGGTGATTGCAAAGATTAAGATAGTGTCAACATGGAATAATTATTAATTTTGTTAATTGTTGAAATGGTGATTGATGCCCATCCATGTAGTCACTTGTTTCCCACMGTTTTGCTTCTGACTGTAGCCTATTTGAATCACAGGCATGACTGCTGTAACCATACCCAAATAAATAAGTCAGACATATATCCAAAGTGACAAATAAGTTCATTTATAGATTTAGTGTTTGTATCCAGCTGATAGGAAGTGATATGTGCTATTTTCAGTTTCTAAAGGTCAGAATTCACAGGAGCAGTAATTATTTGCTTCATAGAACCAGTTTGAGTTGATCTTTTGGAAGAAGTAGTTCAGAGAGAATTTATTTAAAGTAATGGGATAAGTAACCCTTATGGTGAGTTCAGTGTTAGCTCTGTACATTAGTCTCACATAGTTTCTTTTTCTCTAAAAGTCATAACCTTGGGTAAACTGTTGGTGCTGTAGCTTTTGCAAGCATAGATGTGTTGATGTAAATCCCTACTCAGACACCTGAATCTGTAAATTTATCTGTTGTAAATTGGAGCTGGAAACCAGGGATAGAGTTCATAGTTACAGTGGATATCTTGCCAATTTCAGAAAGGGCAAATATCTGTAGCTCAGTATCAAATACCACTGATAGCTCTGTCAAGTTCCAAGTCCTGCCGTCAGTAACCTGTCTCTAGCAGAGGAAGAGAGCTTGTATTTATTGCYATGTTGAAATTGGATTATTATCTGTAATTTGCCATAAGCTTCTGTCTCCTTATCATTTTTATTCTGTGTAGCTAATTGTTATTGTACTTAGATCAAAGAGAAACAAGACAATAAAGGTAGTATTTTTCTCTAGGTCTGATCCAAGTTATCCTGAAAGTCTCTTTTATCTTTATTAGTATGATTACTGTGATAGGGAGAATAGAAAACATTATATTCCTGGTTCACATGGCCGGTTAACAAGATAACAACACATTTGTGTTGTCTTTTGCAACCAGTGTTCCAGGTCCATCTTCTACAGAGCATGCACTGTATTTTTTTGGTATTCATCTTTGGTTGGGTTTCTCTCTGTAAGTCTGCCTGCACAAGTGCTGTCTGGTGGGATTTACCAGAGCTAGCTTTAAACAAGCTCTCTTTTCCAGGGTAAATTAGTTCACTCAGATCTCCTGTACTTTCTTTGTTAGTCTACTTCTTGTATTTGAGCTATCTCAGATGCCTTTGTGCCATACTGTGGTATTGATACATCCTGATTTCTCATTTTCATGCATATGATGAACTGAAGACACCACTACTATTTTGTAGCAGCAAATATCACTTGGAAGGATCTGCATCAGAAAGAGCAATGTCTTCTACAATGGAAGGCAGGAAAATGGCAACTGTTGAAGTAAAGCGGGAGAGGAGAGCTGTGGGAAGGGGTCATAGACATCTCTGTAAAATCACTGGTTGAAGTGAAGTGCAAGCATGTCAGTGTCTTAGCCAGAACTGAATCCAACTAAGCCATGGTTTTAAATGTACTTGTCAGTAGGTGCACAAGAGAAGTGGAAAGAGATATCCCAGACATGGTAGCAGTCCTTTGAAGGCACTCAGAACCATCAAACACTTCTTATTTGGGCTGCATAGACTCATGACCTCAAAACTTTCAACCAGAAATATTTATTGTCAATTAATATTTACAGCTTCAAAAGATGTTTTATTCTCTGAATGCCTACTGCTGTATCAGTTTTTCAGTGGTTTACTCTGAAGAAGACTGCTGGCTCTTAAAAGACCTTTCAGAGGGGTTTGATGTAATACTCAGCCTTTCTCAGTTGACCAAAATATCTCTGCTTATGTTACAGTATTTCCTTTGTTCCAAAGATTTTCAAAATTGTCAACTACCTTAATTTAAACAGAAAGGAAATCTGATGCTGCCATCTGAGAAACAAGTCCAGAAAAGATTGATTCCTTCCAGCTGGGGGTAAGGGGGGTAATATTAATGTACCTGGAAGTGCCAAAAGCTGCCCTTTTTTATGGTATCTATTAAGCCAATAGATGCAGCCTAGAAGCATAAGTAGAAGAGAGTACTGCAWTTTTGAAGTTCAGTGTCAGATAAACATCTTGACATTTTGTCAAGTTCCCTTTCCCACTAACATTTATAGTTTTCATTTGTTCTTATACATAAAGATCCTTCATAACATTTTAAAAATATGTTTTTGTTCAGTGCTTCTTAGACTGAAGAGTGAAGTTGGTGTRTACTTGGACTCTCTTTGGGTGTTCCTGAACAGCTTTTTGACGTATGAGAAGTCTCTTTTCACCCAGCTGCAATTCACAAGACAGAATTCTGCCTTTTAAACTTTGTACTTTTTTTTCCTCGTCCCTTGCATCTTTACTTTCACTTCACTTATTTGTGGGTAAATTTTGTGTATTTTGATCCTACCAGAAACTTTTTATGTCTGTTGTAGGTTGCAATGCTGGCATGTTGTGTAAGTTGCCAGGTACTAGACCTATTTACCTATTTACTTATTTGAGTATGCCACTTCAGACATACTAGCAAATGTATTGTGCAGTGTTAACTRCTTTTTTTTTTCTTACTGGTAATACATAGGTTTTTGTGATGGAAGCTTGGAAAATGACCTGATGCTACCCAACAGGACAGTTTTAAGCAAAAGTGATGCTCCATCGACTTTTATAGACAGCTGGCAAATGCCAGACACATTAAAGTATGTTGGAGAAGACAGACATCAGGAAACTAATTGCTCAGTCATGGACTGCTCAGAGTGCTTAAGCCTGGTATTGAATCAGACCTTCAGCAGCTGTCATCCTTATGTATGTTAACTATTTTAGAAGCTTACATTTTGGGAGAGATGCAGTTCTGATATAATTTTGTATATTTGATACTTGCATTAATGTGTAACTATRTGTAACCACATCTAAAGAATGATAYGTATACGTTTTTTATAGTTGCAAGCTAAAAAATAATTGAAGAGCGCAGCACCTTGATATGACAGTTGCAATATGCAACTAACGCTTTCAAAAATTAGTAGTATACCTCTGTGTTAGCTTTGACAATACTGTTTGATTTATAAAGCAGTCYCAGATAATTCAGCTGAGTCAATATGATGTCAAAAAGGTAAAATAGATTAATTCTAGATTTTAATTCAGTTGTGAAGATCYGTAAGTGTTCAGTAAGTTACCAGTTTCCAAATGGCAATAGATAATGTCAGAGCCTACATTCTCAAAGGCTCTAGAGCAAAGGTTCCAGGTTACAGTTATAAGAGTGTAGAATAGACCGTTTAAAGCATACCCAATGCAAATAGCAAACTTAGAGTGTGCTTTAACAATCTATGGAGGAAAATTATAGCATACCAACTCCCCTTACTGTAAGAACAGCAAATGAAATACTTATTTACAATAATGTCGTTACATTTACCATTTCACCTCTTGCATATTGTTGAGTTTGAAGAGGACACCACAAGAAGACAAAAACATAGATGAAAGGGAAGAAGAACAGAGAATGACAAGTAATTATGCCTTCCGTTGGAAAGACTACTAGCTCTTGCTTTGGTATCTCTACCAAATGAGACTTGGAATATAATAGTCTTGCATTTTTTTGACATTCCAGGAACTTTACTTTTAAATGCCAGTAGAGAATAGGCTTTCTTCATACACTAATGAAGGTTGATAGCCTGTTGCTTACTGTGAACCAAGAACTTTTGACTTCCTTTTAGTGATACAACCATACGACAAAGTCAATTTATTTCCTACATAACAAGATCTCTACGAAGGTGCAATTTTTTTTTTATTTTCTTTATTAGGTTCCACCAGAGCTATTTTGTGAAATATGGGTTAAAGACAGAGAGTACATTCAAAATCCATGCRTCGCTCTAGCTGCCTACGTGGCAATGTGCAACAAGTTTAATATTTGTATAGAATGGAGAAGTTCCGATTACTGCCGTAAGTATTCTATATGTACATGCAACTCTAATGTTCACAGAGAGAAAGCTTGCTTTGCTGTAAGTTGGGAATATCAGTGCTTAAGAAGTCCTCAAATACCTTGGAAGTGATTATTGAGATAATAAATTCAGCAGTTTCTATCATACAGTTCATAGCAGTATGCAAAAAGAATCAGTCTCAGTGTATTCATTGCACAGATAGTAAGGTAAGAAAATTTGCTCAGAATCCTACCTGTGGCCTGTAATGTACTAAATTGCACAAGTCGGATCATCTCGCTTGCAATGTAGTGGTCATTTCTTTTAGCCACTTCCCCTGCCTGGTAGTGCTTCAGAAGTGCGTGCCTTCACCTGGAGGAAGGATTACAGAAAGGAGACGCCTTTGGGATTAGACGAAAGGAGTAAAAGCTGACAGCTAGAGGATCCTGGCTGAATACATCTGCCTTAACAGTATACTGAAGTGTAAGGCCAAATGGGCCCAGTAGTCATCAGTAAAGCAAATATAAGATGGAGATTACTGCATCTCTTGCTGCTGTCAATAATCTAGGAAAAATCCTATGGATTTGATAACATAGAGGTCTGTGGTTTCAGTGCTTGAGAAGGGAAATGACCCATTGACGAAATGTGATCCCCTGAAATAAGAAAACTCCCTCTGCATAGAAATTGTGWGCAATTTCTTTGTTAAAGTGATTTCAAGTGGGTACATGAATGCAGGCTTCATGCAGGCATGTGCTACAGTGCTACCAAATAAAGCCAACAATCACAGAGTCTAAAGTTCAAAACCAGCTAGCTTTTTTTTTTTAAAAAAAAAAACCTTCTATTTATGTGGATTTTACTAACTGTTACAAAGACAGTTCACAAATTATATCTGTAAATATAGTTAAATATTTAATCCATCTGGAAAGGACATACTACTGTTCTATTTTTATGCCACAGTGACCTCTGGTGGTGCATGCCTAGTAAGCAAAAAAACATGAAGTCATTTTTGTGTTTTCTGGTCACTAAGCCTTGGCATGATGTGAACTGTGACTTTAAAAAATTGAGCTCCTTTGATGATAAAGTTATAATAGCTATTTGCTGTAGTGCAGTATGGTTGTTCTTATAAGCAAGGAGCTGAATAACATCAGCCTCCTCTCCCAATTAATCTTTAMAATCTAAATTTGAACCTTCCTCATTTCAAAGCAGACTATCCCTTTGTGAATTGGCCTTTGACCATTGCCATGATTCCTGTGWGATTTACATATCATTGCATCCAGTGATGGTGAGGATCCTTTATTTTGGCTGGTCACAGGACCGCATTGTTGGCGTTCAGAGTCAGCCTCAGTTCTCCGTATTTGTGCTGTACACAGCCTGCATTAAGCACTGTTTTGAACCAATAAAAGATCAGGCTGGAAGTTTGCAACACTAAGAGTTAAATTAGAATGAAATGGGTTTTTTAGTCTAGTACTGCATGCACCCATTACACACATATCAATGAATTTACATTAACAATAGAATGAATGTTAAATTTAACTGTTCATTGACTTTAAAATAATATATCTCATTCAGGACAGTGATTAGTATGGATCTCTATTAAATATAGCAGTGGATTCATGCCATTCGTTATTATTGCAGTAAAACGATACCAAATTTGCCATCTTTATACATCTTTTAATAATTGACAAAGCTTTGCAAAACTCTTTAGTAAAATCAATGTATTTTCTTTATCCACTACAAAATAGTCCAAATGTTTCAAAACRCTGTGGTGTTAATCAATACAGCATTTGTAAATGTTTTTTCAAAGCTAAATTAATTTGTGTCAGTGCAGTTGCATAGTTTCACAGATTTCTCTCCTTCCAAAAAGCAATTGGAAGCCTGATGAGGAAGAGAAGAGGAAGTGTCTACACAATTTCCTCTGTGCCTTTTTGTGTGGATTTGTCATGAAGAAAGTAATTGATCAGTATCTGTATTTTAGGTTTGTAGATCGTATTAAATTGGCAAGTATGAGAAGCTTTCTGCCTTTGTTTAGGTGGTACTCCTCCATCTGATTTCAACTTCAGAATGAGTGATTTCTCTATTTGTTTCCCAGCCTTCCTCTGTTCAGAAAACTTTTCCTATCAGGCCTGCATAGCTGCCTGTGCAGTTCCAGGGAGTTGTCAGGATAGCAAAGTGGCTTCCCTGGACTCAGACTCTTGCTCAGTGTTGACGGAAGGATGTGTCTGTGCTGGAGGGACTGTCCTTCACCGAGTTCACACTCCTCTCTGTATTCCTGAAGAAAAATGTGGTATGCTTTGATAGGTTTTTCTTCTTCACTGTTTGCAAGTTGATGGTCAGATTCTTAATTACTGAAAAGTCCAGTTCTGGCTTGGTGCTGTGACTGATGACATCCTGCGTATGTCATTCAACTCAAGACTCTGCAGGTTCAGAAAACATTAACAGTACAAGTGAGCAAGCAGGAAAGCTCCTTGTGACATACCATTTTGCTAAATTTTGTCAGCTGAAGGATGCACTTCAAAATGTTTTGATTGTGTGTATGAATTCTAGTATTCTGTTGGTCTTGATCTCYTTTCCACCTTGCTTAGGCCAAAAGGTCCAGCATATTGATACTAGAAGTCATTAAAAAGGCATGCAGCAACAACTAACTACACATTTTGAAGAATTAATTATGTGCAAATGTTCTGTGTTCTTGCTGCCGGTAGTAATGTTTATTTGCATTACAAATTTTCCTGTGTACRCAGAATTGTGCAGCAGTACTGAATAATAGCAACACAACAGATGCATTTATTATAAATCAGATTGCATAAACCACCATAAATTGATAGTATTTTTGGCATGTGTGACATGAGAAAGCAACTTCTTTTCAAATTATTGCTTCAAAAACAAAAGTCCAGATTGAGATTTTAAGTGATTGGCCTTGCAATGGAGACATTAAGTGAAGAGGAGGATCTTGATCTTAGGAAGGGTATTGATTGTCTCAGACTGATTTTTTGAGAAGTGGGATGGATAGGCAATGCCTTAAAATTCTGAGACTTTATCATTTGTAATTTCACACCTGATACAAAGAAAAAAGGTGACCAAAATTTGAAGTAAGGAGAAATTATTTTCATTATCTGTTGCCCTAATCTAGCTTGTACAGACAGCTCTGGAGCACCTCATGCAGTTGGTGAGATCTGGAAAACTTCTTTGAGTGGATGCTGTATGCAAAAATGTGTTGACAGTGAGACTATTATTCCAGTGGAGTACAATTGTTCGGATATCCAGTATTTGGACTGTCAGCGATTTGCAGAAGTGACCGTGCTTGTTCCTGGTGATCAGACATGCTGTCCTCAGAAGATCTGCAGTAAGTATCCTTTAATAAATATGAATAGTGCCCACTGGAATGTGCAGATATCCTTTCCCTGTAGTTTGTTTTCCTGTTACATATCCTATTTTTGGAGTAAGTGGAAATGATTTTGTTTTGAATATATAGGTTGTGCAGAAAAATGTAGAAACTATTTTTTAAAATATCTTGTGGGCKTTTGCAGGGAGGGGTAAGGAGAAGGGTCAGGAGTTATAAAGATTGAAATGAGTCTGTGATTGCTGGGATATAGATTTGTTTCTCAGCTGCTACAGGCTRATGATTTGTTTTTAAAATTCAAATACAAATAAACGTAACTATTTACTAGAAAAAAAGATTACATGACTGCTTATCTACAAAATCAGCAGTAAGAAAAAGGATATAAAAACTTTCTATATCCTTATTTAGCTAAAAAATATCTTCAAAAGAAAAGSTTGCAAACAGTTAAACTATTTCATGTTCTGACCGTCTGGGTCAATCCACAATAT
The DNA here is from genome assembly GCF_003343005.1 of Rhea americana. Classification (NCBI taxonomy): domain Eukaryota; kingdom Metazoa; phylum Chordata; class Aves; order Rheiformes; family Rheidae; genus Rhea; species Rhea americana. Next base: position 1,187,557 of record NW_028186634.1, on the reverse strand, counting down.
TGCAGTGGATTTTCTGAATTATTCAAAAATAATTTTTTTTAAAGTGGAATTTTCACAGGGGCTCTAGGCGATCTTCTGATAAACTCTTGGAAGAGTATGGCAAGTGCTGGTCACTTTTAAACAATACCTCAGGGTTTTTGGACAGTTTGTTTTATTTTTCATATACATATTGTTATTTGGAGATGTGGAGTATCAAACTACARATACTGCTTGACACTTTTCTCCTTGACTTAGAAATGCATGAAATAGCTTTGAAGTTCTTTTTTTTTTTTTCTTTCCCTTTTGGTAACAGTTTGTAATCGGAGCCTCTGTGAACCCCTAATCCCAGAGTGTAAGGGCTTGGAAAAGCTGGTTACGTACTACAGTGAAGATTCCTGCTGTCCCAACTACGCCTGTGGTAGGTTTCTTATAAAAATCTAGAAAGATTCACTGTGTAAAAGATGTTCAGGGAAACTAAATAGCTCAACTGCAGAGCAAAAAGAAAGAGTRAACACTGTTATTAATACAACCATTTACAAAATTCTATGTCATCTGAAAACTCAGAGTTGGATTGTACCTTATTTTGTGCAGACATAGTACTAGGGAAGCCTTGTACTCCAAGATCGGGCAAGAATGTGTCTTTGCTCTCTTGTGATATAAAATAAAAGCTTTCCTAAAGTGCCTTGTATATTTCTCTAATTTGCACTGCCATTTCTTAGGGATATATCATAAGGAAGGAGGAATGCTGTGTCTTGTCAAAAGAGTAATGTTAGAGATAAATGTATAGTTCTTGTTTCAGAGTGTGATCCATCAAAATGTGAACCAATGGAGCAGATTCCAACTTGTCAAGAGGACCAAACACTAATTGCTGCTCGGGTAGAGAGTACCTGCTGTATATCCTATATTTGTGGTATGGTATCCCAGCTAGTTGAGACTATTAGTGATTTCACATATGCAATAAGGTGTGCATAATAGCTTACAAATTAAGCTCCTTGTTAAGCTCTTTCAGCTTAATACGGCTCAGAGGTGGTTAGTAAAATGGGCATGAAGTTTACAAAGCATAGGAAATGGCAGCAATCATCAAGAGCCCCACAGTGGCTTTGGGCAAATGAACAGTATTCTTGAGTCATGTAAAAGGACAGTTGGTGGAGGCCATGGGTGAGGGATTTGAGAGGTATTGAGAGAATGTCCATGTACAGCATGTGGGTTGGCTGCATGTAGATTTTTTTTAAAAGAAGGTTGAGGTTGTATATATGCTCTTGCTCCCCGTAGCCTGTGGCATCAGCCATTGCCCATCTTTCTTGCAGTAAACGTCGTAAATGAGAGTATTATGCAGATTGGTTCAGTTCTGTTGAGCTTTAGCCCTTAATGATTTAATTCAGTAATAAAATTCTGTTCTTGGTATTAATGTAGGAGTTCTGCTTGTTATTATATAGTTGGTTTTTTCACACTAATTATTTCATATTAATGTCTTGTATACGTCTCTTGAACGAGTTCTATTTTTGCACAGATTTCAGTGAATCACAGATTGAGTCTTCTTGATTTGCTCTTCCATGTGCAAAAATTTGTGCCTTAAATGAAAACTTGAAATATGCTGCTGTATTTGACAGTGTTCTGGGGGTCACTTTGTTAGTGTGGAAACCATGTGCTTCATTTGTATTTTATCAGCACTGTATTCTCTGTCTCTTTTTAGATATCATAAGTCTTTGCACTGTGTACTTACGGTAGTTTTGCTATATGTTCAAGTGGGAGGATAACACTGGGATCAAAGGCAATGCCCCTTATTGGGGATCAAAGATACTCCAGTCCAGTCAGAAGGMGCATACCTGAAAAAAACAGAGGGGTTCAGTAGGAGCGAAAAATTGCAAAATCTGTCATAACGAAAGAAATGGAGAGAAAATCCTATTTGTTCCTGTTCTGACTCACAGTTAATATCTTCATTCTGGTAGCAGGGTAGGRTACAAAGGAAAGACAAGCTGACCTGAAAATTAACCCCTTCTGCCGGGACTGCAGAGTACCACTGCTGTCTTTCGTTTGCCTGTGAGGACCTTATGGGCATGTGTTTCCTATGCAGTGGTAAAACTTCTTCCTGTGTTTTAGATTTAAATAATTGTTTTCTTCAGCATGTGGGGCTTGCTCTGATCAAATACCCAAGTGTCAAGAAGGAGAAGTGCTTATTGTGGATGGCAACACTACAGAGAGATGTTGCCCTACATACCAGTGTAGTAAGTTTCGCTTGATTTTGATATTTTAAGTAACAGAGAACATGTAAAACTTTGTAGTGTGGCTGTTCAGTGGGAGAAAGGGTGGATTAGAGACAAAGTTACAGTCGTGCATATAAGAAAGGTATTTTARAACTTCCACATGCCTGAAATGTTATGTGAATATCTTTGTCACAGAGACAAATAAATAATTTCAGGCTACAAATTCTAGAAATTTAAAAGTGTTTTAAATGTGTACCTAGAATGATTGTACTGTACACTACTATTGCCTGCTGGCTAACAGTTAAATTTTGATCATCAATCTTTTCAAGATGTTCTCTAAAGGTATTTATTATGAATAAGCGAGTAACTCTCCCTTGATTTGTATTTCTGTTCCTCAAAATGATTAAAAACTTTTGCTGACTGAAGCTTCTTTTCTTTATTTTAGTTTGCGAAATACATCGTTGTCCTGAATTCAAATGTATGCTAGGCATGTCTTTGGTGGAGGTATGGAGCCCAGAGAAGTGCTGCCCRTTTCGGACATGTGGTAAAATGACTGATTTTCATTTTAATTGCCTTAGACACTAAACWCTGACAAGAACTGTGGCCTTTTGGGTTTAAGTCAAAAAAAATTGCTAAAGGCATAGACCCTAAGCTGTGTGGATGGTGATTTCCGTATGTGTGAGACAGCTTGGGTTTCTGTACCGTGGTGACCTGCTCGTGAACAGATGGAATAGAGAAGTCATCTCATGGCACACAATGTCTTAACCTACCTCTTTTGTTTTTCTTCCTTCCCAAGGGTGATAACACTGCGTAATTTGCCTGTTCAGACTGGGAGTCCTCTCATACTGAAAATGTGTTAAGAGCTAGTAAATTATTCATGAAATCAAAAAAAAAAAAAAAAAAAAGGTGTTCATAAGTCACGAATTTGCCAGTCTGCTAAGATGCTAGTATATCATACAGCTCTGTGATGCCTTAAACACAATTCTCCATTGCTTTATATTGAAAATACGGACTGTCTTCACCAGAATGGGGCTAAGAATGATCATATTTTTTCTACGTGTTCAGTTAGAGTCCAGATGATACAATGCTGTATATTGCTCTGATAGGTAGAGGAGAGGGTGGTCATGGAAGCTAGTATTAGGAGTCAGGATGGAGTAAAAGCCAAACATAGTTCTAGACTCCCAAGATATTTCAAAAGCTAGTAGGACTTCTTCAGTGATGACTTGTAAATCTAAACTTTCTGATCTCTCTGATGCTCTGTTTTAAGCAAATGGCCGAATGACTTCCTAAACTATTGCTTCTGTTACTGTATTTTGTTTTAGAATGTGCATGTGAAACAATCCCCAAACCTCAGTGCAAACAGGTATGGAACTCATCTTATTTGTCAGCATTCTTTTATTACTTTCTTAATAGTACTATTTGTAAGTCTCTTGCTAATAGTTTTTCAGTGAACTATGGAATGCCATGTGATTCTCTCTCTTTTTTTTTTTTTTTAAGTACTTTACAAGAAGTTTTATCAGCTTTTAAGAAACCAATTAAATATCTTGCAGAATAAAATGACTGTATAGTATTGATATTTCATTTATTTTTTAGGACAAAATACTGTCCTGCAGTATATATGGAGTGGAACTGCTTTTGCACACTTGTAGATTTAATTTTGTTCTTAAAATGTCATAACTAAATGCTTWAAGTGTCAGCATTTTGTTTTTGTTATTTGGTATACTGAATGCATTATCCTATATTATGCACTCGGTCCATAGACTCAGCRGCTTAAAAATTTTATTTCACTGTGACTTGTTTTACATTAGAAAAATGCTTATTAGCTTTGCTGGGTTCAGTTCTCAGTCAGTACTTTGTATGCTTTGAGTTTACTCTTGGTTATTTTATCCAGAAAATATCTTGCAATGGGAATAATCAAAAAATCTAATTTGGAATGCTAGGAAGGTATAGGAAATAATTACAGCAGTCAGTTTATATAAAGGATTTTTAACCAATAAGATTCAAAATGCTTTGCAAGCGAAGTTGGTATTAGTACTCTAATTTTATAAACGAAAAAACYGGGATACAAGGAATGGGGTGTGCATACATATGAAACCAATACAAAGCAACATTAAAAATGTGCATCTACTCTGTGCTACTGTCATCCTGTTTACATCAATGTATTAGTTGAAACCATATACTCCAAACTATGAAGAATTCCTTATACAGGAAGCCATTGCGTTTTGCTGTTGACTAGCCATAATCTTTTTAGTCCTCAACATCTCCTAGACTGACATTAATATTCTATTTCTGTGGTGCAAACAGACTCTCATTTGATCACCTTCTGCTAAACAGATTGTCACTGYGAGTTATCAAAATGGATTCCAAAATAGCTTTCTAGTGGCAACAGGTACAGCTACTCCAATCCTGAAAGAAAAGTGTTTAAAAGAAAAAAAAAATGCAGCTAGCAAACACTGTCATTTCACTACTCTTTATCTCTCTCTCTCTCTCTTTTTGTTTGTTTGTTTGTTTGTTTGTTTGTTTTTCTGTACTTAGGGACAGAAACTTCAGATAGATGAACAGTTTCAGAGCAGTACAGAAAATATCTGTAACTGTGTTAAGTACAAATGTGGTAAGTAGGAAAAGAATTTAATTAAAAGAAATACCTTTTCAAGTGCTGAGGGAATAGAAAGTGTAAATCAGATGTTCATGCTTCAAACATGGTACTGAGAAGGAAAGAATTGACTAACATAATTCACAAATTGTAAAAGGAAAAGCAATAAAAATAGTACCCCTCACTAAATATTTGACTGATTATAACTTGTCCTTATATTCTGTTAATTGCTGCAGCAGGAGGCAAATTGCAGGTAGAATTTGAGGAAATCTGGAAGGTGTTAACTGAGCAGCCTGCACATTGCTGAGTTGGAGTGAGGACTCTAGCAAGACACCAGAACACCCACTCAATGTCCAGATCAAAAATAGTTCCACTAACCCAATTACAATGAYAGTTTGCACTGTTGTTGTCATGGTTCTGCTAATAGAATATTATAATGTACTTATGTAGATTTCATGCATAATTATGTTTCCAATAACTTTGGGTTTGTTGTGATACATTGGAACTATTATTAGTAACAGCTGATGTTTGAAAATCTGACCTATAATTCTGGGAGAGGTACAGTAGCTTTTTCCACTCCCATGTTACAGTTTGAATTTTAATTGAGTTTTGACATGAAGCTGATTTTCCTGCTCTTGCTGCTTTTATGTTTTCTTGTAGTGAGAGACAAAGTTTGCCTGAGTAATGAGAGARGTGTGCTGCTTCCTGGACAGAAAATTGTGGAACACACTCCTGATGGCATTTGCCATATTTTGTACTGTACAAATGTGATTGATCCCTCCACTAAATATTACCAGATAAATACCTCCTCAATAGACTGTGCTGTCAAGTGCAAAGCTGTAAGAAATTCAGAATTTTAGACACGTAGATTGTGACTGATGGTCTCAATAATGTTTTGGGGTTTTTTTAGTGAATAGATTACAGCTGTGGAAACAGGAGAGAGAACTATGAGATCCCCTTCTAAATATGTGCTACAGCTCTTCTAATTAAAGTTTATAAAATCTCTCTCCATTTAGTGTTTTTCCCCAATGTAGATAATCTATTGTGTACATTTTTTTGCCCCTCTGTATTGACTGTCCTAGACTCAAAAAGTACTTCGCTGGGTGATACACTCCCCGCATAAATGACCTAGTCYCCTTCTGGAGGACAGGCAGACCTTACTGGATCTAAGTTTCTCACAGCTGAGAGTATGTTTAGGGAGAGTTTTGCCTTGACCTGACAGAGAGATGGCTTGAAGGTCTGGACAGATTTGTACTCACTAAGAGTAAAGAAGGATGCAAATGGGGTACCAACTCTGATTTTTAAAGCAGCTAGTGCTGGGGGTCCGGTTCTCAGCAGGCATCTATACAGAGTACAGTGCTAATCCCTAAAGAACAAATAACATACTGCCATCCCCCATCCCTATATAGCTTTATCTGCATTATGTGTGAAATGGTTTCAATTTTAGCAGACATTATGCCAGTAAAAATGAGGAAGAGAAAAATATTTACAAATGTAAAAATAAATTTTATTAAATCAGCAAATGAAATCTTATCCCTTTACGAAGTGTGATATATTACCATGGGTGCTTTATGGATTTGTTTTTCTAATTATGTATGTATTTGATGTCTAATGTATGCAAAGTCAAAATTTCAGTGGTGGTTAAGTAAACTGACAGACATATGTTTTAAAAATGGTAAAAAGACGAATTCATTCCCTCAGAATTGGAAMTTCTTCCCATTTAATTCAATTAAAATTGAACGTATTTTATAAAACTTCRTGACTATACAGTGCATGAAAATGTTATCTGCGCAGTTTTGAAAGTTACTTAAAAACTGTCCTTAAGATCCAGATACCTCAAAAAAATCTGCCCATTACACTAGTTAAGTGTCAAGGTATAAAATGATGTCATTCAAGGACTAACCTATTTGATTTTGGCAGAACCAAGTCTATGAGCCTCCAAAAGATTTAACAACTTGTTGTGGTAGCTGTAAGAATTTGTCTTGCCTTCACACTTTCAGCAACGGCACAGTTTCCAGTTTTAAGGTAAGTTTATAAATGTGTTATTCCCTCAAAAATATTCAGAAGTAAACAAAACCTTAATAAGATACTCTGTACACACTGGCATAGAGAAGATGAGGAAAAGTGCTTTATTTGGCCAAGTATTAAGAATGGATTTGCATTTACACATCATTAATTTTTTGGAGATTCAATCATATCAATGTCCACAAAGCTTGAGTGATTTTGATGTATCAGAGAATTATAGTCAACTTGGCTATTTTATAACTTTCCTACATTATTTAGTGGACCTCAAGCTGTACTTAGAAAGGTGCATCTAGGTCATATTCTGTTATRAATACTACCTTTGATTGAAACAGGATTGTGTTCAATAGAACTGTATAATGAATATTTGTAATACTATTTTTGCTAAGCTGTTAGTATTGATTCTGTCTTACAATTTTTGAACAGCCTGGTAGTATTTGGATTTCAAACTGCATCAGATATGAATGCACTAACACAGCAATAGGACCAGTTGTAGTTGCGTCTTCAGTCGGCTGCCCACCCTTTAATGAAACTGAATGTGTGAAGGTCAGTGTTCATTGCATTGTTTATACCGAAGCTATGATTTATGTTTGCATGAAAAGCTTAAGGTTAACAAAAGACTTTGTTGTCTCAAGAAGGTAGAAATTATAAATTATTGCTGTGCCTGCATTTTTGTCCTAATCTTTGGAAGTGAAAAGCTCTGTCTATGTACATGTAGTGTGCAAAAAGACTCTGCAGTTACACAGCTGAAGATTCTACTTCTTACTCTCAGAGGATACTTTCTCTTTTCATGGAGGCTTGTAGTGTCAGATTTGTCCTCATGCAGCTGTCCAAACTTACATGCTTTTCTAGATTGGACTTCGCCTTTCTAACTGACTTCCTGTGTATAGCAATGCAGTTAATCAGGATAGTCAAAAAAGATTAAAGAGAAAAAAAAAGATTGAATATTGTTAAAATCTTTTCTACAGCGAGACATAAGGCTATGGACAAGTTCTGCAGGAGAAGTGAAGCTTCCACTGGTTTGAAAGTGCAAAACTAAACAAGTCTAGCTACCAGTGAATGTATGGAGGGAACAATCTCATATTGTTCTCTCTAATTCTATGTTTATGTGYGGATGGAAGGACATTTTCCTCAATGAATGTTGGTACCCAAGCAGGGAACAGTCCTAAAGGAACTAGGTGGCTGTAATTCTTTCTAGCGGATAACAACAGATYGGTTCCTCATAGAGAATCCCAGTCATACAGCTAATGAAAGGGGTTTTGTTGTGGGGAAATTAAAAGTTAATACTCCCCTTTCCTTGTAAAAGTTCCTCATCTTAGTTCCTTTCCCTGAATCCCATTGTGTGTTCTGAAGGGACATCACTGCTCAATAAATTTTTTTTTCCTTTCCTGTCTCAATATTGTAGATGGATATCAAAAGAAAAGTTAACTGAGTGTCTCCTTAGATATTTTGGAGCAACTTAGAAGATGATCCTTTGATTACCATGAAAGTGATGGTGAAGAATTAAGGCAGAGAGAGATCATGGCTTGAGATAYTGAGCCAGACATCAAAAATTGAATTCTCCCTCAGAGTAATCCTTAGAGAGCTTTTACAAAACTGCAGCTATTCTTACTCCAGTACTCTGGATGGTGCTTCAAGCTACCATAGCATTGAAGACAGCCAAGTATGACTACAATGGCCTCCCATTTAGATGAGAATTCAGAATCATTTTTTGTGATTGTAGATATGGTAATTACTGCAAATCAGGTTATTCTTCCAAGTACCATGTGATAGAATTGGAGATAACACGGTCATTCCCTCTCCAGATGCACCRTTTAGATAGCTAGTGATGTTTAATGACATTCACTGACAACCACTTTATACTCACTTGTGTTAAAAACAGTGTAGTGAAATAATTTTTAGCTGGGCTCTGATCCATGCACTAGAGTGCTGTGTTTTCCTGAATAAGGTTACAGAGATGTCAGGGTAAAGTGTAGAGCTTTATTTGGAAGATAYTTCTAATAGTGCAGATATATGGGAATTAATGTTGTTTTCTCTTATTTTTTCCTCTTGATCAGGTTGGAGGCTATGTTGTACCATTTCTAGAAGGATGCTGTAAAACATGTAAGTAATTAATGACACTTCATGACTTCAGAGAAGTCCATCTGATCTGTTGTTACGTTAGAAATAAAATTGATAACTTATTTGATTAAAACTTGATTCTGATCTTGCTTACAGTATCAAAGGCCATGCTTTTCACAGTGTTACTCATGTGAATATGAGCCATGTGAAGCTGGTGGAGTTAAACCAGAAAAAATGGTTCAACATTGACTGATTTACTACACTGACCAGATCATGGCTCCATTAAAATCTGTTGGGATTACTATGTAATACTATAACTATGTAGTTAACTATGCATCCTTTAAAATTGTCCCAATATAACTTGAAAACAAAGACTATAATTAGCATTTCATTYTAAATTAGTTCTGTGTTAATCCTCCAAGAAAACTGATGGGTTTTTCAGTTCAAGTATTAGATTAACTTTTTTCATAGAATATTAATTATGCTGTTTTTATTTCCTTTGCAACATTTTTAGATAGGTTATCACTCCAGTAGAAATGTGATTTTTTGGTTATGGCAAAGTTACAGAAATTCACTTAAATCACATGACATCGTGTAGAGGTTAGGTGGTCAGATGTTGTGTAGAGGACTTATATACGAAAGGCAGCATGGTCTGAAAACTGAAGCAATARATCAGGAAGAAGCAATTTTCCACCCAGCTCAGCTAACATTTTACTGTGAAGAGCTGGTTAAATGGCTTTTGCTCTGCTTTTTGATGCTAAATGATTCTTTATTCTCCACTGTAATGAATCGAGTTGTTCAGAATAAACTACTACTCARGTTGAGAAAGGATTGGCAGAATATGTTCCTTACTTTCTTAATCTCGATTTTTTTTAAWTGAGAAAATCTTCTCAATGGTCTGGATTATTACGAGAAGACATAAATCTCCCGCAATAGTTGAGGTTAATTTAGCTAGCTATTGCTTTTACATGTTATTGACATAAAATGCTAAATATTGTTCAGGAGACAGAACTTTATTGCAATTTAGCCTGAATTGAAAARGAATTATTATTTAACTAGAAACAGTCTCTCCTAATTTTATTGGAACACTGAAATAGCTGGGGAAGATACATTTCCTGAAGAAAGAGAGAAAGAAAACAGAAAAAGACAAGAAATAAATAAAGGTTTACTCTTTAAAGTAAAATATATATATATATATATATACACACACACACACACACACATATGGCAGAGATAGCTAATGTTCAGATCATCACTTTCTACTCTATATATTTAAAATTTTAAGTGCTATTAAATATCTCACATTTTGCAGGGAGTTCAGAAAGTCCTGATGTTGTATTCGTAATTTGAAAGAGTGTTTAGATGCTTCCAAGTATACTTAAAAACATTCTTTCTATTTTTAGTAAAGTTTGGATAATTACTAGGCAAAATATTAAACAAAAACATGGTCCTAGCAGTGTTTTACAGCGGCTTGGTTACATTTCCTTAGTTCTATCTCTGACCCAAGGCAAAAAGAATTTTTCATGTTCCATTTAWCTATTCAGAATGTGAACACTCATCTGTGTTCATATTCCCTCTATAGGAAAACATTTCAGAGTTCTTGACTATTTTTTTCTAAAATACGTGGCTAAAGCTCTCAATCCAATAATGCTACAGTAAAGAATATTAYTGTGATGGGAATCAAAAGTATTCAGTAATCTTTGAAGAAGTGGCAAACTCTCAGACTTTATTAGCCAAATTTAAACTATTCACAACAAGGAACAATGAGCAAGGAAGCAAAATAAACAGAGAAATTGTCATGTGAACTTAGTACTGAGTACAGTCAGCTGGAAATGTAAACTTTCTTTCTTTCCTGAAAGCAGCATATGAATCTTGTTTTGCTCATGGAATGATGTGTCAGTATTGCTCAAATTCCCTGCCAATTCACTAATACTGCTACCTTGAGTATTTTCTAGTTCTACTATAAAGGTCCTTAAAATCTTAATTAAYTACTGTATTTAGTGTAATGTAAAGTACTGTGTTTTGGAAGGTGCCTTAAAACGTGTTTCATCTACATTCAGGTCTTTATATTTGGTAAGGATGGAGATTGATCTGTGCTGTAAATAATTGTAATAATCTGTCAGATTCCATTGATAGACATAGTTCAAAAGCYTTCATGCAACTTCTCTTAAAAGAACTTAAAATGAAAAGAATCCTCTCTTACGTGATTACAATGACATGTTTTGACTTCTATGAGTGTATATAAAAGATCTCTGGAAAAATGAAATAATTCTGTACAGAATATGTTCCAAATATGCTAATTCTTAATATAAATCATGAGCTCAGTACACTTTTTTCTTTACATCTTGGTACGTAGTTGAAACATTTTGGCTGATTTAGTGAAGAACTTAGCCTGAGGAGACCCCTAACCTGAAGAATTTAAGCTCAAATATACCTGTAGCTGGCAACGTTATRTGCAATTGAAATGGAGCTCTTATACTGGGCAGTATCGTATCATCTTAAAAGAGGTACAAACACCTTACATCATCTGCATAAGCAGTAGGAACAGCAMTTCAAGAGCTAAAGGTAGTAGGTGATCAAGAATAGGAGAGCGCTGAAGAGAGAGGTGCAGATATTTTCTGCTGGTGGGATGGGAATTGAGGGTCGCGACGGGTTTCTGAGACTACTYGATCCAGTACCATGTGCAGAGGTCCTGCACTGAGGTACCAGCTGGGAGGTACCTTTTTGTTTTAGTCATTATGTGTTATACTTAGTAGTACAAATATCTTTCGAAAATGCGGAAAAATTGTCTACTTTTTCCCTAATCCTCATCACTGTAAGAGAATGACAGTATCTCTGTATGTCTGTATGGTGTTATTTTTATTATTATTATTATTATTATTTTTTTTTTTTACTCTCATAGACCTGTTTCAAACCCTTATTGCTATTTCTGTAGCCCATGCTCTGTAGTTTCCTGTTAGTCTTTGATATGATCATAATCCACCTCTGACATTATCCTTCAATTACCCTTAGCCACAGAAGCCAGTTTCTGAACAGACCATTAAGACCATTAAAAATCTGTTAAGCTCCTTTTCAGCAAGGTAGAAGATCTTGCTATTGCACTTAGAGAAAGATTAAAACCACACCCTTAAATAATTTAGGCAAAACAGTGTTGTTAATCTGGGGCAGGCATCACAAAATAAAATTCAACCCATAAAAAGTCCAGTGATTTCTGAGACTGACATGTGCAAGTAGAGTCACGTAGCTGATTTCCCACCTGTTTACAGACAGCACAGCACTTTCACGAATCATGTAGCTCAATCTGACTGAGCAGTTCTGGCCATGAGAGCAGATCAGTCAACTGTAGTTGCATGAGATGTTTTATGAGAAAGGCTATCAGCTACTTGTTTTCTTTTGAAGCACTCTGTCATTAGAAACTATTGTGATCTTTGTTTTCAGTGGTATTTGAAAATAATGTCCTCTGTGTAAGCCCCACAGGTTCCATCAAAACCTAGAGAATTTTTGCARATGCTACTCAGAGGAATTTACACAATCTCTTTCTTGCAGCCCCAAAGATCAGCTTAAATCTAGGGTATCAGATTCTCTTAGTTATACCAATGTAGATCAGAAATAACTTTTTTGAAGACATTTGGGGCAGAACCAGTTAAAGTAATTGATTCGCATTCTGAACCAGCATCCTGAACAATATATTTGAATTCTTCCACGTTTTGATATTTTGCTTAGCAATGTAACACACAGACATTTTAATTTGAATTCTATTCTAAAATATGTTGGAATCTGTTTAACTATAAAATGTTTCATATTGATACGGAATCCTCTGTAACATGTAGTATGTTCAATATGTGATATTTTTACCAGGTTCTGCAGTGTCAGTGTTCCTCCCATTCCCAGTTAGCCCAGTCACTCCTACAGCCTATGTTCACTGTAACACAGGTACATTTTCCTGGAAATCAGTAGGATCGACCCAAACAGCATCATTGTTGATTTGCAACAGTGTACTCCCTGCTAGGAGCACCMGGCCTCACCTTACCCAATCATGCCAAAAGCTGCAGTGTCTCTTAACTACTCATTGCTGGGAATGGCTCCCATTTTGGTTTTTCGTTTTGTTTTTCATTTTGCAGTGTGTGGGCAGTGCATTGTTGTTAGCCAACAATGTACTGTTGGTAGTAAGCACTCGCATAGTCTTTAGCTTGCATGTGTAAGATGGCTGTGTTTAAACTGTTAGCTAATTCTAAGCTAATTCTATTGTGTTCACGGTGCTGTAGAAAGTAGAGACTAATGGCTTCGGCCCGTTAAAGCTTGTTATATAAATAACGCTTTTTGCAGATGATGTGTCATACAGTTTTGCTTCAATAGTGTGTAGAAGAAACAGTTCATTTCTTTCTCTGCCATAGTTAGGACAGTATACTGAAAATAGCAAATCTRTGTTTATTCCATGAAAATTAGAGATTATCTTTGTTCTTTTATAGATAAGTCATAACATGATATGAGTGCAATCGTTTGTGGCATTTATTTTGTAAAAAAACCTCTCCTTTTTTGTATAAGAGAAATGATACTGAGTGTCATTTTTTACATCACTGAGTGATAAATCCTTCATTAAATTACACTCATGACTCTGGGATTACTATATGGAAGTCTGTATTACTCCTTCATATTGACATCACTTTAAATGACAAGAGTATTATGAATCAACTTGAACGCCACGGGATGTTTTTTGATTGTACAGAATATGAAAAAGAATCTCATTACAACATGGCTCCTGTGAAATGCTCATGTATTTATAAGGCTGTTCATGGCACAGTGTAACTGTTTCTAAGGTTCATTAAAAGCCTCTGGATATTGAAGTACATGCGTGCAAATACATTATACTTTTATTTTTTTGTGATATATGGTATATTTTCATGGTAGCCCAGATGAAGTCAGTCCCAGCTGCACTGAATTCCCTATCCCACATACCATATAAAATTTAGTAAAAGAAGAAAAGACAGTGAACAAGACTGRTACTATGAGAAACGTGGAACATGGTGAGTTGTTTGTTTTCCAGAACAGTTTAATTATTTCTTTGTTTCTCAATTTACTCTTTAACTGAGAAAATATAATTCRATGATATTCAACAAGTAGCTAGCTATTTCTGATTGTAGATTTTTGTTTGCTTCTAAGATGATTCATTGCTGTTCTTTTCATATTCTGGAGACCTCTGCTATGTGTAGAGTCAGTAGCTGATTTTTTTTTTGGGGGGAGGGAGGAAGGGGAAGAAAAAGCTGCTCTTCTCTTTGAGAAGCAGCATTGCCTGGCTTGGCGGTGATTACAGCTGGGAACTGAACATTGGGTGTCAAGACATATTAAACCTCTGCCACGATTCAGTATTAGATTTTGGTGAAACCAATGAGTATTCCATTACCCTTGTTTTTCTGGAGCTAACAGTATTCAGCTTTCATAGACATCTTTGGATTTTCTTGTCTGAAAGAAAATGCAGTTTTGTAAGTGGGGAGTCATGTGGGACTGTATCATGCCGTTTAAAATCTGCCATGAAAATGTGGGAACTATTATAAAGGAACGGACTTTGATTTTTCTTATAGATCTTGATCTGTTCAGCGTAAAGAAGATCATCGTAAGAAGATACTGCGCTTTCTGATCTCTGACAACCGAACTTCAGACTGAACTTTGTCTCTTTTTTGTTAAATGTGCAGGATTCTCTCATTTAATTAARTTTAACCTCTTTTAATTTCATTTTATGATTTCTTTTTAACTTTTTTATTTCATCCATATACTTGTACATATTTTTATGAGTAGAAATATGGAAATAATGTTAATGAAAATGTAAATTAAAATTTAATCTGTTCATTGGTGTTTTCTTCTTTATTAAAATGTACAAATGTTCTGAGTCCTCATGTTGTTAAGTGTTCATTTTAGATTTTGTTTAATCCAGTGAAATGCAATTGTTACTATTAATGTTTGTTACAGTAACATCATAGAAAATGTATTTAATGAYTTATTTGACAAGCCTTCTTACAAGAATCATTGATTATTTTTAGATAATTTTCTGAAGGACAGAATGAACTTCTAAAACAGTTCTGAATTAAGAACAAGCTTGTTAGAATTGTTACTGGAGATACAAGAGGAGACAGATACTTTAATCCATGAAATAGATCATCTTAGAAGCAATGATTTAAATGCAGTGTATAGTTCATATCATTTTGTCAAACGAGTTTTATGTATATTGTGATGTATTCCGTATTTTGTATCTTTTTGATTCTGTAAAACATTCAGGAGCATTTCTGTCTCTGGAATTTGAGCTGTTTTTTTTCAATCAGTGTCCATTTTGCAGGCAAGGAAGATGGAAAATTCTGTAAAAAGGTGGCTGTTAGGATGACTATCCGCAAAAATGACTGCAGAAGTAACACTCCGGTAAGTAAACAGCAATTGGGGTTGGTTTAGGGTAAATCTAATGGCTCACTTTGACCTCAAATGCAGTTATATGCAAGTTAATTTTCATGTAACTGACACTTGCAAAATATGCACTACAGTTGAAACTATTGACGAGTGTGTTTAGTTTTCCATTTGTCTAAGGAGTGTATTTGAATGCCAAGTTAATGAAAAAAAGGAGTCTTGGATCTTGAAGTTTATCTGTAGGCAAAAGCACGAACATGTTATGATATCTGTCGGAAGACAAGGAATAATCTTTGTGTCTACTGAAGTGCTAATGTGAAACAGATGGATTTGCTGTAGGAAGACACCAAGAATGTGTTCCTGGGCAGTAAGGCAGTGTGAGCAGCAGCAAAGGTGCAGACTGAAGTCTCATATGAGATGTAGATCACTGAAATTAGTACTGTAGACAGCTGAGGTCATAACATTCAGTGCTCTGGTCAAGTAATGTTGCTATGAATACTTTAAAATTCAAATTTGAAATTAGTTTATGTCTGCTAGTGGCCAAAGCCTGTTGTTATTGAAATGAACAGGAAAGTCACCATTAATCTCAGTAAGATAAAAATCGAAACCTATCTGGGCAACATACTTGAGAGTTTATCATTCAGACACAGTGGGATTTGTGAAGGGGCTAGGATAAATACGCAGCACTTTAGCATTGCGTTGCAGTTGGATTTGCATGCCTAATTTCTTTGGACATTCTTGAGAATTGCTAACTTTATAGCTGATTAAATTTGCTGATTATTCTTCATGTTTGTTACCAGGTGAACATTGTTTCATGTGATGGAAAGTGTCCGTCTGCAAGCATTTATAACTACAACATCAACACATATGCAAGATTCTGCAAATGCTGCAGGGAGCTTGGGCTACAGAGACGAACTGTGCAATTATATTGCACGAGCAATTCAACCTGGGTCACCTATTCAATTCAAGAACCAACAGACTGTTCTTGCCAGTGGTCTTAAAAAGTGTAAAAGGAAAAAGCCCAGCAAGCCCAGTTATTCCCAGCATAAGATATTTTGAATAGTTTATCCCTAGAAAAAACAATACGTAATCCACTGAATTTTATCAGTTCATGTTAAATGATGAAGAAACAGCTGTATTTTTTAGACTTTTCTAAATTTCTAAAGAATTGCTTTGCATCATTTGTTTTGTGAGTTGTCTTCACATTCATTTCACAGGGATTATTTTAAGAGTTCTTGTGATATGTGCCAATTTAAAAGATGGAATGATTACTTTAGAGTCACTTCAAGAAGAAAAATACCTTCTCTTTTATTCTGGAACGTTGACCCAGGTTGACTGTGTCAGGCACCCATCCCTGTTTTGAGCACAGGCTCATCTGGCAGCAGTCTGGTATTTTGAATGTGTTGCAATACTGTAAATACATTCAGTGCCTATTAAGAAAAATTTTGGGGGGAATATGAGGAGAATTTTCAGTTTAAATCATATTCATTTTGCAAAGTAGAGCATCTATGCGAAATTAAATTACAGATATTTTTATCGGGGAAACATTGGCATTGCTGGTAACTGTATGTAATTTTCCCTGGTAATAATTTMAATTTTTCTAGTGTATTTTACATTGTAGTGAAAAGCATTATGGCCAATATGTAATCTRCTTAGATGAATTAGTAGTAGTGGTAAATTTATCTTTCTTGCAAACAGTATGACATAAACTGAAAATATACAGCTTTAACAAATGAAAACCATTTTACATTCCTTTATATAGAAATACCTTAAATGAAAACATTCATCATATAAAATGCGCCATATTTAAACTGTTTCCTTCGGAGAATGAACTTTGTTTAACACTAATTTTAAACATGTGATATGTCGTTAGAAAAATAGAAAATCAGGATTATGTGTCTATCTGAAAGAGAAGCAGATACGCTGAAAACATTTGTCACCAGTAGAGTAGAACATAGCTTCCTATGTTAAGAGTGTTGACATCAATGACATCAACATTGTACAATTGTAAGGTTTGGCATTTTAAAAGCAGTTTTGCTTGTGAACTTGACAAGCCAACATTCTGTTTTAATGAAACTTARTATTTTTTCTCCTCTGAACTAACCTTGCTGTCCTCTTCTTTCCCAACTTATGCCACCGTGATGCAGCAGAATTTCAGTTGGTTTAATTTTGTAGATCAAAACTGTAGATAGCACATACCCTATACACTTTAGATCCTAAAATATAAAAAATAGATCACAGAATAACTTGTTAAAAAGCTGCTTCTCAGCAGTTAATCCAAAGAAAAATGTGTTGTTAAAGTCATATAAACACTTTTGGTATTAATTTTATATACTGTACATTTCATTCTTACAATATCTAATAAACAACAGGAAGTCTTATTTTGTTACAACTAAATTTGCTATCAGTGTTAAAACAGCTTGCTATCAAGTGATTCAGCACATAGCATTTACTAATTTCTTTTCCAGCCGTGCATATTGTTAATTTGGGGGTTTTCTGATATCACTAGTACTAGTGATCTAATATTACATGAAAGAAGGCTTGCAAATGTGTTTTTTAAAAATAATCTCATAAGAATGGTTTCACTTTCACATTTCACTTTCATCCTCAAAAATGCAAAATTCAACTATGTCATTTTATTCAAAGTAAAAATCGGAAATCCTTTTCTTGACAAAGTATAACAGCCTATTTCTGACACTGAGCTAAAAAAAAATCGCTTCCTCACCATTTCCTATTCACAGCTTTTCCCTAAACTGTCAGTCAGGATTGTTTGCAATGAGTGTTTTGAATAAGTGTAAAATTTTTGTTATAGTGTAGTTGTTGCGTAATGATTTTTACCTTGCAGTACTTAGAGCTGGGTAAGTTATTTGAGATCTCACTATAATATGTGCTGCCTCTGTCCATTCAGGAGGAGATATTGYTTGTTCAAAGGGAGATAAGAAAGCGTTTGGGAGGAGTGCGTCCTTCCCCAAACCAGGAACTGAGCAGCAGGAAAAGCAAGTACTATTTGCAAGACACTGAGCTGAGCTAAATCTTGAACCCAGCTGCTTAAAAATCAGGCTTTTGCTGTTTTAAAAGGTGAGCTTCTACCTCCCGTAATAACCATCTGGCAGATGCCTGGAGGGTAGAAGGTAACAAAAAGAGCTTTTCCTTTTGTTCTCAAGCAACAAGGTACTAGATGCGAAGTGCCAACCACCAAAATGAAGAAAAGAATTAGAACGGGAATTCAGACAGTCTCTATTTTTTCTTGAATGAGGCGGTATTTCCTCCTGTCACGACTAAAGTAACTGGCAAAATTTTCATTGCTTACAGCAGCATGAGGCAGTGGTTTTGGAAACCGTTTGAGATCCAAAATTTCAGTGGTTGCTTGAAAAGCAGGTTAACATTGGTCTGTCAAGGCCGTGAGAGTAGCAAGCAGAGTGTGCTGTATCCGTTAGCCCTACCCAAACACTGCCGCTTCTTCCACTTCAGAAGTAAAACAATAAACATTGTGTTAAGACCCTACTTCTGATTTTGTAAACATTAGGCTTMTGCTGAGAAAAACTAGAGGAAAGATCCCTCCTGCTTATGGCAGGCAACGGAAGCTGCTTTTACCCCTTCATCAGTGCTAAATCCCTTCGCAGATGCTCAGSCTGTCTGCCTTTGGGCAGTTCAAAGCAATCCCAGCCCTTGCAGTGCGTTTATCTTAACTCTGTGTTTGTACAAAGCAACTCAGCTGGGAGGAAAATCTGGCAGTATTTATACATTCAGGTCTTTGTATCTCACCAGCTTTGGATTTCATCTGACCCTTTCATACAGGAGGCCCTTGGACTTGTAACAAAACCTGAGTCCAAAACCAACTTTTTTCTTTTTTTGTGCTAAGAAACTTTTGCTTGGTTATGTAGGTGAAATTGGGAAGGTATAGAGCACTAAAAACGCACCCTTTGGAATTCAGATGCAAGTGTGCGCGTCTTACCATCACAATGTTACGCGTGGCTTTATTACTCTAAATACATATACATGCTTTGAGCTAATGAAATAATTCAAGCCTTTATATAATGACAAAAGTTAAATTTTGTATTCAGCACATGAAATGAGTCCCTGGAAGAAAGCTTGCTTTCTTGAAGTACTGCAAGAAGGACAGTCTGTGATTACTTCTGTTTATTGCAGCAGTGCACCAAGCACAAAACCATAACTCCAGAGAGAAAATTTCTTGCAATGTTTTGCAAAAAACCCATGTTTCCTAGGAATCTAAAAGAAAAAAAAAATGTTTTTGTGGGGTGAGGGACTGGAAGTGGTGCATGCTCAAGGCAGGTACCTGGGAAAGAGGAAGGATGAGGAGCCTGGTACAAGCGGTGAGTGGGTTTTTCTTGAACTAATCTCTGTTTTTGAAGTGAGACCTTTTGATGAGGGGTTGGTGGGTAAGCTAGGGGAGAGAACGAGTCTGACCTCAGAGCTCTGGCAGAGGTCTTTGCTTCAGCCCTATATCAGTTAGGCTTTGAGAAAGATTTGAAAAGGTAATTTTTTACTCTATAAAAGCTGACTTTGAGTAGTGAAAGCAACAGACAAGCAAATAAAAATGCTGCTGGTGTTGCAGGCTTTGTGCCTTTATAACCCTGCTGTATTTTACTGGCTGGCTGCTGTGACTGATCAGGTGCTTTAAATGTGCTAAGAGATTTAGTTGTCAGCAGGGGAACATTCGTGCWTCCTTTCTGTAAATTGAAAACTATGAAAAAACAGTAATGGGAAAACTCAGAATTGCCAGCTCTGGACATCTCATTGCCTTTCATTGGCTTTAAGGATATCTGCAGAAATAGGCAGCTTGCTCCCAGCTTCTAGAGTCACACTCATCCAGATTTAGCTCAGAAAATGCTTCCTCAAAATAAAAGGATGCATATACGAGAAGCGGGCAGGAGGTTTTTTTTTTCTTTTCTCCCTGGTCTCTAATGTCACAATAAAGTACAAGGTTTTTTTGTTTTTCTTGTTTGTTTGTTTGTTTTGTTTTGTTTTGTTTTTTATAAGAAAAGATTCTGCAGGAGTGAAATCCAACCCTTCTTGAACCTGCTGAGGCTTATGCTATTTTCTTTGCAATCTCAAAATATTTCTCCAGCACTGCAAACCAAAGGCCATATTCTTGTACAGGCCTTTGTAGATGTGGAGCTTTTCTGCAAAGGTGATTCCTGCTTGTAGCTATAGAAACATGCTAGGCATGTTTTGTCTTAAAATTAGAATCCCTGCTATCTTTTCAATGCTTTCTTTCCATCTTGGAATAACATATTTCCATACTCAAGCCAATATTGCTTGTTCGTTACAGTACTGATTGCTCATCTCTACCCCCTTTAAGAAACACCTTACTTGGATTACTTCAAGCAAGGCTACCCAACTGTGATTCACAGGCAACGTAAGTGGCTTGACAGCTGGAACCTTGCGCGTGATGGATAATTGGCCATTAAGGACAACCTTTAAAAAGAAATACAATAATATCATTTGTGCCATCTAAACTTTTGCCATCGGAGTTAGTAGTATGTGGTCTGGTCTCAGAGTAACAGCCTCATTCAATAACACTTTCCCTAATTGGCAACCGTGCTGCCTGGCGATTTGCTGAGATGATTCATCTAAAACATTGGCATCTGTTGGTCTACAGTTTAATGTGAATTATTAGTCACAAGTAGAACAAGTTGCTGCTCCTCAGCCGGCCTCCAAGGCATGCAGCCCGTGAAGTCAGACGCATAATAGCCAAAAAATTCCTTCCTCGCTCTTGTCTCGGCCCCCACCAGCAGCCTCCCCTCCTGTGCAAGCGGCTGGCCAGGAGTAATTAAAGTGAGGTAACAGCTGCTATACAGATGGTGATTTGGGGGGAAAAATCCCCTCCCAGTGTGATGAAGATATCCAACATTTTTACGGACAGTACCTGCCAGACCGTCAACCCCTCAGCTCTGCTTTCTGTGTTATTGATATACTTATTTTTGAAGCTCTGATCACGTCATTGACTTTAGCTGTTTAAAAGCTAGATAGAAATCTGAATTAACTCAGTTGTCCAGGCTCCCTCCACCACGACAGGGAGAGAGGCGCTGCCAGGGAGCAACTCATCCCAGGCTAGCATGGGGGTCCCAGGCGGATGTGACAGACCACCCTCTGGGGGCACCAGCTCCCCCTCGCACCGTGGAGGGCGCCTGGACAGCAAGATCAGGTCTGGCACCTCGTTGGGGGTTGTTAAAATTAGGTGGACTGAAATTTGCCCCTCGCAGTCAAGGATGGCTCAGCAGTCAGCCACTCTGGTTGGAGGTGTTGCCTGTTTTATCTAACCTCCTCCTCCTCTCGAGTGCTGATGGGGATGCTTGAGTTGCACATGGCTCAACAGGACAAAATTTGCCTTGGGTAGTTTTTCCTGTATGTCTTGAAGCATGCTCATCTTCTGTAATAGCTATACCTAAGCTCCCCCTGTATCTCTAGAGCTGAAGAAAGATGTCGCCATTGGCCAAATCCCCAAAATGGGAAAATGCCGCTGGCTGTGGTCATTGCCTGCCCAGCTAGATTTGAGAAGATGTGGTGTGTTTATCACCACAGCAAAGCGTTGTGCTAGTGTGAAGAGATCTCTAAGATGAGTGAATTTTGAAGTATTTCTGTTTCACAGACCTTTAGTTATATAGGTATTGGCTTGAATCTTGAAAAGCGATCAGCGATGTTGCATTCCCAGCTTTTGGATTTCCAGGATCTTTAAARTCCTGTGGATTCATCAGGAAGTTATGAAACCCACCTTCAAAATACGGAGGTCTTTAGTATATCTGCAGCTGAGCTCCAGCTAGTGCCGGAGCTTTGCAGTACACAAGAATCTACCGACTTTTTAATACAGTTACCCCAGAGGAAACTGCAACCTGTTACACACCTGTAATGAGGACTGCTTCACTGTTTGGTTTTTCTCAAGGATGATGTTGGTTCAGAAACTAAATATATGAGATTTGTCCAATATATGTGTTACATATTTAGACGATGGGAAGGTGGCGATTTGTATTTATAAAAAAAAGCCTAGGTAGGCACTTGAATAAAATTTCCCTAATAATGCAGATGTCCAACCTAAAGCATGAAGCCTCTGTCAGAGGCAGACTCACTGGAGTAATGCTTGATGTCAAGAGCACGATCTCTCGCTCTTAATCCCCAACTGTATTTGCTGAACCACGTTGAGCCGCGTGTTGACTTTTTATTTTGCTAAGTAGGGAGAAAAAGCAGAGGAGGGCACCAAGGTGCCTAAGAGGCCTGGTCTCTGAGGGGGCTACGCGCGGGCCGAGGCCCTTCGGGAGCTGAATTTCCCCGCTGCTTCCCCGCGGTGCAACCGGACACCGCCTCCGTGCTCTGCTCTTCCATTTGGCAGCGCGGGCCCGTTTTTAGCTCTTCAGCTGGCATTTTTGGCATTCCTTCAYGGGGAAGATCTTCTCCCTCCTCTCTCCCAAAGCAGAGCACGAGGCGCAGCGCTTCGCCTGGCGTTCGTGGGGCCCCGACCCCAGCCCGTTGCTCTGGAGGACGCTGCGAGAAGGGCAGGGTTTACTTTGTTTTCCAGAACACTGACGCGCGCAAAACCTGCCTTTTCGGGCAAACACATGGCGCTTATCGCGTTGGCCGATCTGCTGGTATAAATCTCCAGCCTGGTACGAACGGTGCCGAGCTTCGTTTCAGGGAGATTTTCTTTCCAGTAGGTAATTTCACAGGCTGATGGTGCGCTGTGAAGCCAAACGTGGCTGGTTTAAAGCTGGCTGGGTTTCAGCGCGCGCCTCGCGGAGGCGGGGGCGAGAGGGAGGCCGCGCTGCAGCGCTCCGAAATCTTCCGTCAGCGCGGGCGTTACAAGAAAAGAAAAGAAAAGAAAAACCACCTTTTCAACATCCATCTGTTATATAAATAAAAATAATGCAGCCCTATATTTTTATGGTATGCTAATCCTGCGTGGCCGTGCTGTAATTATCAAATGATTTCATGCTACCCTGGTGGCGGGCCGTGCCCAGGCCGCGCAACACTTGCGGCGGATCTCTGACTAAATCCCCCTTGCACAGCCTCRTCCAGGAATTTACCATGGCTTTTAAAGCAAAATAGTTCGGTGCTTATGCAGCAATCGCGAACCGGCGCAGCACRTTTCCAGAAGGCGGCAAAGTTTTCGGGATGCCCCGCTTCACGCGCGGCCTCCCCGCGTCCCCAGGCGCGTTGGTAAGGCGGCGGCGGTGGCCACCGACGGGCAGCCCCCGCCGCTGGCTCGATTCCCCGCYGCGTTTTTTCCCCTTTGACTTCAGGCTTCCGTATTTTTCAGGTTGGGAAGCAGATGCAGAATTAGGGCAAAATCTGGTCTAAAYATACACACGCACACCCACGAGTCACTGCAGCAAAAATACGATACCGACTGGCAATAAGTAGCATGCCRTGGTCAGGGATGTGTTCAGTTTGTACCTCCTGAATATCCCGTTAAAACACCTTTCAGTTTAGGTACGCGTATGCTTAAAAAAGAGGTAAGATCCGGCAATATTACTGTATAATATGTGTAATAGCACAGTTTGGTATTCAAAGGACTGGTCGCTAATCAGATTTTCAGTTCCCTGACCTTATTACGTCTCTGCTGTTTTTAGAGATGTTAAAAATATTTTCCAAGTGGTCAAATCTCACGTTCAAAATTCTAATGTATTTTACATAACATAAGCGGTTTTTAGCACCAGAAAAATTCCATTTTCCTCAGTCCAGTTTCAGGTTCCTAACCTGATTTTCTGGGCTTAATCCTCTTCCTGTTGAAATCAATAAGTACATTGTAATATAATGATTCACGTTCAAGGTTCAACCATAGAAAATCAAGGCGACATGCTGATTTTACTGCCATTGTTGAAAGGCGATCTGGTAAAACGCGTAAAAGCGCGACAAACTCCTTAACTCTCCCAGCCCGGTTCCTTCTGCCTCGGCCCGAGCGCCGCGCCGGGGGCAGCCGCTGCCCCGCCGCCCCCGCCGCCGCCGCGCTCACCTTGAAGAAGCCCTTGCAGCCCTCGCAGGTGCGGACGCCGTAGTGCTGGCAGGCGGCGTTGTCCCCGCAGACGGCGCAGAGCCCCTCGTTGGACGGGGACCCCCGCGAGGGCGGCGAGGGCACCTGGCTGTCGAGCAGCTGCGGAGCGTGGCCGAGCTGCAGCCCGGGGAAGGCCATGGAGGGCTGCTTGCGGATGGGGTTGGGCACGGCGAAAGCCTGCCCGTCCACGGCGTGGTGGGCGCCGGCCGGCTCGGGGTTCATGGGCACGTGCAGGGGCCCGTCGAAGCGCATCTGGCAGCTGGAGACGGGCGTGCCGGGGGGCGACTGCTTGAAGGAGAAGAGCGAGAGGCGCGACACGGGCGTTTTCCGCTGCTCGATCATGTGCGTGGTGGCCACGTAGTTGGGGTGGAAGTTGTGCAGGGAGCCGGGGTCGTCCCACATGGGGCCGTGCTGCACCTGGAAGCCGGGCGTGGAGGGGGTCGGGGGCGACGAGGGCTTGTAGTACACGGAGCCTGAGTGGGACATCATCTCCTCGGACTGGGGGGGGAGGTGGCTGTGCTGCTGGTAGCTGTGCATCTGAATGTCTTCCACCTTAATGGAGGACTGCTGTCCAGACAGGGGCATTTGGTACAAGCAAGGTGGCTTCACGTCGTAGCTTGTGTTGTAGTTGTCCATAAAGGTACTGAAGCTGGGGAGAGAAGTGGTGGCAGTGATTTCAGTGTTGGTGAGGTCCATGCTAAACTTGACAAACTCTGGAGTTAAGAAATCGGAGCTGTATTCTCCTGAAGAGTGGTAACTGTAGCTCTGGGAGGCCGGGCTGGCTCCTTGAGGCGAGGACCCATACTGAGCCTGAACACAGGGCATGGCTGGAAACGAAACAGCGTAAGATAGACGCGGCCCGGGCCACTGCGCGCCGCCCGCCGCCTCCGNCTCGCGGGAAGCCCGCGCGCTGGACGCGGCTCCGCAGCCCTCGCGCGCCCCGGGCGCTCGGCGAGCGCCGCCTGCGGAAGTTGTCGTCGCCCGACAAGTCCCGCGCGTGGGCTGATCCCTGCCGATTCCTGCTCAGACGTAGCCGTTACGGGATGAAATGCATCCTCTGCTTTGTTTGCTAGCGGTGGAAGGAAGCCTGTTTGAAGGAGCCCGTGTGGCCGCTTTGCTGTCTGAACCGGAGCAAATTGACTTATTTTTAGACTGGTCTTGATGTGGCTGCGTGGGGCAGCTAGTCCGCGTTAGGAATTCCTCTTGCGTAGCTTTCCCGGCGATCTTTAACCCGCGACTCCTAAACGCGTAATGCAAGCTGTGTCGTATGCCACACTCGTAGCAATAAGGCTGTTTGGGTTCAGAGTGGAAGTTTTACACCTTTGCTTAAAAGGTGCTACAGCGCAAAAGCTTTGGTGTGTTAACATGCAGTGAGACCTCCTTATGTTTATTAGATAGAAGCTATATAATATATATATATGTCTGTGYGCGTGTGTAAATAGTTTGAAATTGTGGCCACCAAAATATTGTGAGTGGAAGGGTGGCATAGGAATAAAAAAATACGATTATTTGGGTCTGGGTTGTGTCTGGCTCCAGGCGTAGAGACGGTGCATTGCAAGACCCTGCGGTGCTGTCGAATGAGGCAGCTCTAGGACCGCGTCATGGCAGCCTGTAGTGTTGAAAACCATGATGGCAGGGCTTATTCCGTTCCTAAGAAGCTGTGTGTCTTAGAAAAATGACTGTGCTGTGATTAATTTTCACCCTGACTGCTGGGATCCAATTTCCAGGTTTATGGAGGATATTGCAGGCTTCCCCCCCTCCATTTTTTCTTCTTTTTCTGCCTCTGAAAGCAATGCATCTGGGGACTGAGAGGTTAATAACTCTGTTTGTAGCAAGAGAAGCCCTCCACCGGGGAGACGCACACTGCGCTGTGCCCAGCTAATCCCCGCCGCGCAGAGGCGCGGGGCGCTCCCGGCGCAGCTGTGCTCCCCCCGCGCGCCCGCAGCTGCCGCCCCGCGCGCCCGCAGCACGGGCGCAGCCCCGGCGCGCGGCTGCCGCCGGCTCCAAGGGCAGGACGGCGGCGCTCGGGGACCCCCCGTCCGCCCCGCGGCCCCCGGAGCCCTGCGCTTCGCACGCGGGGCTGGCGGGACGGCGCCGGGCCGGGGGGAAAGGCAAGGTTTGCCGGGGGTTCGCGAATCGCGACGGCCCGGCAGCTGGCCTGGGAGTCCGAATTTTGCGAAGACCGGATTAATTAAATTGTTCAAAAGTCTGCTACGCTGCCAAAACAAAGCTCTTTGGCTTTTCTTATTGTGGGCAAATTAAATTAAGGATAATACAGATTTTATTGCTGGAAAAACGATGCTTAGCTAATATTTAATATCCTTTCTTAATTTTTCGTYGATGCGCGGTAGTCGGTATCCGAAGGATTACAGTCGGTGGAGGAGCAAAGCGAGCGCTCYGTCCGGAGCGTGCGGGCCACGCGGGCAGAGCCGGGGAGGCCRCCGGGACGGAGCCCGGAGCGCTGCGGCGCAGGATCCTCCGCCGGGGCGYGCGGCTGCCCCCGCCCCGGGGCGTAAAATAAAAGCGGGCCACACGTCCGGCTCTCAGCGAGCTTTCGCGGGGAAACGGCGGAAGTTTTTTAAAACGTTGGGTGAAAAGAGGCAACTCTGATTTGTTGCCACATGTATAGAAAGGGAGGTGCCAAAACGCTGCTGCTGGGCAATGCCAAGCCCATTGCTATTTCTGTTCTCGCGTCCAGTTCGGTACCAGTGTGTGCACAGGGGTRCAGGATTTGCTACCTCTGTGGCTGGTCTGAGGAGAGAACAACTTTTAAAAATTTTAAAAATATATTTATTAAATGTTGCACTTCTCTTAGAGCTGCTTTAGACGCTCTCTGGTCTGGACTTGCTCTCCTCCCAAACGTTACCTCACGTGTAGCTCCAGGGCTTTGGGTCAAACTCGAATTTTTGGAAACACAGGGACRGAGAAATGCCCCCCCAGTTTGCATGAAGCTTCTAATCCCGTCTAGTCCTTTTGTAAAGGTCTGCTAAATGCCATGGATTTCTTTCCTGTWTAAAAATAATTAACTTTTCCACCTGAAGAAGCGCCCTGGCTTTAGTTCCAGGCCATCTTCGACCTCGCGCAGAGACCTTACACCGGCCGGCCCAGGTTGCGGGGAGGCGTTTGCTGCYGGCGGGATTTGCTCTGGTTCGGAGATGCTCTTCCAGAAGACGACCCGGACTCGCGCTGCACTTTCGATACATGGGGCTGGCCCCCGTTTTCCTTTATTTATTTCCTTCCAGAGATGATGGACTCGGGCGAGTCCACTCCAAAGCTGAGGCGAGGGCTGGCTGAAACCGGCGGGTTTGTTTTCAGTTCATGCCTTTGCACTGCCACGTTGCCCGTTGCTATGCAAAAGGAGCCTCGTTTATCTCAGCCCAACCCCGTCTTTTAGAACTTCTCTTCAGGATCCTCCAGATATTTTACAGCAATATTTTAATTAATTAAAAAAAAATACATTGGATTTGTTGAAGACCACAGGCGGTGAAGTATCCAGGGTCTTTTCCATCGCGGAGGAAGGCAGGTCAGGCAGACCTGGAGCGCTGCAGGCCGTGCGGCGGGCTGCGAGTGCAGCACGGCAGCATACACATTTTTTTCCTCCTTTGCAAGCTGRAGCAGGAAAGACTGAGGGACCAGGTAACACACAACATGGCAAAAACTTTTTTTTTAAAAAAAGAATTCTTTTTTCTCTGCAGTTGGCAGCACTGGCACGTTGGGATGCAGTGCAGCGCCAGCCCTGGCGAAGCCCCCGAGCCTGCAGCTTCTCTGGTGGTTTGGGGCGGGAGGCTTGCCGTGGGCCCGAACCCCCCCAAACACCGGCCCCCAGCGAGAAGCGTATCTGCTTGCAGCTCTTGGCAAAACCAGTACAGAGTTAATTTTGCAAATGGGTGAAGCGTTATTCGTCTGAATCCAGCAAATTTCTTGCTGCAGAACCCCATCAAAACTTGCTTTCTTTTTTATTTTATTTTTTCCCTTGACCCCTGGCAGCGAACTCACCAGCAGCAGCAGAGAGAGTTTCTAAAATGCTTTATTGCAAAAAAAAAAAAAAAAAAAAAGCCAGCATGCAGCCCCGCAGCTGTTCTTACTTCCCCCCATCTTTTTTTCCCCCCCTTTTTTTTCCTGCCTCAGTGATATGAAGCCCCGGGGAAGTGTATGCTGGGGGTGCAGCCTGCCTGGATGCCTGCCGCAGTGGGGCTTGCTGCGCCACGGCCCCTTCTGCCTGCTCCCTGCTCCTGTGCCTTTCAGAAGGTTTTGGTTTCTTAAACGTTTCTTAAAAATGTTTCTTAAGTAGGATCAGGCCAAACTCCGGCGAGTTTATTTTCCCGTTCGCTGTGCCCGCACAGGACACAGCAGCCGCTGGCAGGGATCCACCTGCCCCTGCAAGACACGAGCTTTGAAAGGAAGTGCAACGCAGCTGTAGAGGAATCGTCGTGCACAGGTTATATCATCTGATCTAATTACACATACTGGTTGGAAAAAAAAAGGTTTTGAAAAAACATGTCAACCCAAATAGAGTTCAGAGCCAAGCTGCAAATACGAATACCCGGATGAGTACTGCAGAAAGCAACGTGTGGCCGATGGTTTAAAACAACTGAGAAACTGAGGGAAAGAATGATTTTTTAAAAAAAATATTTTTTAAATTATTATTATTTTCTCCTGGATTTGACTTCAAGTCTCTGCTCCATGGCAGGCTTGCTTTGTAATACTGGACATTTGTCACAGACTTTTCTCCCGAATTTGAAGGGTTTTGTGTATGTGTTTAGTGGGGTGGGTACTAGAATGGCAGGTGTCAAAAAAGAGCTGTATTTGGCATAGTTACCCAAACGCTAGCAGAATTACAACACRGCTTTTGCTGAGAAAGGCTTTCGGTCTTTGAACCGCCGCGTGCCTTGTGCCGGGAAGAGCCGCGAGGCCGTACTCGTGCCACACGCTTTGGGCAGTAKCTATCTTTGACGCGGCGTTGGAAATCCCTTCTGCGCTGATCCGTCTGTGAAGATGAAAACCGGGGGGCGGCGGAGCGTGACCAAGCGGGGCAGCGTTTCCCGGCCGGCTCGGCGAAGAGCGAGACACCTTTGAGCAGCGCTCGCTGCCGTGGCTGGTGACATTATCAGATTTCCCAGTGCAAATGCCTCGCAGTGGAGCGAGACTTCAGTTCTTCTTCCTGGGATCATTTCACGAGTCATTATTTACTTCTGTCACACAGCAACATAGGGGTCGATTTCTGGGAATAAAAAATAATTGTGCCAAGGCTGTTGTCGAGCAGGGGTGACATATTTCCCATATCAAAGTTTCGGCTCATCAGATGCAGCACTTCCAGATATAACTTTCATTCTGATTTCATTTTTTCCACTATATTGCTCACTGGCAGCCACCTCCAGTCAGATGTGATCTGCTTAGTCATGAGCTTCAGAAGTGCTTTTTGCCTGGAAAAGGGAAACCCAGAACACCATGGAAGTAAAAGAAWAAATTACATGGTAGAGGAGAGAATGATTAATTTTTGGCCATGACAACAGGACTTAGGGGGACCCGATACCTCAGGCGCCGTGAGCTGGGACACGGGGTCACTGCCGTCCCAGCGTGGGCTGGGATGTGAGGCACTGCCACACAGGGTTTAGGTTTTTCTATGACCCCCAAAACATGAGTAGTTTCAAGATTTTTGTGGTTTCAGGTAGTTTTGAGGGTTTGTCACTGACTTGATGGGACTTGGGGAAGGACGGGGGACGAAGATTGTCTTGTCTGCTGGGCTGCTGTTCCCACACTGGGTGAGCTTCGCTCATTTTTAAGCTTAAGAGCAAAGCAAAGAGGCCAGGGAAGCTTGTGGCACCTTTTCCCAGGTTAATACAGGCTGGAGAGCTGGGCAGAGAGGAACGTCATGAGGTTCAACAACAAGGACAAGTGCAGAGTCCTGCACCTAGGAAGAAATAACCCTAGGACCAATACAAGCTGGGGGCTGACCTGCTGGAGAGCAGCTCTGCAGGGAAGGACCTGGGAGTGCTGGTGGATGACAAGTTGACCATGAGCCAGCAATGTGCCCTTGTGGCCAAGAAGGCCAATGGTCTCCTGGGGTGCATTAGGAAGAGTGTTGCCAGCAGGTGGAGGGAGGTGATCCTGCCCCTCTACTCAGCCCTGCTGAGGCCTCATCTCGAGTACTGTGTCCAGTCGTGGGCTGCCCAGTACAAGAGAGACATGGAGCTACTGGAAAGAGTCCAGCGTAGGGCTATGAGGATGCTCAGAGGGCTGGAGCATCTGCCCTGTGAGGAATGGCTGCGAGAGCTGGGTCTGTTCAGCCTGGGGAAGAGAAGACTGAGGGGGGATCTTACCAATGTGTATGAGTAC
Source organism: Rhea americana (assembly GCF_003343005.1). Lineage (NCBI taxonomy): Eukaryota > Metazoa > Chordata > Aves > Rheiformes > Rheidae > Rhea > Rhea americana. Next base: position 1,156,965 of record NW_028186634.1, on the reverse strand, counting down.
CTGAAGGGAGGGTGTCAAGGGGATGGGGACAAACTCTTTTTCAGTAGTCCCATGTGACAGGACAAGAGGCAGTGGGCAGAAACTGAAGCACAGGAAGTTCCACCTGAACGTGAGGGGGAATTTCTTCCCTGTGAGAGTGACGGAGCCCTGGCACAGGTTGCCCAGAGAGGTTGTGGAGCCTCCTTCTCTGGAGATCTTCAAGGCCTGCCTGGATGCACCCCTGTCTACCATGCTCTAGGTGACCCTGCTGAGTGGGGAGGTTGGACTAGATGATCTCCAGAGGTCCCTTCCAACCTTACTGATTCTATGATTCTGTGAGCAGAATATTTGCTTTGTGCCCAGCCAGGCCCTGGAGTGACGGGGGATGAGCATTCGTGTCACCCTCATGCCTACAACATACAGAAAGGAAATCTGCTTTCCTGCTGATGGGCAAGAGTAATTTCTACTTTTCATTTGAGCAGAGGAATTGCTGTAGAAGGTTTCCTGCAAGATCGCAGGCTCCAGCGCTGTAGGAGAAAGTGGAAAGGAGGAGCAACGCGTTTCCTCCGTGTCACCCCTGGCGGTTCACTGCAGCGGCTCCAGACAAGCAGCAAGCGGCTTTCCTGGCAGCGAGGACGGGACGTCGCCTCGGACACGCATCTTGGCCGCAAATTGTGTGACCTGCGCATGCACGAACCGGCTTTTAATTTCTGTGCGGTTGATGCGCTGGGTCCTGATCCGCTATAAACAGAGACCAGCTGCAGCAAAGCTGCTCTGATTTGTGGGATGTGGCCCAGTGTGCCGGGCACAAACATTTATAGGAACTCTCTGATTTTTATTTTCATAGGCTCTTAAGTTAATAGCTCTGGGGATACATGCTAGTGATTTTTTTTTTTAATTACCTTCTTCTCTTGCTTTTCTTTTTTTTTTTCTCGTCAGCTTTGTATTGCATCAGTTTAAATCAAAGGAGGTCACCCTCAGGGGTCGCCACAGGGGCTGTTGAAAGCGTTACATTAAAAACGGGGAAGAGAAGTCTCCTTTTGGAAGCACTACGAAGCTGAGCACTGCTCCCAAGGAAACGCTGCTAAAATTTGCAGGCCGAAAAGGAAAGCAGAAAGGTGAAGCGGGCTCGTGGCTGCGCTCGTAGGGCCGAGCTGCCGCACAGGGTCGGGCTGCGACTCGCGAGCGGCGCCACGAAGTCGTCGCGGTTTGCCCAAATCCGACTACCGCCGGGGCAGACTGACTCTGCCATGCGGTGCGGGGCGCGCGGTGAGACCGGCCGCCTTGCGCGGCGCGGCGCCTGCGCGCAGCGTCAGCCTCGTCCAGGCGCGCGAGATTAAGGGATTAGGGAGTAAGCCAGATACCAAACCGCTGCTGCTAAACTTGTAGTTTGCCAGTATATTGATTACAGCAGATTTTTCTTTTTTAAAGCCTTCAAAACAGCTTCATGTATCCTTATTTCTCCGTTAGCTTGTAACCATATACCTGGAATAAAACAGAGACCGTATTTCATACGAAACGTCAGGTGTCCCTTGCTGGTATGTAACCCAGCGGGTTGCTCGGTTTCGGTGGCTGTCCACGCGATTCAGTTCATTTGTTTTTCCTGTAACGCGCTTGGTGACAGATGGATAGTGCCTTTTTTAACCAACTGAGAGATTCAACATTTTAAAACAAAATTAGCAATGTGACTGTACGGGATTGAGCGGTCAGCTCATGGCGCTGGCGTTGGTGCAAGGTTACGCTCGGTGGGAAGCCCTCCCGCCGGCCTCTGCGGCTCGAATCGCTTCGGCTTTGCACTCCAGCCGAGGGAGGAAACTGGTGAGGAAACACTTGGGAGCTGCCGAGGCCCAGACGCGAGGCGCTTCGCCAGCGCCTGCCGCCTTCGCGGGGGGAGCCCGCGACGTCGGGGCGGGCACGCGCGGGGACAGGCGGCTCCGGGGGGAGAGAAGGCTCTACGGGGTCRCCTTCGCTTTACTTTGACGCTGCCAGAGGAATTAATACATGCAGCGATTCGTCCGATGTGAAGTGCTTCCAATTGCATAAAAATGCRTGTGTGTCCCCTCCCCGCGTGGCGTCACGGAGCCGCGCGGCAGCGCGGGCCGGACCAACGCTGACTCTCTCTGATGAGATGAGTTTAATAAAAGCAGAGATTTTACATGCATGCAAATCACATTCAGCCAAATAAATTAAAGATTTATTTGCTTTCCTTTTAAATTCTCCAATAAGAGCTGCAAGATTTGTAGGGAGAGAAAAAGAGCAGCCATTTCACCTTGGATTTTATTATTTTAAAAGGGAATTCAAGTATTTTGTCTAGTCTACATGTACAAGTGTCCCTASAATAATTTATAGGCTTAGTCTTGCAGGCTTGGTTCCTTTCTTCCACCATGAAAATAAGAACTCTCTCCCGATCCGAACCAGTATTTCATTCAGGCCATTTCGGACAGTTGCAGTGTGCACTCTCTGCAGAGGTTCAGCGTCCTCATGGAGGCTCCTCGATGCTCAGACTACGTCAGCTCTCAAGCAGCTACTTAAATCAAGGGAATCGGGCATTTTTCAAACATCCTCGGCTTCTAGTGCTTTCTGTTGAGGGAAACCTTATTTTATAAGAGAACAAAAAATTTTTTTAAAAGAATGTAATTTGAAAAGATCAACTAGGAAACATGGAGATATGCTTTGTTTTTCACTTGAACCGATTTTCCTGAAAACACGGTGCTGCCAGTAACTGCACTAGGAAAATAGATCTTGTTACAGAAAAGCTCTTAAAGCTGTGGGGGCCCCTCCGTGGCGCTCGTGGCCCCGTGGCTCCGTGGTTTCCGAGGGAAAGAGTCCCACCGGCGTCGACGCAAGCCCGGAGCAAAACCTACCCCCGGGTAAATGCGCGAGGCTGGGCTCRTTCCTGATTTCCACCAGAAAAAGCTTTTGCCTGCCTCTGCCGGCCTCCCGGGAGATGCCCCAGGACCAGTTTGGTGCAGGTCCTGGCCGGTATCTCAGGGAGACACCGAAAGCCGAGATAAAAGGCCCTTTTTGGGTGCCGCTCGGGTGGCGAGCGCATGGCGACGCCGGCAGCCGAAGCAAAGCGAACCAGGGCGGCCGGGTCGCAGGGCCCGGAGCGGTACCGAGGAGCAGGTGTAACCGCAGGCTTTTCCCACTCCCTCCCCTGGCCCAAACTAATTTTGCTCTTTAAGCCTACGGGATGAACGCAGCACGGCAGAGCCAAATCTTACGGAAAAATATCCKTGCTAATATAGACTGTAGAATAAATGCAAGCAAAAGCTAAAGCAAAACAGCTTTAATTCACATGAAAAAATAAACCTGTTAGCTCTAGTAATCAATTAAAATATTATACAATCAGGCAATAGCAGATGTAGAAGCTTATCTTCCTTAGAGTCATTATAAATCACATCCTTTCCTAAATCTCTCTATTCCCTCTTATTGCTTATATTATAATCCCTGCCCGGGTATCGGTTTCATTGCTAAACACACTGTTTGCCAGTCAGTTTATTAAGGTTTGTCTTGATAGTGCCAAAACAAATGCTCTTGTTCAAAGATAAAAGGAAGCCTAATATTAAAATAATAACTTCACTTCTTTACTGGTGAAGCCTAATTATTGAAGAAATTGGCACATAAAATCTCTGAGGTGATATGGAATTAATCTGTCAACAGGCATCTGCTTTGAAGTTGACTCGTGCTGGTCTTGGCCGTGTCGGGCATCCCAGGCTCTTTGCGTTATGATCTGGGGGGAAAAGAACCTCAGAAAAGACCTGCTCTTTGAAGCGACCTGGCCTTTTGCAGCTTGCCCCTTGAAGGTGGGGAAAGACAGTTACTTCGACAGCGATACGGCCTCTGGTTAAAAGTAAAACATGATTCAAACTGCTTTCCTGAATGCTTTATTGCAATGTCAATGTCTCCCAATCCTCAGCTGCATCATTTACGAAGCTGATGCTGATTTCCTGGAAAGTTGACTTTTAGGATGAAAAAGCAGATTGGTGCTCTTGGTACAAAGTCCCTGGGAATTTTTTCACTGCTCCGGTTCTGAAGGCTGGAGGTTGAAAAGGAAATTTCTCATCCAGTGATAAAGTCAGTGCCAGCTGTCCAGCTTTCCCCCATGCCCCATTTCTACCACCTTTTCTGCTTTTAATTAAAAGCTTTCRTAATTATAGACAAGTGGCACATAAAGAGTAAAAAGGCAGACAAATGAACCCTAAACCTGAGCCGGGTCAGACTAGCAAAGGGGCTTTCCAGGCCCTGGAACAACTGAAGAAAATGGGAACTATTTGCTGTGTGCAGCAGCTGTTATTTGGGGCATCAGACCTAGAGCGCTGCTATTAGTAAGCGGTCCGGAGGGCCCTGAGTGCAGCAGGGCTGAGAGCTTCACTGGCGTACTGAGGAGTGCTGCAAGCCACTGCRGCCAAAGCAAACAGCCGCTGCAAGCCTGAAGCCGGGAGGAAGCCAGTGCCAGTTGATGCAAAGCCTGGAGCAAGCACGAGTCTAAAACAGCTCAACAGCCCGGCCGACTTGCATGAAAAAGCCGGTCTGAATGAGAAAGAGACCTGCTAAAATATGGCCTCAACCCAAGCCTGAGAACGGGCAAGATGCAAACGAGAGCTGTTGATTTGGCTGTGGTTTAGCTCGCCTGCCGCGGTGGCGGAGGARCCCTGCGCCGGCGTGCGCGCCCCAGGACTTTTGCACCCTCAGGGTGAGACCCTCCAGCTGCAGGCAAGCGCGATAAAACGAGGTCTAAATAACAGGGCTCCTGGATACGTACTGCATGGTGCTGCTGGTCACGCGGGGCTGTGGGTGGCAGCACTGCTGGGAACTGAGCAGTGTTGGAGCCGGCAGGCTGTGCGTCAGGCTTCGCGAGCGTGGAAAAGGCTGCCAGCTAAAGGACRTTATCAAAACTGAGTTTTTACTGAGGTATAGAAAAACCAAAGAAAAYCGCAGTGCTGTGCCGTAGTTCACAGATGGTAGAGAAATCCGTGGAAACCCATGCAGCTCTTCCCAATATGGTAGCCTCATTTAGCTGCATTTTGGTAAAACTGCATGTATATATCCTCTGCCTGCGTTAACCTATGTTATTATTACMTGTATCCCTGTTGCACATACAATGTGGATCACTGCTAGGAGCTCTATGGATACCAAAAATGCTGATCTGCTCTCACATGGGCTAGGAATAACGGTGCACGAGATAAATAGATTGAAATGAGGTAGAATAGGTGAAATGTATATTAAAAAAAATCGTGATCGATGAAGAGCAGTCAAGTATCCTCCTATCGGGCTACTTTTCACTCTGCATAAAGTGCAAAACTCTGCTCCTTGATGTTCACAACTTCCCTGAAATATCAAGCAAGCAATAAATAATTGGCGGTTCATGACTTTGGCCCTGGCGCTGTGACCTTGGGAGCTTTCTGATGGTTTATGCCGTTGAAGATCTCCATGAAGATCTGCAGTGTGCAAGCTCAGGGAAAGGCGACCCATTGCAAGGGAAGACTCAACTGTGGCCGCGTTGCTCTGGGCTTTCCCTAATACAGCCACAAAGATTTCGGTGTGGTCCTTCTGATTTGTGTTTCACAAACGGGATGTCTCTTGGGACTTATCAGCCGCGAACTACCTACGTAGCTGAAGGAGGGAAGTCTTTATTTTAAAAATTYTTTCTGTGACTGAAGATGTAATGTAAAACTTCTTGTTGGATTCACTTTGGTTTGCATTATGGATTCCAAGAAGCACCGGTGACACGTGGGACAGCTGCCCTCATGTCTGAGGGCTCTCGCTTTGGAAAGGTCACCCGGAGGAGGTGGCTTCTTCGCTTGAAAGCACTAATGATGTGTTTATTTAGTTGAATTCATAAAGCAATTAGAAATAACTTCCAACGTTAACGTTCCTTTGCCCACAGGAGACGAAGGGTATTGGGTCTGATCAGAAGTTTGGGTTACTTCCTCAAGTGTCCTTGGCCGTTGGGGGAGCTGCGTTCCCTTGCACGTGTGCCAGGTAAAGCTTTCCATCCGTCACCTCCCTGTAGCGGGGAAGGGGCAGACTTCTCCCGAGGAGCCGCTACCCCAGCGGGGGGGCCCTGCGTGCCGAACCTCGGAAGTGCCGCTCTGAGCCTTTCCTGGCACGCGGGCTCCGGGCGTAAAGGTATTCTGACATTTCKGACGCAATATGAAAGCCTGTGGCTGTCCCCTGGTGAAATACAGTGAGCGTGGGCGCGTTGTGGCACTCTGCTTCGAGACACTGCTAGCGAAGATGGGCTACAACTGTAAAGGGCCTCGGTCCTTTCCCTCCACCCGCGTGGAGCGCAGCCAGCCGTCTCCTGTGCCTTCAGACCCAGAGAGGAGGCAGCCAACCTGCCGCACCGCAAATGGCAGGGGACTTGAAAGGGACCGAGAAACTCGGGCACTGGCAGCTAGACGTTTCTGTGGGTAGGGTTTTGTTAGTGCTTCCTGGCTGTGCAAGCATCGCTTGAAACTGAATGTTAACGAGCGCTCCCTCCGTCAGGCTTGCGTGGCAAGGTCATAAGAGCATTCGGGTCATTCAAAGAAGGGAGAAAAAAGCAATACTTAGTCACTCTCCGTAAAGGGATGCCCTGGATTGAACGAGAATTGTTTCGTCAAGCGCTGAGCAGAAGCCTGTGGTCTTCATTAGGTTATCGCTAGGTTATTCGCTGGGCCACCTTATTACTGTCCGACCTGAACGCCAGGTTAACCTTCAGTAAYGTATTTCTGTGGACCAGAAATACTCTGTCTCGGCGCGACGAGACTCGAGGGCGCTCGGGCTACCCGAAAGCGCCGCCCGTAGGCGCTGTGCAGGCGAGGAGGAGCCGCCGCGGCCGGGCTCCCCTCGGGCGGCAGCCGAAGCCTCGTCCAGCGCTCAGGGCCGCCCCTCGCTCTGCGAGCCGCTCGCAGCGAGCGCGGCAGCAGCCCGCGGCCGCGCTCCGGTTTCAAAGCCGCCCCTGCGGCACCAGCTGCAGCCGAAGAAACGGGGCGATTTTGCTGAAGATACAACGCCACGGCTTTTGAAGTGAAAGCTGAGGCGGGCCTAGCGGAGATTAACGTTAGGAGAAACGCTGCTCCCTTGATAAGCCCCAGATGTCCGCGAGGTTTCCCGGGGCCGCTGACAGCTCGTGACGGCTCACAGCTTGCAACCGGCCGGGCGCCCGCGCCGCCGCGGCGCT
>NW_028186634.1:1080205-1149702 GCF_003343005.1 Rhea americana | reverse complement strand
TGCAGCTTGTTACCCTCAGCCTGGGGGAGTTAAGAAGMTAAGTTGCATCGGTGAAGCTGTATCAGCAGGACAGCTAGAAATGATACTTCCGTTAACTCTGCGCGCGTAATTAAACTATGCAACTGGTCTCTTTTCGGAGAAGACCTTCCCTGACTTCTCCTAGCACCTACCAGCAAGACTAATACCTTAACAGCAGCTTGTGTATCTTTTTTTTTCCTTTTTAAGAACCTCCTCTCCCCCAGTGTTGTCATACCTCTGTGCAAAGTGTGAAGGAAGGTCTCCCTGGGGCGGGTTAGGAGACGGTGTTCCCAAAATGGCCTTGAATCCCTATCAGGCAAAGAAAAATTAAGTTTATAGGCGGCTCATAGCTGTTCAAATACTTTATTTTCTTCCTCCCCATCACTGGCCTGCTGCTGTGCTGGACAAAGAGGCTGACTTCACTGTTGCAAGCTAAATAAAACTGGGGTAAAGATATAGTTCAGGCAGTTAAACTGGACTAAACAAGACTCCATCACCCCATCATTTAGGATAGCGACGTATTGTTTTGGTGGGTTTTCTGAGTGCAAACTTTTAAAAATTTTCACAGAATCAGTAAGGTCGGAAGGGACCTCTGGAAGTCATCTAGTCCAGCCTCCCAAAGATCTCCCGGTGTCAGTTCTACAGCGGCTTGAACGCAGGACCTTCAGCATGTAAAGCAGATGTGATAACCACTACACTATCACATTTGTATTAGCCCTAACTTCCTAAAAATAGTCACTGTTTATTTATATAGTCATGAAGAAATTCGTAATTTCATGATGTTTTCCACCCCTATAGACTGTGTTCTTTGGGAGTTGCTGCCAGTTAGACCATTTCTGAATAAAGCTGTGCTGTCTTCACAGGATCACAGCCAAGTATTTCCCGACTCAAGGATCTAACGCGCACGTGAAGTTGTGCTTTGCACACTGCCAGTGAACCTCCTCACAGAAATCCTGGGGTATTTCAGCCTCTGTTTTGATGAAGGTTCTTCCTAGCCTGTATTCTTGAATGCCCGGACATCGTGTGCTCAGATTAACCTTACATCAACAATGAATATAATTAAATTTGATTCAGTTTTAATTTTAAAGTAATGCTTTCTCCATCACGTTCACACATACTAGTGTTTATGTGCAGCTTTTTGGTCCCTATTTTTTTAAAATCTAGATCACAGTTGGGAACTGGGACAACCCCAGTGTCTACCAGTCTCGGATAAATGCAGAAAGCTGCTTTGCAAGTGGTCACTGGTTCTCTCAGGAATGTCAAGGTTTCCTCTAAAACTGCTAATTCATTAACAAATGCATGTATTGCTTCATATGAAAGATGGATCTGCTTTTAAATCACTATATTCGTTTCAAGATAATCTGAATTTGCTTCCTTCTCTAATGCTTATTGCCACGATTCAGACCTTCCTCCTCATCTTTCTAATGCCATAGTTTTTTTCCTAACAGCAATCTCTATCTCATATCCAGGCTGGCAGTTTGCCTCATGTTCAGTCAGACTTTGGAGGCAATTGATTTTTATCACGCTGATTTTTATGAGTAAATACAGTGGTAACGTATGTGAGCTTGGTAGAAGTAGCTGACCAAGAATTTCCACCAAAAGATAGGGAAACAGTTACTCCCCGCACCCTTGAAAGTAGCGATCATTTTAGGTGAATTCTTAGAGAAAACACTACAAATGCCTTCAACAACATTGTAATTTTAATTTCTTATAACATATTCAATGAAAAAAATCTGTAAACTGTTGCATTTCAATTTCTCTGTTAGAGAAATAGGCCACAACATTTTTGGAGGGGGGAAGAAGGCTGGAGGTATTGTACAAAATCAGCTCCGTCTCAGAGATCTTTCCAATGTTCTGTGTTCACAGGCAAAAAAAAAAAAAAGGTGTTTTCTATATAGTTCTCATCTGATCCTGCTCTTTGTTCATGAGCGCCCGAGAGGCTGCCATAGCAGCCTCGTGGGCTTTGCCAAAGGAAATGCTGTTATCGGCATTTACAGGTGGGGAGCTGAAGCATAGCTTGAGGGAGGCCCAGATATGATTTTTTTAATTATTGTTATTATTTCTTTTGGTGACGTATCATCTATGGGCTCTCAGTGCAGAGTCCCCTGTTCTTGCTGGGTTTGCAGCCCCCGGCCCCTGTGTGCTTACAGCCAAGCTCCTCGATGTTATTCACCCCAAATCCTGTCTCCTTTGGTGGTACTTAGAGCTCGGGTATCGCAGGATGGTCACCCCTCTGCGCAAGGCAAAAAGCCACCCCATCCGTGAGCTGTGGGGTTGCTGCGCGCCGTCTCGGATGGAGAAGCCCACGAGGAAGCGTCTCCCCGTCGGGGCTAGGTCTCTTTTTGGTGGCTCTCAGCCGCTGGGCCAAATCAAGCTACAGTGTCGGCGTCAGGGTCGTTTATGGTTTTATTGCGGGACGCTGTAGGGTAGTGTGAGGCACAGTCAAATACGCTTCGAGGAGAAGCGCCTTTAAGAAGTTAAGGAGTAATTTATGGGGTTGCTTCGTTTTTGACAGGCACCTGTGSTGTAGCTAAACTACGACTTCCAAGTGGGTCTTAGTGCTGTGCATCTTATTTTCACAATTTTTACGGTTAAATGCTATTTAAATAACATATAACATATATGGGGGCGGGCAAAGGGACTGGTACATAACACATGAAAAACATCTTAAAGAGGTATCTGAATAAAACTCCTTGTGGAGTTTTCTTTGTGGAAATCAAAAAAAAAAAAAAAAAAATACAGCCCTTGCCTTATAAAACACAAGAAGTGACAATGCTACATGACACCACTGCAGGGCTGGATTTTAGAGGAATCAGGCACAACGTGGTTTCTGCCAGGTTGACCGGTGGAGTTGGGGCTCTGCGACAAGCACTGCGGGGAGGCACAGCCCCGGGCGCCTTCCCACCGCGCTGCACCGCACCGCGGAGGCGCTCCCAAACACTTACAACAATTAATACTGCCTTAGCAGAAAGCAGATTGCAGGAGGGAAAACAGCGGTGGCAAAGCAGAACGGGAAGCAAAGAGAAAATATGCTATCCAAGGAGAAGGGTTCCTGGCACAACTTCTCCTTCCAGAAACTAAATAGGGAATAATTTTGTGGGCAACTGTCATTCACAGGGCTGAACTTAACTTTAATGTTCGTTGTGAAAAGCTCTTGCTTCTGCAGAATGGTAATGAGCTGTTGGGTTTGTTAAAAAATAGTTAAAATAAAAGTTGGTCTTTTGGCTAAAAGCCCTATTCAAGCAGCATAGGGTTAAAAGTCAGGTTAAAAATGAGTAACTTGTCTATACTTCTAATTCTCTTCAAGATTAAAAGGAATATAGAAGGAGAAATTCCACTCCAGATTTTACATTAAATGTGCAGGTCGCTTTGTCTTGCACCTGAGGTCTAGAATCATAGAATGGCAAGGTTGGAAGAGAACTCTGGAGATCATCTAGTCCAAGTTGCATTTCTCTGCAGGGGGGAAAAGGCTGCTGTGTATCCGCCACTTCACTTTCATACTTCCACAGATGTCATTAATTTCTAGTTGTTTGAGCCAAAAAAAAAAAGTTGATATCTACCTTGAGAAAATGAAAAAAAGATGAAGAGAGACCCTGTGGAGGGACGGGACATCAGAGTGATTCCTCTAGATGGGGAAAGAGGYGTTTGACTGAAAGCATTAGACTCCCACTAGCTTGGGTTTTTGTGGTTGCCTCTGCAAAAGGGTAAAAATGCATTCCAAAAAAAAGGGAAACTGAAATTCTTCTTTGCGTTTCCTGTGCCAAGCAGGGGCTGCAAGCCCACGCTGTGCAGCGGCTGGAGGCCCCCAGGGCCTCCCTCCCCCAGGGCCCTATTTTTGGAAGAAGCTGTAGAAGGTCAGTGGAAAATATCAGCCGCGGTTCCTAAGGCGAAAGCAGCCTGGATTATCATTCACAAGAAACTGAAGACGGATTGCTAGTATAGAGCAAATAGGAACTCCTATTTGCATTCGCTAGATGAATGCAAGCAGCTTAAATTTCAGTGGTTCAAAATTAGTTGCTGAACAAAAAAAAGTTTAGGTCAATCTTTTTTCCCTTGGTCAATCATTCTTTGTTTCTATCTGACATTTGAAACCTAAGCATTGCTGCTAAGAAAATATTTCAGGAGAGTACCCAGACAAAGCCTTTTAATATAACTATTAAAAGCACAGTTATGTATCTATTTGATAAAAAGAATAAATCATATCTATTCTATTTTGATGTACTACTGTTGTACTTGCAAGAAGCCTAGTGTTGAGTGCAATAAATATCTGTATTGATTCGATACCTTATTTTATTAGAAATAGCCATTCAAAGCAAAAGTCACAAGAGTTGTTTAGATATTTGGTGAACATGTTCCTCTTGCTTTCCTACCCATTTCCCAGGCTGTTGTCTATGTGGAGACCTCTTGGCTCACATGTACCTGGTCTGTGCTGGGCATGTYGCTGGGCAGCTGGTCCCCTCTTTGGCTTCTACCTTCAAGTTTGGGATCTGCCTTGCAGGAACTCAGACAAGGATGAGGGAAAAATGTCATTTAAAATATTTTTTTTAAAAAAAAGGTGTGTGTGTGGAGGGGATGGGATGGGCTTGCCCTGGAAGAGGGGAGCAGGATGTGGGATGGGACCGAAGTCTGTACAGGTAGGGGAAGCTGCCTGCACCTGTCGTCTTTGAGTGACTCCCGAGCAGAAGAGAGCTCTGGAGAACTTTGTGTTGGGGGGAGCAAAAATTTCTCTCCTCTATCCTGAGATTTGAGATGCAGAATTTGCCTTGGGGTTTTGGTCCTGGCAGGTCTGGTCACGGCTACAGGGGGAATTGAGGCTATCTGCAGTTCTTCTAAGGAAATCTCAGTGTGTGCATCCTCCAGTAAGAGTTGGATTTTGTTGTCTTTTAAAAATACTTAACAGTGACCTAATAATAAAATTTTAAAGCATTTTTAAAAGTTGTATTTTAAAAATCTAGTTTTTCAAAAGGGGCAAAAGCATCAATTTCATCATTCGACACACAGCAAAAGTTGACTTACAGCTTTTTTGCCACGCGGTTATATAGCAGAGGCAAAGGAGCAGCTGGTAATGCAACTGGTAAAAGTTAAAAGTAAAGCGAAGGAAATGCTATATAAGAGAATCAAAGGGATATAATTAGCTCCCTGCACTCTGCTAGGGAAGATTCGGGGAATGAGAACGTGGTCTTTAGGAGACCACGAAAATCTCTGAGAGGTGGCACTGTGTAAGGCTATACTGTAAATATAGACGTGCTGGACAAAGTTTGGCGTTTGTAGCCGTACTCCTGTTCTCACGAGATGGGAAGTTGGTAACGTAGAGGAAAACCAGGACTGGCGTTCCCATCCCGCGCAGCCTCTGCCGCACACGCGCGGGGCAGCCCCTGCCTAAACGTACCATGCTCTTTCCTGGCGGCAGCTGAATCTTTTGCTCCTATTCCCCGCAATGAGGAACCACTCCAGGGTCTGGCTGTTCCGACGGCGTAACCCTCTCATCATGCTCCTTTTCCATCCGCCCCTTGTTTGGCCTCCTGCTTTCTACCGGGAGCCGTCGATCGCGGGAACTCGGCAGGCTGGCGGTGAGCATGAGAGGTTGCAATGATCTGCTCTGCTTCAAATTCCTGGAAGGAGTGAAAAGGCAAGAAAAATAACCTTATCAATGCCTAACTTAAATTAGAAAGCTCCAGCTTTATTGAACCGAAAAGAAGCTCTTCACACTGGAAATGGAAGGAGCAGTTAGAAGGGAGAGAGGAACTTTGATCATTGGAAGATGTACAGGTGGCATCAGATGAGGCCAGGTCTGGCTTGGTAGGGTATTTGCAACCCTTCTCTGTGCATTTCCAGACTAAATCCCTTTACGAAATACCAACAGATGTGAACCATATCCAATATGCTGACAGGTATCGTTCAGCCTTGCACAGTGGCACAAATGCTTCCCTGTGTCCGCTGGGGACGCCTTCTGCGAGCCGTTCTAAGACCATCTTCACTGCTTTTGTAAGTGCACCACGCTGATACTGATGGAGCCGGATCAGCTTGGACAAACAACTCTTTTGCATGTGTCTGCAGCTTGATGAGCCATCAAATTGTAAAATAGATGCTTGCAATTCATCTCATACACACGCTATTACATTTTACACTATGGAAAAGTCATCCTCTTAGTATTATTTTATTTCTCAAATTTATTCAGTTCCTTCTATGCAGTAGCCCCAAATTCTTCTGTGTTGGCAATGCTTTTCAACTTCAATAGATTTTGYATTTTTGTCTCAAGATGAATGAAAATATTTAGATTTGCCTCAGCTGTTCTTGAAAATTTCTGCTAGTAGTCTTTCTCTAGCTGGGTACTTTGCTTTTCAAGAACACTCATTTCCATCTTGTCTTGGCTCAGCTTCTCATCCAACTTACATTTTCTCTGCTATTCTTTAATCTTCTTTTGAGTAATAGTTTCTTTTGCATCACCATGTCAAGTGGTTTATTAATATACAAATATAAGGTTGAACTACCTTTCCTTAACAAGATTTGCCTAGAAGAAGTAGTCAATTAATGGGGCATGGACAACATTTGATAATTTTGTCTACATTATAACCTCACTTTCCCCTCTGTCTTCAAGTTTCTGACTCTCTCCTTCGAGGCTTTTTCTAAAGCATTAAATGCTTAAGTTTGTAACTGTTTCTCTGAACTCTATTTTTAAATATTGGTACTGCATTCCTGACCTCTGATCATCTGGAACCATCTGCGACCTGGAAGATTTGTTATAAATACTTGCCGTAGCTTCTTCTGCCCTTCTTTCATTTCTATTTCCTCCAACCTGGATGCATTGAATTCCTTGAGGTTTTGCTTCCATCATAGTTGCGGTCCTTCTGTATCCTACCTGCCAGTATTTACACCACCACTGCCATATTGCGTTTGAAGCCGTATCGAGACGGTCCTCAGTCTGTGTCCGATCTGTATTGTATAGGGAGCTTTTCTGCTCACTCCCTGCTCTCTGCTTATTTGTATGCAACCAAGTCCCGTTACTGTTCTGAGATACAACTTCCGCAGTTTAAAAACTGCATTTGCTCAAACTGTATTCAAAATAGAACAATTCTTTTCTTATAGACAGTGTGATTTCTTTCATGTACTTTGGAGAAGCTTCTTCTCCTAAAATCGTTATGTGTGTCTTAAAATCAAGCATGTATTTGTGTCATCTTAGAAAGTGAGGCACATTTTATTAAAAAACTAAAAAAGAAAAGCAACAGTTCCCACACTACAGATTGAAAATTAGTTTGTCCTTAGCAAGTGAGATGGTTTTGGCAGCAATCATGCTAAACAGGGATTTTCCAAGCTTGGCTGCTAACACGAGATTCCTTGTTTGGGATCACATTGCTGGTAGATTACAGAATTGGCCACAGAATAGACACACTGCTCAAATGACAGATTTGTCCAACCTGTGCTGTGTTACAGGAAACGGGGCCATGTTTTGTAAACCAGAGCTAATATTTTCCATCTGTAACCAAGTACAAGACTGATGAAGGACATAAAGAATATTCTGCAATGGGGAATGACTGAAAGAGAAATCACAAATCTCAAGAAATTGTATTTCACTTATTCTCTCTCATTATCACTCATGGTGTCCCGAAAATTAATACATCATTCTTTTCTAGAGAAGTGCACTTTAAAACAGTCTAAAATAGCTGTGAGCAAATAGAGAGACTTTTGTAAGCGCCTTTTACTCTAAAAAAGCATTTCTAGTTTGTAGTTGACTTTGCAGCATTCCCATGAAACTGCATTGTGTGTGTTATTGGGCAAAATGTCAAAGATGGATCAGTTACGATGTGCTTCTTGCCTCGCTCCTTCCCAAGGAACTGAATGGGCTCTGCCAAACTTGATTTCTTTTCTAGTATGCCCAAACATATATATGTTTGATAAGAAATCTAAGATTCTCCCTTCCTCCAGAAATCTCTCCTGAACACGACAAACCTGGAAATGAAGTGCCAGAATTTAGCCATAAAGATCTTTCTCATGCGGAGTCTGAGCAAAATCAAATCTTTTACGTGCGTCTCTCTCCACAAACACTTTGCTATCCAGGAATGGTCAGTTTTTGGTGGTTCTTAATAGAGCTCTGCCTTGAAAAAGAAATGCTGAGTGTCTCAGCACGTAAATAAGCCTTCCCAGAAGCGCTCTCGGCCCCATGTCACGGATGGCGATGCGAAGCATGGAAGCCGGTGACACGCAAGCCTATGTCTCTTTGGACCCTAGTATTTGGAGAGATCATTAACCCTTGTGCAAAAGCCCTGCATCCCTGTACAGTGTGCAGAAGAGTCCAGAAAYGGACCAGTTTCCAGGGTGGACATGTGAGCTATGCAAGGGAAATGGGGGGGGGGGGTTAAAAAGATCGTAATATCCCATAGCAGGTTGCACAAAGAGGAAGGTTTGCTAGGCTGGGTCTTCCAAAGAGCTGGGGCAGCCACAAAAAGAAAAAATCATATTTATGGAAGGGGATTTCTAACAGGCAGAATTCGGCTTTAAGTATTTTTTCTACATTGTGGTGCCTGCAGCTGTCATGGGGCTGTGTTTTACCCACAGTATGAAAAATGCTCTGTGCTTGAAGTCAGTGGTCCTCTGCCCAGTTGTATTTGGTAGCAAATGTTTGCACAAAGCCAATTAGTGGCTATTTTTATTTTTCAGAAAGATTGTCGTTCATGTAAGTGACTGCACAGGCTTCCACCCTTATTTCCTTCTGCACAGAGTAACACCTTGCTAACTGGGGGCTCTCGTGGAGCTTTATAAACATTTTAAGTTGCTGCTAAAAAGTAGYTTTTATGTATAAAGATTAAAATCACTGGTGGAAAAACTCCATTATGTGTTTCAAGAGAAATAAAGTAGCTGAGGTGATTTTCCTTTGCTACGCAATGGATTTATTGGCTGTAAAACGTCAGTTAGAAGTCATGTATTTCTGAAATACACGGAAACAATTTACTTATTTATTTAATTTCTCTATGCTTATAAAATGCCAAAGTTTTCAAGCATAATTCAGCATCAAATAAAATGGCTTTCAAACACTGACTAACAAACATTTCCAATGGAAATGTAAATGTTGGTAATAATACTGGACAGAAACAGTACTAGGGACTGCTACGCTAAAGAAGTTGTCATCCTCCCTCAGGTGATGAATGTGTTAAAATATCGCTGAAAAAGATCAGAGTTCAGTCTCAAAAAAGCCAACCCAACCCAACCCCCTTGCTGGGTGACACTACACAGCCACATGTGTAGTGGTGGGGGTAAGAGTTTTGTTGCTGTTGCTAAAACTGAACTCGGTAGCTGCAGTCGAATCGGCTTGTGCCCACTGAATCTCCCTCTGCAGTCCCTGTGCTTGGCACCTCGTGCTTTGAGCGGTGAGACTTCTAAAGGGAAATTTGTTGACTTGGTATTTTAGCATTTCCTGAATCCTGAAAAAAAATATATCATTAAGAATGGAAATACACGAATAAACTATTTGCATGCTGCCAGATACTGGTGTGGGTGAATTATGAAAGCCCATGAGATGAAGTAATTATGGGGATGTGGTGGATTCAAGCCTCCTTATTCCTGCTAATACAATACGACAGATCTGGGACGAATAGAACAACCTTATCGCCAGTGTCCTGCTGCGACAGGATGGATGTTTAGTGCAATAGTTTGTGATTCTGAGCGTTGTGAAGTTGTGAGCATTTCGGCAAAAATATTTCCCGTTATTTAAAAGTTATTAATAAACTTTTTTCATTATTCTCATGTCTATATTTGTCTCATACATTGTCCTAAAGAGTAGCTGTATATTCAGCATATTAACTAATACACTTCGTGAAAGCTTGGGTTTTGGGGTAGTGTTGAAGTGAGATTAGGGCTGGAGAAATATTTCTGGGAAGTTCAGTCTTGAGTCTATCCTCTGAATACTACCACCCAAAAATACAAAAGATGGCCAACACTCCTGCTGTCCTCAGATCATTTCTGATTTCTCCCGACCTGAGAAAAGCCCAAACGTATTTGTCTGTGCTCTCCCACATTTCTGTACACGAAGGAAGTGGGTRGCCATGCCACCTTCCTTCTATTTCTAGAAATGATAAAGCTTCCCAAATGCAACCTTAAGTCTGGCCTAAGATGAGGTGTTTGGTTCAGAGATCTTGTTTTGGCAAAACAAACTTGCAGCTTAACACTACTCCCCTGATGGCAAGCTGCTGAAAACCGTGAAGGCAGATGGCCCCGCCGTTCACCACTCTCTGCCAGAGCAACACATATCTTTGATTATATGGCCTCCTGYGCTTTTCTATTTTATTAACCTGTCCCTAGTGCTGTTCCTAACCACGCCTCTCACCATAGCTTCTCCAAATAATGGAAAAAAATATACAGAGGTTATTTGATAGTCCTAATCACTTTTTGGAAGAAACTTAATGAAAGGGAGTTAATTATTTTGATAAATTGTGATCTTTGATCTCCAAACCTGTCCTCATGCCAAAACTGTCATTTATTCAAGTGTGAGTGGTCCAATCTCAGCCTGGTAAAACCTTTGAGAATTGAACAGGACTTTGCTGCCCTCAGACCTCATCCTCTCTCTTCTGGAARACTCAACTCAGGGTTTTACTTCAGGCTCACTGACACTTCTGTTTAGCAACCCTCACACGTACTGTAGCTCCAGACCTGGTCATACTGACCATAGCATGTCCCTAGAGCTCACCCAGAGAAGGAATTCAGCTTTACCAATCCCGGTTGGCTTTCTGAAAGATCAAATATCAGGAAAAGAAACTTGTTATTTTAGCAAAACAAATTTTCTGGTTTCTAACCTCATGCCCAACTCGGCACTGCCACTAACTCTGATCTCACASATGAAAATGAGGTAGGTAGATCCTGCTGCTGCCTTTGCTCTTCCTCCCATCTCAACTGGAGCAAGTGAATTGGCGGTAACTGAGGTTTATTCCCAATTTGTTCCACAGCCCTAAACTGAACTCTAACCAYATTCATCTCAGAGTTCATCCAAATACTGAGAAGGGTGTTGACTTTACAAAATACAGTCCACTTTCTGGAAGTGCAGAATTTACCAAATACACCCCATCTGCCATCAGAAAGGATTTGAATCCGAAGCCCTAGCCTCTCACCAAATCCACTTTGCCACCTGGCACGTGGACAAAACCTAAGCTGGGGTTCAGCTGCAGTGAGCTTGGTCTGTTTTATGGAAGAGCAAGGCTTAACAATGGCTGCTATCATGCTGACAAAACAAGATTTCAAAACTGAAGCCCCATCTCCTGCCAAAACCGGCAGCGACTCTTAACACTAGTTGTCTGACTCCAGTTTGCTGAGAAAAAAGAACAAGCTGAGAAAAAAGATGTGGATATTGYCTTCAGCCCTCATCCTCTTTCTCTTGATCAAGAATCAGTAATAGTGGAGTCTCAAACATGCCTCTCTTTCCTGCAACTAATCCTAAMCTTGAACCGTAACTTTTCACCACATCACACATTGCCCATTGAAATTCAACCAACGAATGGATTCAGCCATACCAATCTCATTCAACTTCCTTGAAGAGCAAAATGCAACCAGTTGTTTCAACAGCTGATCACTGATTTGGAAACTTATTCTCATGTCTAACTCAACACTGGCACCCACACTAACATCCAACTCCTAGCTGCTAGAAAGTATTAGAGTGAATCAGAGTGCCAATGTGTTGGGCTCTGGAGGGCTGAGCAAATGAAGATTTTGATAGCATTTGCTGTTAGAAACTGAGAATCAGTGCTAGTGGCAATAGCCAGACTAGAAGAGATCCATGTTAGTATCCACGAGGTAAGATGAGGGCTGGAGGAAGCCATTCCTGTGAGCCCACTTGTGTGTACTCATCTGCGAATGGTCCATGAGGCACTGACAGATGTTGTAGTTTTAGATTTGCTTTAGTTTTCGGTAGGTTAGAGGCGATGCTGATGTCAGTTTGGCTGGATGTGTCTTGAGACATATATCCTTTTCCCTGATGAGATGCTTTGGGTGGACCAAGACTTGTTAGAGGTTTAGGATTAAGAAATGGAGAAGTGATGGAGACCATATCAGCAGTGATGGGCATTAGCTAGGAAAAAAGAGGGAGGTAGCTGTGCATACTGTCCTATTTGCAAGTACTCAGAACAGAGAGGTCCACGTAGTAGCTGCTAGAGGAGCTGAGGGTTGGGCATAAACCCTAGATGTGGATTTGGAGTCTGCGTTCTYCTCAGAGGGTGCGTTTGGTGGCTGTGTGTGTTTTGCTGTTCTCCACAGACCTATTGAATAGTAACAGCAAATGGAAACACAGGATCTGATATTGTTTCAGTGTTTGAATTAGCAGATTGTTCGCAACAGTGGGACGGGGGCCCAACATGATGAACGCAGCTAGAAAGTCTTTCTCTTTTAGAATTTCGTCTGTGGCTAGTATGGTATAATATCTCTTAGTCCTTATGTTGTAAACCCCATACAGAATTTTGAAGCTTGTAGATGATGTGAAGACCAAAATATTTCTGATTTGCGTTACTACCCTGCAGATAGCTTGAGAGCTATGGCCAGAAGTGTTGGTGACTTCATCTACGTTATAGCTGGCCAAGTCAGAACTGTGATGGGGATTGTGGCGAGCTGGCATTTGGGTCAGTCTTAGTGATCAGAAGGTCAGAAGGTGGTTCATCTGGAGCAATGGATATCCTCCAAGAGGGCTGCTCTTGCAGAGCGAATATCTGTGCTAATCTTACTGCAAACTAAGAATTTGAGCAACAATTGGGTACAATGTGTCATACTTACAACTACAATCACAGTTAGGGTTGAGGTAGAYACCTGGAGGATTCTAGATGTTTATAATTCAGTTTAGATTTAAAGAGATGCAGTGAARTGTCTAGGAATCAAGGGAGTGATTGCTTTTTTTCTTATTTTCACCCCATAAAGGTAAGAAAACTAGTTCTAAGATAAGTGGTCAAGTCTGRCTTTAGATTAGCATTTCAGATCAAAGACCTTTTGGGCTCCAAAAGTAGGCATATTGGTGATACTAGGTCTTCCACAATGAGTGCTGGTATTGCTGTAATTTAATACCTTCCTCACCTCATGAAACAATAATCATTGGTCCTTGGCATTTTGGTAAGGTTAAGTCTGGGGTTTACACTTTCCTTAGGTCTGATTTGTGAAACAGAGAGGTAGAGAAGCCTTGACTATTAATTGTCMGTGTTAATCATAGATGCTGGTAACCGGGGGCACCAGAGCTGAGGAGGATTTCCTACATTTTCAGCAAGGAGGAATTGAAAGAGCAGTGCTTTGGCTGTTATTTGGGTTAGGCTTGGAATTGGAGAACTCATTTGACCTAAATAACAGGGACACTTCACAAAGCTAATTCTTCTTCAGTGAGAGCTGGTGTTGGAATAACTAAGTTCCTTCTTCCTATTTCATACACTAGTTCAGGACAATTGGCTGTCTCTGTTGCTAGGGCTCAGGGCTCAGTACTGGGTCCCATCCTGTTCAACATTTTCATCAATGACCTGGATGAGGGGGATGGAGTGCCTCTTYAGCAAGTTTGCTGATGATACCAAGCTGGGAGGACAGCACCAGAGGGCTGTGCTGCCATTCAGAGAGACCTGGACAGGCTGGAGAGTTGGGAGGAGAGGAAGCTCRTGAGGTTCAACAAGGGCAAGTGCAGAGTCCTGCACCTAGGGAGGAATAACCCTAGGCACCAATACAAGCTGGGGGCTGACCTTCTGGACAGCAGCTCTGCAGAGAAGGACCTGAGAGTTCTGGTGGATGACAAGTTGACTATGAGCCAGCAATGTGCCCTTGTGGCCAAGAAGGCCAATGGTCTCCTGGGSTGCATTGGGAAGAGTGTTGCCAGCAGGTCAAGGGAGGTGATCCTGCCCCTCTCCTCAGCCCTGGGGAGGCCTCATCTCGAGTACTGTGTCCAGTTGTGGGCTGCCCAGWACAAGAGAGACATGGAGCTACTGGAAAGAGTCCAGCGTAGGGCTACGAGGATGCTCAGAGGGCTGGAGCACCTGCCCTGTGAGGAATGGCTGCAAGAGCTGGGCCTCTTCAGCCTGGGGAAGAGAAGCCTGGGGGGGGGGATCTTATCAACATGTGTAAGCACCTGAAGGGAGGGTGTCAGGGGGACGGGCACAAACTCTTTTCAGTAGTCCCATGTGACAGGACAAGAGGCAATGGGCAGAAACTGAACCATAGGAATTTCCGCCTGAACGTGAGGGGGAATTTCTTCCCTGTGAGAGTGATGGAGCACTGGAACAGGTTGCCCAGAGAGGTTATGGAGTCTCCTTCTCTGGAGATCTTCAAGGCCTGCCTGGATGCAACCCTGTCTACCATGCTCTAGGTGACCCTGCTGAGTGGGGAGGTTGGACTAGATGATCTCCAGAGGTCCCTTCCAACCTTACTGATTCTATGATTCTACAATTCTAACTCTGACTGCATTCCTATAATTCTCCCAAGTAGCCTGTCCCCTCTTCCACATTCTGTGTATTTTCTTCTTCTGTCTGAATTTGGCCAAGAGCTCCTTGCTCACCCATGCAGGTCTCCTGCCCCTTTTGCTGCACTTCTTATTCATAGGGAGGCATCCCTCTTGAGCTTGGAGGAAGCGATGTTTGAATATTAGCCAGCTCTCCTGGACCCCCGCTTCCTTCTACAGCCTTAACCCATGAGACTCCAAATCAGAGTTATCTGATTTAGGCTCTCAGACAGGCTATACCRAATGCAGCCTGAGGTGTTAATCACAAAGATTGTCTTACCAGTTAGGCAAGGAAGACACCTTTCAAATACGACCCTACTATCAGTTGATTAAATATCATTTTCTTTGCTTTCATCATATATCTCTTTTATAAGCATCTGTAACAATGTTTGCTGGTTTGGATACTATGGAAAAAAAAAGTGATCTTTATCTGGCTTCCTCTTTAACCTGCCGTGAGTTAGAGGTATTTTTAAGGTAACTARATCCACAAAGCACTTCAAGGCCACCATGGGAAGTATAAACCAAAGCCTCTTAACAAGGCCCCTACCTCCTCACCACAACCTCAGCTGTTTTTTTAAAGGGTAATAGGGGAGGCCTCCATTTCATCTGCATGGGCCACTTAGGAAGCTTCCTCACAGAGGTCACAGGAGGAAATATCACAGAGTGACTGTTAATAGTTAAGAAACCTCTCTGGCACGCAGTAAAAGCTAGGAGTGCTCCCTTGAACCTGGTGTCACAGGGAACACAGTATTTTACACCGTCAAGTTTATTGC
Organism: Rhea americana; assembly: GCF_003343005.1. NCBI lineage: Eukaryota > Metazoa > Chordata > Aves > Rheiformes > Rheidae > Rhea > Rhea americana. The sequence continues at coordinate 1,134,477 of NW_028186634.1, read as the reverse complement.
TGGATTGAACAACTCCTCGGGAGATTGCCTGAGGGACAGATCTAGAAAGGCTGATGCCTCCTCGTTACTTCAAAGTGAGGTAGAGCTTGGTAAAAGTATTGGTAAGGCTTGGGCTGGATTAGGCTCTTAAATTATGGTTAGCCTTCAGTTAATGTTAGGTTTGGGATAGCACAAGATTAACACCTGAGTTCAGAAAGCTAGATGGACACAAGCAGGATATTAGAGTATTGTATTAGTGCCTTGTGCCTTGTTCAGAAAACAAGAGTTTTAAGAGGCAAGCCAACTGCTGGATCATGCTGGGCTTGGAGAGAGAAGTTGATGGTTTGAGACAGCAATGGATCAGGCTTCCTAAGTACATTTTGGGTGAGTAGGATCTAGCTGACAGTTTAGTGTTAGTGGAATCAAGAAACTAGGTTTTGGATGCAAAAAAGCAGAACCCAAACAGCAAGTTTATTTCTTGATCATTCAAGCTTTAAAGAGGTAAGATAGGAATTCATGAAGGTAGAGGAAGTGTGTTTCTGACTGTTTGCTTCAGTCTTTGTACTGAAAATGATTTGTATTAAATCATTAAATTCTAGTCTAGTATAGGCAAAATATTTATGAACAGAGTCAAGAYTTTGCAAAAAAGCTAAAAGCAGTGATGGTTATGATTTGGGTTACATTTGCTGCTGGCCTTCTAGCTCCCAGTACCAGGATCCCAGCAACCATAACTGGTTTGCTGGTTTTGATTCAAGAATGAATTACTGAGCATTAAGAAAAGCTACAGCTAAGGATGGAGATTAGCAGTGGGGCTGCAGCCTCACCTCTGCTCTTTGCCGCGTCTTTCTGGTTGGGGCAGAAGGCTGCCTCTGGGTGTGYGGTTGTCCAGTCATTTGTTCTAGGACAGTAGTTAAAGGTGGCATTAACAGTGGGACTAAGTAAAGTTATGGAGCCAGAAGTAATTAAACACTTTATTTGCCCAATTTTTCTCATTTTTTCCCTTTCAGGGAAATTTATTTTTCAGTCTGTGTTCAGTTTTCACAGAAATTCCTTTTGTGGGTGATCTGTGAATCTCTGAGAGCAGCTCTGACCCCTTGCATTTCTTTTCAATGGTAAATTGTTATTTATAGTAAGGAGTTTGACAGAGCCTGTGGAATTACTGGCTGTATGTTTAATAAAGCAAGCCAAATGGGGAACAAAAATAATTTGGATTCAAGTTCCTCTAGACCCAAGCTCTGAATTAGCTCTGCTACTATTCATGGGATCCATAAAAATCCTCATTAAACCCTTTCAGATTTGTTCAGTTCTTGCATTATCTTGCCAGAGGAACCAGACACTTGGTCTAATTAAGCTGTGGGAAGGATAAGAATTTGGTATAGCCAGAAATTTGGGGAAGCAAACTATAAAGCTAAACTGTCCTTCTTTGAGAAAGGTTCATTGTATGTTTTGCTGGTTTCCTCTGTAGATGTAAGATGAGGGTATGTAGGTTCCTGGGTCTAAATAGCAGAGAAGTGGGAGGTATGGGGAAATTTGGACCTTTCAATCCCAGAAAGTGAAAACCCTAAAGAAGTAAAACGTTTCAATCAACAGAAGGGCAAGTGACACTGCAGGTGTAGTTAGCAGGCACGGAAGAAGATAAACACTTTAACTACTGCCACTTGGGGACACTGGCAGGAGGAATGTATGGAGCCAAGGACAACTGCGCTGTTACCATTTGGTGAAAGCTGTTGCTTTTTGCAGTGCATTTCTCCAGGATGGAGAATGACCTGAGATGCCCTGGAGACATACCTGGGCACCGAGTCAGTCATGTGCAAACATCGGGGGGGAGGGCTGACTCACACTTGGCCTCGACTGTTTGCTTCTTTGTTTGCGTAGCAAACAGGTCGGTCACTGCTCGGGCAAATTAACAGGTTGCCCTCGTCCAGTGGCATGAGCCTGCGAGCGGCAGGGAGTGAGAGCGCGCCTCAGGTCTTCTCTGAAGGGATGTGGGGGCGATCAGAAAAGTCATAGGTGGAGGAATTGGTATGCTGCTTGGAAGACACGGTGGAAGGACACGAAAAAACGGTTTTAATGTCTGTAAATACCATTATTGTTGTGCAACTGTGTGCGTCTTGGAATTGTGAAAAGCTTTGACAGTATTTCACAAAGAACTAGGCTAGCGACAAAAAGGGAGTGAATGAAAACCAAAAGCAATTGTGCTAGACATTTGTGAGTTTTTAGTGTTTCAAATATTCATCTGGGCCATTTCCGTTGTTCACGCACGTGCCACGAAGCACCTGCTGCTGCTCTGGTTGTCTGCTTCCTGGGGGGATTTTCCTTCTTCCACCCAGAGGAAGCCTCGCGTAAAGTACTGGCTTTCTTCTCCTTGTCACTTGTGCTAATGCCCAGAAGATGTGAGTTAAATGTCTTGGCAAACAGGCCAGCAGAGGAGCTAAGCCATGTCCTGCTTGTCTGATACTCCCTGAGACTGTCTGAGCAGCGCTGCTAAAAGGTGAGAGAAATCAGTAATTGTTTCCTTGTTTATAAAGAAGCCCTAAGCTACTCACCGGGTTTAAATTCAGTCAGGTGCATCAGGGTGGACTGTTTAATTCCCTTCTGTCAGCCCTTTGCTAGCCATTCCCTCCTCCTGTCCTTTAACGGAGCTGGTCTATGTTTAGCTGGCTCTGACTGCATTTATCGAACCAGAACGGACTTGGGGCCACTTCCTTCCAGCCTCCCAGCAGTGCATTTCATTCACACTTTCCTCACCACGAGGAACACCCCTAACGTCTGATATTTCATATCACCACATTGCCACAAACCTCCGTGACGAGGAGAAAATTTCAGTCGTTTGCCTCATTTGCTTGCAAACCTTTATAAATACCGCAACTAATAGCCCGGGTAAGTGGAAGATTAATTTCGATACCACCTGGCGGCAAGCTGTGGATTAGGCCGTTGTCCCTCTTGCGGGTTTAATGTCCTGCGAGCAGAGCCCTCCAGTACCCAGACAATCGGCCTCTTGTTTAAACAATGAGCTTATAGGTCTTGTTAGCCAGCGCTCTTAAATTTTCATTTTATTCTGGTATGCGGGCTTGTGTGATGTGGAGAATTGCTTCAGCGCAGAAAGACTGTAAACCTGTTCAATTAAAGGAAATGCTCAGATCCAGCTGTTAGAGCCCCACGCATGCCAGTGGGTCTAGCAAAGCAAATAGGACAGACGCGCTCTGCCCTTGGAACAGATATGAAGATTTGTGCCTTAATTCTCCCGAAAAAAAGAGTGTCTTTGTTMGGAAAGGACCGTTAGTAAAAATAGGAGGAATGCAAAGCTTGGTGCATAAAATACGCAGTTAGACAAAGTCTTCTGCAGATAACAGTGAGGGCTCTATAGTAGGATTGTAGTGAAAAGGCACTGTAAATATCACGTACAGTACAAGATACTGTTACAGTTACAGAATTTTCTTGTAAATTTTGAATGCCTTCTTCTCTTATGAAAAAACATATGTTGCAGATTAACTTATCCTATACTTTCACTTCCAAGAAAGAGCCTAACAACCATAGCCATGGTGYGCACACACTCGCAGCGTCTGTAAGTGCATGCCTCGCACATTTTGCCTGGACTCTTTGCCTCTTTTGTGCCTTTTCCTCTTCTGGTTTTCCAGGTGCCTAGGTTTCAATGACATGTTGCTCTACCTATCTGCAGGCAGGCAGAGTCGTTTAGGCTAGGTTCGGGTGGTCAGCTGGTTACACCAGATGTTTTTCTACAGGTCAGAACGTCCACAAGGTGTTTAACAGGTTCCCTTAGTTAAGAAAGGGCTGTAGCACTTTCCGTAGATGCTGAAGATATTTCAATTCAGTTCAGCTTACCTGAGGTTTGACTGTTTCATATGGGAGCTAAATAGCTGAGACTGTATGGGGAAAGGAAAGAAGTAATGCCAGTATGGAACAAGCCTGGGAAGAAATGATAGGCCTTGGTCCAGGCTTCAGCTTGGTATCGCAGATATGCTTCAGTCCTGGGCTGGTAGCAGTGGTGCTCCAGGTGGGTTGTCAGTCCTTTCCCCTTCTCTGCCCCGTGGGCTCTGCAGAGGAGAGCCCAATCGCAAAGGGTTTGTGTCAGCTTGCGATGGTGGTACTGAAATGCCCTGCTAGTAAGCAGACCTGCAGGGCTGTCCACACGCTCCAGCTGGTACAGAAAAGCAGTTGCCTGTTTCTGTTGTRTACCAAGTTTGCAATTACTCGTGTCCCCTCTGCACCACAGACCCTAGCTGAGACATATTGCTCGGGGCTGAGCAAACACACTTAGGAAATCAAAGCTGTCCAGAGAGCTGGTGATCAAGAGAGACAAGTAGGAGGAAGAAAAACCAGTCGAAGGTTGTATTTAGCAGATGGCAGTCTGGGGCACAGGGGGGTGCTGTCTGTTCTGAGGACACCTGTGACTGACCAGGGAACTGAAGCTAGGACTCCTAAAGAGGTGCCTTCACACGCAGCCTCTGCTTGCCTGCTGCCAACTAGTCACCCTAGTTTAAGTTGTCAAGGTGGAAACAGGTCTACAAATGACTCAGTCCCTGAGTCACCTGCTGCTGCCTCATAGCTTGAACACTGGCACTATTGTCATATGGTTCAAAACAGAAAAGATTGCATTTTTTATTTACTGTCTGGGTGCAGAGGCACAGAGGGTTGCACCAGCCCAGGAAGCCCAGTACTGAACTSGAAACTGGAGCTGTCTCTTGTTCATTGGTTTCTCTAAGTGTCTTTTTACAGCCCAGCACACATCTATCTCTATCAGGGTGTGTGTGTACACATATATATATATGTGTGTGTGTATATGTGTATACATATACACACACACACACACACACACACACACACACACACACACACACATACATGTAAACAAAATGCTTCTATGGCTTGCCAGGTTGAGAAGGGGCCATAGCAATTTCCATCAATGCAGCAAATGCCTTAATTCAACTATGATTACTGCCTAAGGCTTCACTGAATGCTGGACTCTGCAATTCAGCTRATAACTAAGCAACCAAGCCACCAGCCCCATGCCAGGGTTTTCCCAGAAGGCCTCCCCTCGGCAGGGGTGCAGTAGCCCAAATCAACCTTGCAGCAGCAATTTCCTTGGCCAAGTATGAAACGCTGACTGCCCATGGAGGGACTGAAGGGAGGTAAGCAATCTATTACTGCCATTCATCTGGTTATTAAAGTGCGCTGTGAATAATAGCAACCTAGTTGTCTTTGGTTTTGCATTTACTGTGTGCATTTAAATGAGGTATAATATTAGACACAAGTTGAAAGAGCTGCTCCATAAATCACAAAATAGGTATTTTCTAGTAGTTTTCTTTCATTTAAGTTAGAATAGAAAATACAAAGAAAATTTGTGTCCCAGTTGGTGAAGCAGCATGAATCAGAGTTGTCATACTGAGGTGAGTGGACCAAAACAACTTAATGCTTCCCGAAGGCAGGAAAGAGAGCTTTTGGATTGACTGTTTTTATCAGTTTAAGAACACGGTGTCAATAGTCAATGCTGGAGCCAAAGCCTCGTAGAATTTTTGGCTCCTGAATAGTCCTTTCAGGACTTCTCCTTCAAGTGGCTAACTTTTTAATGCCCCCTTTTAAAAATATTTACAAATCCAGATAAACTAGAAATAATAACTTTACATTTACAGAAWTTAAAGTGTAAATGGAGCAAGAATGACAGTTATTTGACACAACTGGGTCCTGAAATCTTTCCTAACTGCTCTGACTGGAGAAACGTAGTCCAGCTGTGCTCAAGCAGGATGGCTCCGTCCAAATGGCACGAGCAAGACCAGTACTGCAACGTTGGCCTCTGCTTCAGCTGTTGATCTCAGTTGTGTAAACTGCAAATTATGTTAGTTGTTTCAGTGCTGAGAGTCACTAGCCCCTGACCTGGTTTGAGATTTAGGCTTTGGCAGATGTGTTGCCCTATGGGTGCTCCAGAAGGGAGGAATCAGGCACGAGAGCTGCCTTAGTTCAGCTACGGATACTGTCCCAGGCTCTGACATTTCCCTGCCTGCCCGGCTGAGCCCCCGTGGCTCTTTCCTGTATCAGCACGGCGAGACCGACCYGGCTGCCCAGGAGCCGTGCACCTTGCCGTCACCTTCGTTTCGGGATCACTGTTGACATTGTGGGTCGTCCTGCTGCGAGCAGAGYGGTGATATGGCCGGATTGGGTTCTTGCAGTACACAGACAGCTTTTCAGATAGCATGTTACAGCATGGTATGATGAAGGGAAAACCAAAAATCCAACCCCCCTCCCCCCACACACACTCCCAGTCTCCTAAAGAGCCACTGGGGATGCTGGCGGTCTCTGGTTGCACAGCAGTCAGACTGGCTGGCACCCCAAAAGGGGCTTCTTCATCCCCCGGACAGCTGCAGCGAGGCCATGACGACACAGCTCGCCAGGCCGGGGAGAGCTGGATGAAATCTGTCACAGCACGCCCRGCGCAGCCGAGCGCCAGCGCCAGGAGGCCAGCTGCCTGGGGACAGTAAACACCATTCCTGGAGCGCAGGGGTCGGGGAAGAAATAATCTCCTGAGCAGTCCTCACGCAGAGGCATACAGCTAAGCGTAAAAAAAAAAAAAAAAAAAAAAAAAAAAAAAAAAAGCCAGTTACACAGAGGTCAGAGCTAAGGGATGCTGGTGCTCTGCAGTCACAATTTGCCACTGAAAACACGTCAAGGACACAAATCAAAGATGTGCTGCCTACCACACTTACCTGCAGCCCTCTTCACAAGGCTAGATTCAATGCGTACCATTCCCATTGTGTCCATGCAGATCCAGCCACCAAACACYTGCTCACATGCCCAATACTAAACATGCCAGCGTATTCCAGACAAGAAATGTATGCAAGACGTTCAAGGTTATCTAGCCCTTTCTTTCACAGTCTTCAGTAATTATCATAATTTCCAGGACTGTTAAGTAGCAGCTGTAGTTCACTTCTACACGACACAACCTTTTGCACTTCAGCGTTGTTCTGCAGCAAGTCACACTGCAGTTCACTCACAATCTTTAGCGTGATGCAAGTCACACATGTTCAGYCAGCACATCTTTTTATTTGTTAAACACGCATACTTTTAGTCCAAATAAAAGCACTTCATCATTCTTATGGAGCACTTATCAACACCTTCATGCCCACACGGAGGCCATCATTGCATACACAATTAAGTACGTTTTGAGAAAGCATTACATTCCTAGGACAAAGTGTGCTGCCGTGAAGCAGCTCTTTCTGCGCTTTTGCTGTGGAATAGCAGATGCTCAGCCATCAAAGAGACACAAAACTTTGATATGTAACTTTACTCCCCCTTGACATACTCTGACTATTTCAGCTGTGAATCGATCCTAGCAGCCAGGAGCTCCAGCATTCAAGACTCCAGCTAAGAATAACTTTGATTGAGAGTTTGCTCACATAAGCCCTTAATGCTCCCTGTGTGCACATGTGTGTAACAGGGGGGAGGTCCTGGGTGCCCTGCTTCCTTGACTCTTAAACTGCAACAGTGGCATCAACAAACCAAGCCTMAGAGGACAAGCCTTATTTTCAGTTAGCCAAGATAGACACGATACCYGAGTTCTAGGTGTGTATTTTTTTCCAATACTTTTCTTAAAGCTTGAAAAGAAAGTTTCCATTTGCCAACCATATCATTTGAAGCTCCAGTGATTACATAATCTAAGGAACCAATGCCAAATGATACCAGTTAAGTGCAACACAACAGTTCTAGTCTATATAACTTGCATTAGGACAGCTAAGCAGTTTTCAGATGAGCTACTTATTTGGTTAGCTACACACTTAGTAGGATCGTTCATCTCATTTACTAGGAGTACTTGCTTTCCTTGGAGGATGCATGTCCACTTTTTCTTTTTTTTTTTTAATTTATTCCTTGAAACACTAAGACAAATTGACTGCAGGCTTCTCCACATCTGGAGTCCTCTGGCAGCTCTGAGCTGCTCTGGTCAATGTTCACCGTCCACCAGAATCTGTTCACTGTGAACAGAGGCCACCACCACTACATATCAGTAGAGTTAGGTGGAAGSTAAATAAAGAGTTTAGTACTTGACTTGCAGGTTAATGAAGCTGCTCACATGCACCCACTGAGAACTGGTTATGAGTAAAGACTACAGGTCTCATGCTTGATACTTGATCTCCAACTCTGTCACTTAGGCCCTGTTACAAATTTAGTGAATGCAAGCAGCAAAGATGTACAACGTAGGCTTGCACTCCCATGCTGCGTAGAAGGGCAGGGGGGAGTTACATTTGCTGATTTGTGTTGCACCTGAAAAAACAGTAGTAAGTTATCAAGCTCCCAGCTACAGTTTAAGAAGGGATTTTYGTTGTTGTCGTCATCTATTGAGCAGTACAAACCATGCTGCTGGCAGGGGAGTGTGTCAGCAAACAGCATTCCTTCATATTTTCATGTTGAAATGTCACATTATCAAAATGGACAGAGATAGCAGAACATTCACTGGTGACATCTCACTTCCTAGGACTCAGGCAGACCCCTGCAACGTCCAGCCCATCAGTATGGAGTTGCAAAGAAGTGCTGCATATGTACGTTTCCATAACAATGAGGCAACAGCTGGGGAGGGAGAACCTAAACCAGTTAGAATTACACCCCAAATGGTAAATGCTGCCTTACATACAGGTATTTCTACAAGTGCAGGAAAGAGGTCAGTACAACCATTGCAGCTGAAGCAATGGCATCCTTATTCAGCAYTTCTTTTTCCACTACAGGGATGGATTATGGCACAGATGAAACAAAGCATTCCCTCCCCCCGCAAGCCATTACAATACACAGGACTTGGCAAGTTACACTTGGTTTTAATTGCAGTATTTACAACAAACAAGGAAAAGCAGATTCAGACAAAATTTTTTTGCAAATCCAGTACAAATTCTCTGAAGTTCACACTGGATTCTTTAACTATGATCAAATGTTGCACACTAGTACAGATTAGCCCTTGTCACAGTTACAGTACAGCAATTTCATCTTAGTCACACTATGTTACTACCAAGTTAAAGTGCCTGCTAAGGTAACACCACCATACTGGAGTTTCTGTAAGGTACAAACAGTTTCAATCTAAACTACATCTAAAGTAGAGCTATTCAGTTCATTAGGAAAAAAAATGTGTCAAAATTAAAACTACATGGTTATATGTATGCTAAGTATTAGCATACTTGTYGCAATCAGCTCATCCTTGTCTGTCCAGCCTCCTTATCTAAGTATTATTACTTAACATTTCACCATTTCACATGCACAGAGCCACTAAACCATGGAAACTGAGGAAAAAGTATCATCAGATGTCAGTCGTTTCTATCCCTATGCTACAAGCAAAATAAGTATACTTGAACCATGCTGGCCAGGTACTTAATGTGTTTATGTAAAGTCTCTAATGTGTTCTGTAGGTAACAGTGCTGGAGCATCTAACTCCTAGGGATATTTATAATGCTGAAGTCTTTCTCCTTTTCTCCAGGCAGCTACATTTCATGTTTCAACTGCCTCTACTTAAGATCAAACAGGTCATTTATTTTGTGCTTTCCCTCATGTATTGTATTTTCTAGGTGTAATCATTGTGGCATGAACTGCAGCGTTCCAGAGGAAGGAACAGCCTCCTTCATCTTCACTTAATGGCCAGGAGAGTCAAGCAGCAAATTGACCTAGAGCCAGTGTTTATCCTGTGACCTGAAAGACATCATCCACACACAAGCACAACATGCATGCTGTTTCTGCAGCAAGACATGTTGTACACCAACATGCAACTGCTGGAGGCAGTGTCTGTGCAAAGGCTTCCCATTTATCAAGAGCTCCTGCTGAGCAGGACAGGAACTTTTTACCTATACAAAGGTCTTGGGTTCAGACCTGCTATGCCCTAACTGTGAATAGTCCCACTGCCAGGTCAGCCACCCTCAAGGAATGAGACTGGTATGTCCTGGATTACAGCACATGCATGCAGCCCACCTTCAGAGTTTAATATGCGCCTTTGTTTTCCAGAATTTTACGGATCCTTTGTCATCTCATGGAAGTAGCATTTACTTGAGTCCACTGTATAGGAGACTATTTTGTAAGTCCAGTATTCTGCATTAGATCGTTGTATCTAATAAAAGTAAGTTTTTTAACTTCAAAATAGCTTTGGACCAGCTGCTTTTAAAAAAAAATACCGGAGGGACCTATTTTGTCCTCCTTCTCCCTAGTGATATATACATGTAATGTGTTCTGGAGACTTTGAATACTTGGAACAAGAGATAGTCACTTGTCTTAATGGGCTGCATCAAATGGAGGATTTAAAACAGTTGGAAGTGCACAGAGTATGGGCAGGAATGAGGAAACTTGGTTTGCTTCCTTGGTAACAAAATCTACAGCACAGCAGGAGAACAGAGCATGATAATTAGGGAATTACAGCTGTTAGTCACAGAAAATATGCTGCAGTTGCAGGTCAGGGACCTGAGGTCATGGCACAGGAAGCAAAACTGTAATTTAGAGTCTGTGAGGAACTCGCTGCATGCATTGGACTTCTTGCTACTTATAGCATCTCTACACCTGTTTTTTCAGGACAGAAATCAAACAGACAGAAACATGAACCAAAAACAAGCACAGAAGAAGTAGAGTTTGTCTGGCATTCTTCTGACTTAAGCGAAGAACTAACTTTTTTAAAGAGCAGTTTTTATGGATATTCTATCAGCTTCTGCTTAGTCCCCCCCTTCCTCTTCTGTAGGACAGTTAGCAGATGAACTTTTAAGAGGAGGGAAAAGACAAAACTTGATCCACTGAGTTCTGGGAGGTAGCAGCTTCCTTAAGCAGCTCTGATGGTTAGAATAGAGGTACAGAAGAACGCAAGTCTTGCTGCAACAGGGCTTTGGTTAGAGACCTCTGTGTGCTATGCCCAAAGCTTGCATTACTTCTGTGCAAGTGATAACTGTTCCTGAAGAGAATTAGAAAATACGAATGGAAATACAATTCCTTATAGATGAAAGAAAATACAATTTTACTGTCACAGCTTTAAGCTTAGAGGAATGGTAGCAAACCTCTAATTAAAGATACTCGAGTGAAGCCAAAAGCATCTGCAACATCATTAAAGCTCCTCTAATCAGAATTCGCCCAAAAACTGTTTAAAGGAGAGAGCCTGTTGACATTGCTTATGACTAAAGTTATTTGCCAGGCTGTTCTGTGAAATAGTATGTTATCACCCCTTCATTCAATAAGGGCCACCAGTCTCTGAGAAACAAGCTGTGCCATAGCCCACTGTGTAGCAAAAATTTTCAGCTGGCTTTAGTTGCCCCCAAAGCTAGACAAGATCAGCCTCCGGAGGCAATCCCAACTGCGTGCCTGGGGAGATGACATTTCAGCAGGACACACACATTGGGGTATTTTCCCTGTTACCTGCCCAGCAAAGCCATAGCACAGACTGTAYCCAAGGCAGCTTGAAAACTGGGCTCCGATTCTAGTTGAGGAAGCACGTAGCTTCTGCAGTCCTTGAACGATGCTATGTTTTAGTATTCTTTCACCGAGTTGAGGAAATTCACACAGAAGCAGTATGTTTGCACCATACTGATGCACATGACCCTTGGAAAAGCTAATCTACTCAAGTGTGCTTTACTCTTTGATCCCACAAAGTGCTTTGTACAGTTTCTTATTCCACTTATTCCTTTTGTTTTTTTAATTGACTTCTCCATGTCTCTTCTACCCTAGATCCCACAAGGGCTACGTTTGGTTTTAGCTTTCTATTTAGATAATCCAGTTCTTCATTAAGGAATTTCAGAGCATGAGAAGGCACCAAATCAGGACAGATGATACAGAAGCAAGATCAAGTGGCTTCAGAGCCTGAGAGCTGTGAGAATTGGAGCATAAGGGAAGGAATAGAAACACCCATCAGACCCTGAGGCTAGAAACCTCTGTTCTTCAGGCCTCTGGTCACGTACACCTTCCCAGCAGGACCACTCAGCTCAGAGCAAAGTCCCAGCACCTAGAGACTTCAGGCCACAAGGCTTGAAATAAACTCTGAAGGGCATAACTTGCTCATTCAGATTTTAATAACCAAAGTAGTCCAGCATTTGCATGTACCAGCTAGCACCACTGCATCACACACCTTTTAACATTAAGAACAATTATTGGCCAAGATGCACCTCAGTCTTGTTTCCTTTTCACTACAGCCACACAAGCTTAATAATGATATTTGATTTTAAAGTCCTCTAGAGGAAGATAATCTGCATCTTACAGCCCTGTGCAGCAACTTGCCCAGGAAGAATCTACACCCACTGACTTTCTTGTTGGTACTTGTGCCGTCCTTTCGCTAGGGCAAATGAGGATTTGCCAGGTTTTGGTACAACGCAGCCAAGACATCTCAGTAAAGCTCCAAGTCAATCCTAATAGTATCAGGCACTTGGCACTGTTTTTAGCAAATGAAATAAGTATTTAGGGATGTTGATCCTTCCCCAGATTGTTCCTAGAGGGGAAGAATCAATCAGCAGCTGCTTTTTTGAGGAGCATTTTATCAGCACCTCCATACAGAAGAGGAAAGACCCTAGTTCCAACCAATAAATGCGTCACATGACACTGCCGATAAATATACATGGTGACTATTAGCACAATAATTTTGCATCCTATCTGGTTTCCCTCTTTGGTATGGCAGCTGAAGCATCTTCAATGAAACTGCCCCGAGATACATCTTCTAGTTTAATTACTGAGCGTGGATGGGGTGGGGGGAAGGCAGCAGGAGGAAGACAAAAAACTTATTATTTCATAGAAAACATTCAAAGGGCTGCTGGGTATTCACAGTGCACTGAACTAATAAGATGCAGTCAAAGCTGTAAAGTTTCTGCAATATTAGAGCAGCTGCTACTGCAAAATAAGAGATTGTAGCATGAGCCTGTGTATTTACATTAGTAATCTAAAAGCTCTGGGCACTAATTCCTCTCAGAAGACCCACCAACACAAACACATTAAAAACAGCCTCAGAAAGCCCCTGTAAACCCATTAAGCACAACAGCTAGAGTTTCCATAAGACATTATATATAGTTTGTTTTACAGCCACTCACGTAAACGGTCTGAGAGCCTTGATCCAAGATGTGGACTGAATGTGGAGCAGAAGCTCCTGTCGAGAGCAGCCTATACTGCAGCAGTCCAGACTTCTTCATGCTTTAAAAAGCCAACCAGGACCAGTCCTTTTAACATACTGATATTTGCTCCAAAAGTTATACAACTTAACTAGCCACTGACTTTTTGGGGGGAGAGGGTGGGGTGGTTTAAAAAAAAGGTCCTGAAAAATCTATACAAAATTTCTTTTTACATGCACCTAGCAGACAAACCAACTTTGCCTGCAAGAGATGAGTTTAATCATCTGTTTTCTTCTAGAGTTTGATTCTCAAGATTAGAAGTCCCTTTAGCCCTCTGCCCCACTTCAATTGCTTGAAGAACTGGGAAACTAGCAGGCACAAGGAAGTTTCTTAAAAAAGAYAGATTTTGACTTTCTGCTATTCACAGGTACAATGGCCACATGGAGAAGGAACAAACTTCTCCATGTTTCAAACTTCTAAGGGAAGAAATCAAGTTTCCCCTTGGGAAGCATTATCTCTCTGCTGTCCCATGTTGTGAGAGGACCAGGACAGGCCAAGATACAGGTCTTGCACAGCCTGCTGGGGAGGTTGGGCCTAACTGATGCCCAAGCTGAGAACAAGCAACACCACTCTTGGCATGTCTTTGGATAGCTGGCACTACAAGAGATCCCACTGAAGTAGGCCTGCCCACAAGCCTTTGTTTTGGGAAGAGAAGGGCTTTGCAGCCTGCAGCAGGAGCAACCGAGGACACAGGCATGCTGTTCCCTCTGAGCATTTGCAGCTATGCTATCTGCCACACACTTCTTGCTCTTCCCTGAATGCTCATTGCTGTTACACTCAAATACAGTGTAATATCTGGGCCTGACTGTCTGGCAAGGCCATGCTAGACCCAGCTGTGGTGTCTTGGTGCCTCAGGTTCTGAGCAGCCTGAGCAGACTGCTCCATGCTGAGTGCTCGTATGCTTTGGGCTCATGGACCTTTATTACTAGCCAAAACACCTCTGCACCACCACTTTTTTTTCTCCCTCCTTCTTTCCCTCCTCCTCTCTCTTGCTCCTCTTCTCCCTCCACAGGGGATCCCCCACAGGCCCACACAAGGACCACAGTGCTGAGACTGGCCCAGGCAGGCATTGCCTGTGAGTAGGGCAAAGCCTGCAGCACTCATACCATAGGGTGGGCATTCCTCACTCTCCCTGGCAGATGGCAGTGACATCACTCACTAATAGCTCCATTACTCCTTCTGTGCTCAAAGACTACCCTCAGAATTTCCTAACACATTACCATGATCACACAGGGCTTCCTCCCTCCTTGAGACACTGCTCCCTCCCAAAGCACAAGTCTGTTTTTATTAGGAATCCTATAAAAAGAGAGAGAGAATTCAATAGACCATACATGCATGGTACCTCACTCACTGGAGCAGCTAAGAAAAAGCTGCAATTGCAATAGTAGAATATGCACTGTTAATGCCCCAGAAGCACTAACATTCTGGTCATGGACTAGGATCCTACTACTGAATAGGCAAATACATGGTATTTGCACATTAAAGGTTATATGAATATGGCCTCTATCTTGGAAGACTGCAATTGAAGACAATAGATGCAAACAGGAGCAATATTATCCCCTTGGACTCCTCTGCAAGATAAGTAGTGGCTCTAAAATGCATAAAGACATTTTCAGAGTTAAAAATTCCAGCAAGAGCTCTCTGAACACTCACTAAGCAGTAGCCTGTGCAAGATAGCAARATATTGGGAGAGTAATAAATGCTATTCTGTTAAGCTTTAGAGATCAGTCATGGTTTTCAAGGCTTATTTTCTTAAGCTTTAGTCACTGGAAGAGCTGAGAGGAAAGAAGAGGGGGGGAAAAAGTCTGGTTACTTAACTGTTGTTATGAAAATTATCTAATGGAAGAGAATTAACTTGAAGGGAACATTGCAGCTCATAGTAAAATTCCACTACGCTTTTCATTAGGTGTGTCCAATTACTTCCAGTATAAATTAACTAAACAGTTCAAAGCAGGTTTGCAGAAAATGAATTCAGCAATATGACCAAGTGAGAGAGGGATGATCATTTCCCATGAAACGATCATACGATTTGGAAGCTACTTTGGGGAGTTCTCAGTTCCTGCAAGACCTTTCAGGCTTCCCACCTGCTACACTGATAAGATCCAGGACTCTAGTGAGAGTGTTTGACATTAAGTTTGCAGAATATAATGTGTTTTATTCCCAGCACTACTGGGACTGACATCAAAATATGCTTCAGAGCTGCACAGCAACTGCAGGTGCAGGAAGATGACACAAGCCAGCCAGTAGCCAGTGCTTTCCTACCAGCTCACTGCCACAAACTGTCGCAAACAAAGCCATGCAAGTGGCACTACATACCTCCCCCAGCCCTACGACAGGTTCAGTAGGGGTTAAGTTGCAAACCAAAACAGGTCAGCTTCAGCTCCTTCAGGCCTGATGACAAGGAGGGAGAGGCAAAAGTAGGATACTCATACCATGCAGCTCTACCTTTTTTTTTTGTTTTGTTTTGTTTTGTTTTTTTTTTTTGATTTAGGTTCAGTTCTCAACAAAAAACACCCCACAGGTTCTGAGTTTAGGCAACCTTGCAGACTAAGCCACAAGTTTTTCGTTCTAGGAAAACCTGACAGTACAAAAGTGCCAGGAAACAATCTATCACACCAATCTGCCGAATGTGAAGAGCCTCATCCTGTTTGCAATACTCAACACCAACAGGAGCAGAATATGCATCCTGTTCAAAAGGTGCAATAACCATTTGGCATGCACCAAACCTTTCAGGGCCTATTTGCTTTACCTCCACTTCAAGCACTGGCAAACTGGTTGACACGATAATCTGAGGAGAGGAAGCTTGGTTCCTTGCCCTTGCAGGGACCTGCAGGACTGCTGCCACGCGGATGCTCGAGGCTGAAGAGCACTTCCCCCTCCAGGGGAGCCCACCTCCCCTTACTTCACTTCCAGTCTCTCGGAAGGTGGACAGCAAACAGGAATCACACCTACGAGTAGTTCTTCTAGTGTTGCCTGCATCTTTCCCCTGCATTTTTTGGTGGTTTTGTGTGTGGGGGGGGGGGGCAGACCAATTTGGGTAACTTTAAGTATCTAGGACAGTGCAGTGAGACCACACTTGGCCTTGCTGCAGTTGGGTGGAACTGGGCTGGGTGTACAGCATTTCTGTGCAACCCATGAGTGCCTGACAAAGATGCAAGGAGACACTGATAAAACCCCCAGGGTTTCTCAGAGCATTCTGTCATTTAGTATAAGAATCACAGAGGAAATAGCTCCACCTTACCTGAGCTGTGCATTGAAAACAGAATCAGTCAAGCTCCTCAACATTTTAAGTTTAATAAACAATTGTTTAAGCAAGAAGTTGAAGTACAGGAATAGGCCAGGTGTTTTTTCGTATTGGCACCAAGTTTCATGCAAACGCTAGCAAGACTAAAAGATAAAGACACTGAGTAGGCAGTTGCATGTTTTACATACAACTAGGCTCAGTGACTAAGCTAGAGTTTCATTTAAGGAGAACTTCGCCATTATATTCCTCTTTATTCAAGGCAGAGTTTCAACCTGCCTTCAAGAGAGGCCCCAAAGACAGAGGTTGTGGCAGGAAGCCTATTCGTCAAAGCAACATTCGTGGCCAGTTATGATAGCAATTATTAATATTGCCTGAGCCATTACTACAACACACTTCTAATACAAAGTAAAAGGTTTTAATACTTCAAGTTGCTCACAGCTCCTTTATCTGATGTGATAGTCTGTAATATATTATCAGAAACATGAATGCTTCCAAGAGGCCTTGGACTAGAATACCTGCATTGAACTTCATGCAAAATGGTTATCGCTCACACTATCCTGGGTGAGCAGAAGCCAGGGCATCACATAGAATGTTCTCCTGAACATTAAGATTTAATAGACCTTTAGTGAAAGTGTTTCCCCGTACTTGGGGAAGAGATAAGAAACATCTCTCACACTCACGCAAACACACTCAAAAGTTTCTGGTGCTGCTCATAACTGCCATGGCAGACACCGTGGTGGGAAGCCTTGTGCTCACTTTGCAGAAAGGACACTGGAAGTGAACATCCTTTCCCACAGGCTGCTACAGTGCATCTTCCTCACTCAGGTAGTTTTGATTACACTGCAGCTTCATCTCGTAGTTGTGAACTGTGAACATTTGCTTTACTAACCAAATCAGTATTACTAATACAATGGCCTTCATCCACAGGCAGGTTTCAGCATGGATCAAATGTGTARGTTTTTCCTGTCCTATGTCAAGACCAGCTACTGCACAACTACCAGAGTCTGATCAGAGACTCTCTTAACTAACATTCAGTTAATGATTTGTGTCAGCCTAAGCTTAACTGAAATAGGGTGTTGAAAGAACAAGTAAAAGCCAGCAAAAACAATGTTCATGTGGAAATGGGCAGAACGACCAGGCAGGAAGAACAGTRACAAGCAGGTTGCAGAAGTGATAGGTGCAGAATCATCTCTGATATTGGGACTTTACCTACAAACTCTTACATCAATGGACATTTTGATCCTAGTTCACTGGACGCAGGACGTGCCCACTCTATGGGCAGGTCAGACACCAGAAGCATATTTATTTCAGTCTAAGCATACAAGTATCAATTCKCTTCCACAAGCATGGTCCTATGGCAGGAAAATGCAGTCAGCAYGACAAGACCTGTTTGACACTGCTATGCAAATGTCATGGCAAGTTCCCCCCCCCTTCCATCTTCTCTGCTGAATTCACCCATCTGGTTTGGAAGGGTTTTGGTTTCCCACCAGTCAGCACAGGACTTCCAAGCTGTCACAACAGCCCTAACCCAGTAGAAATCCTAATCCAACAGTGTGAAAGCTGCATGACAGATGGCATTGTGCATGGAAAAAAGTCTTAGGAGTAGCAGATTTGAGCATTAGATTTACATTCACACAAGAAGCATCATCTGAGAGACAAAGGTGAGATTAAGATGAAGTTTACCATTAGATCCTCCTAGATCGAAGTCTCTTGACCATACTAAATGAAGAGGCAAAGAGCAGTCACTAGGGTCTCGAATGAACCCTTACAGTTAACAGCCTTTCAGTGTTCTCTACTTAACCAGAAATCTACCCTACCAGTGTARAATACTTTCAGTTTTGCACTTGACTTGCAGGATATACAATTCCCAGGATATGCACCATGAGGAGAGCTCCAGTAAAGAAGAAAGGATTACGTGAATGCATTAAACATTCCCAGGTTGCTGCAGAGCCAAATGACTATACTGGGATCCTAAAAGTCACCCACTGTGGCCATTGGCAGTTCAGTGTCCAACTCTAACCCTTGGTTTTACTATCCCATACAATATCCCTTCCTCCTGAAGGCACCTGGATGGGCATGACATGGACGACATGGATGGGTCCTGTGCATGACTTCAGAGCCCATGAATGTTGAAATATTCAAAAAAAAAATCTATAGAAGAGTAGGCAGCAGTCTGCTACAACTAAATCTCAAGCACCACTGGAAAACCAAAGGTCTCTTGGCCTTTTGAACGGGCTTCAAAATGTGTGCCTACAGTCAGCCTGTGGAAGCATACCAGACCTCCTTTCCCCACCATTCAGGAATGATTAGCAATGAGAAGCAGTTGCAAGACATACATGATGGAGCTCCATAAGCTTCATTTCTATAGCCTGTCAATGAGGTAGTTGCAGGCCTTGGGATTGTGCCTGGATTCCCAGAGCTAAGGTCAGGTTTCAGGTACAGCCCACTATTTTTACTTCCAAATAATTTTGCTCAAAACTCTGTTTTCGAATGCTCCTTTGGGGCTGGCATGACTAGCTGTCTGTTGGACACTAATCCAACAAGAGAGGGGTGTTGGTAGGGGGATGAGCACAGTCTGTGCATGAGCTCAGTACCCAGTGGAATCAATCCTCTGTTTCTGAGCAAGTGCCCACCCTTGGGCAATTGCTTGGCTGCTGACAGCAACAGGCTCACTGCACGATGAAACAGGTGCTCAGAGTCACTCCTTTTCCTTGAGTYCACAGATCCTATCAGCTAAGCAGGATTCATGCAGCAAGAATTTGCCTCTTATTTTCTTTCCATGTTTCTGCCAGCAAGGGAGAAATGAGGAGACAGAGTGACTGGTTGCTCAGTATTTTTGCTCACTGCTTCCATGGTGCATTACATCTCAAACAATACCAACAAAGCTCCACCAGATTTTTAGAAGTCTTAAGTCAACAGGCCTCACAACACCCCCATGCGGCTAAGGAAAGGATATTGGTTCATGCCACCCACCACTGAAACAGACACCTCCAGGCTGGAACAAAGCAGCTGCATGGCACCACACAGCAACATTTCACAGCAGTTTAGGGTAGAAAGTGATTAACCTTTGGCTGAATCCCCTTAGCTTCAACATGCGGAAAGAAAGAAAGAAAAAAAAAAGTTTGTTCTGTTTTCTTCTCCACCCAGTACCTCCCTCCCCTTCTGCACAGCTCTGGTGTTCTCATTAACTCACTGCCCTTGCTGTGTCCTGGATCCTGAAACAGAGAGTAGCTCCCAAGCTAATGGAAGACCATCTTTCTGGGCTATTTATTCAAATGTCCCTTTTGGCTSTTGCCTCTAATCCAGAGTGGTGGCAGCTGGTTCAGATAGAGTTGCTAGGAAGGCAAGGCTGTAGCACTCTGTGCTTCTGCTCACCTGGCAGTGAATGCACTAGTGTCTAGGTTTACTTGAGCCATGGCTGTATTTTAAGGCAAGTTAGGGCAATCTCCTCTCTGCCCAGGTCTAACCAGAGTGAATACTTCAGCTCAAGACAGACACYCTTCTGTTTATTGCTGCATCTTTCYAGGTTTGACTGAAGCTTGGCACTCAATTTTCTGTGCTTACACAGACCCTTCATCTCSAGGTCCTGACGCGGGACAGWGTGTCCCAGGATTTAATCTCCCAGCTGTGTAGTGAAAGCCTCAAACTCCCAGCAGGGTCAGGTGTCTCTTAAAATTTAAGCCCTGAATGAGCAGCTTGGAATGATTCCAAAAATTACAAAGCAGATGAGAGAACCAGGAATACAATCCAGGTCTGACTCATTAGGTAGRATTTATCCCACCTCACCCCAGACACATACTTCCAAGCTCATCTGCCATGTAGCTGAGAATGGGCTAATCTCAACCCAAGACTACTATCTAACAGGTCTAGTGAATCTTGAAGGACCAGTTTCTTCTGTTGTTTAGACTTACTCTAGCTAGCCAGCTAGCTCAGAGACATCTGAGCTCCTGTAAACTCTTCCTGTGGCCATCATTGCATCATGGCCATCTCTGCGCACTCTGCTGCTCCCTGCCCTTCCCCATGGCTCTTAACTTCTGCAGCCAAAGATTGTCTTTTAGGACAACTCAGAAAACARAGCAAGTCAAGCTCAAAGCTGTAATGCAAGCCTTGAATTTAAAGCAAATTCCAGTCCACATCAAGGAGATACAATATCAAATGACTTGAGTTCTCACAAGAGCATATAGGCAGTACTTGAATCCTAGGAAGACAAAACCCGGCAGCTCACCACTATGTTGTCTTCCACACTCTTCCATAAAGCATAGTCATAAAACAAGTATCATTTGCAACTGCATCACTTGCAGCAGTTAAGGAGGGCACTTCAACACCTCTGTTTCAGTACATATGTATGTAGTAGGAAGCTTCCCCAGAGCATGTTCCAGAGCCCTTGAAGAGAAGCTTCCCCAGAGCATGTTCCACAGCCTCCCAAGCCATAGCTAGCAGCAGTGTTCAGCAAGCACTGACAGGCAAAGTAGTGTTATACTAATTTATAAACCCAAGGGTAAGCAAAAGCCTGCCTGATGCAAGGGTGTTGGAAAAAAGCGTGCTTCTCAGTTTGGAGGTTTGGGAGGCATATCTTAGGGAGGGAAGAAGTGATCTTCCCCATAATCCTCAAGCACAGCTCAGACCTGCCCAGTCACAGCAAGCATTTTTCCCCTCAAAGTCAGGGAGAGGAGCCCATAGCAACTCCAGTCCAAAAAAAMCATTTTGCTGCTTTTTGTTTCTACCACCTGTACTGAGCAAGACCTTTCTCCAGCCCGTCTCGAGTTAGGGTTTCCAGCCATAGAGCTGAACCACATTAGAAATGCACAAAGCTATCTGGGCTTAACACCATCTCCTGTTGTGTCTTCAGATAGTGACTCAAATGAGCCAGGCAAAAGGGTTCTGGGAGTAACCAGAGTCCCTTCTGCCCTGGTCAGAGGCAGTGAGGGTCCCCAGGCCACTACACATCCCAGAGGCTACGAGGCACTAACGGCTGATCATATGCAACAGCATGTGCAACACTCACCCAGGTCAGCAGCATCACCACCACTCAACTGGGGATGGCAGGCAACACTTAAATGCAACAACAGAGGATTATGAATATAACCAAACACCCTCCAACTCCAGTCATGGGTTTGGTGTCTTACTAAGACTTCACTTGGTTACATTCATCTTTTCCCAATACCTGAAAGTCCYTTTTGTCTTAGTTGTCTACAGAACAAGATTAATTTGTCTCCAAAAGGAACATTCAAGCAAAGTCAGAAAACTAAGAAGTCAAAAGAACTAAGAGGTGATATCAAAAGTACTACCTTCCTTTCTTAAACRTCAGCCTTGCAAGAATGATGTAGGCAGGAAGAAATAGGCCTGCATCAGTTGATAATATGCTGCTAGTGGCCTTAAGGGAGAAGGAATCTGCAAAATCTGTAGACATTCCTTGAGGCTGGGCACTCTAGATAGTTTCATCTCAACACCCACAAACTGACCTTGGCAGAACATGGCTGTTATGTGCAAGTTTTTCCATGTTTCTGCTGTGAGTAATCCAGAACTCTAACTTAATGCTCCGTTTTGTTGGTGGAACAAAACATCTTATGTTAATAATACATTAAAAACAAAGAACTAAGCATCATTAAAATGATATTGATGAAAAWTTTCTCAGTCCATTTAATATGATCCTTCTACCCATGGAATTTCATCCTTTTGTGCATCTTCACATCTTTCCCACATAATTGTCAATTATACACATTATCACATTTTCCAATACACCAGAAGCAAAGTATGTATTCTCAGGCTGAAATAAACAATGTACTGGGGAAAGGGAGGGAATATTTTCATGGGAAACAACCTAGCATGGATCTTTTGCAATCAGTAAAGAGAAAGTGAGTGGCCCTACATTTACAGGCAACATATCTAGCCTTACAGTAATACCTTCCTTTCTTTTACTTAGAAAAGTGAGAGCCTCTTTTCTGTCAAACCTACTGCATCCCCTTGAAGCAAGTCTCACAGGAATCAGTAGTTGAAGTTATGGATTGCTGCACACCTGATCATGACAGCAGGCCAGTGCTGCCACYGGCCAGAGAGGGAAGGAAGGCATCCAGCACTCCTGGTCAGTGTGCTGCTTTGTACGGAAAGCACTGCCAACTCTTTGGAAAAAACCGTGCTAGAAAACGGAGCCTGGAAAACAGCCAGAAATCGGAAGTACTGTTTACAGACCTGCAATCTTAAACAGTTTGATTAAAGAGTAGGACACTGAGTTTGTAGAGAGGTTTGTTGTCGAAGTTGTTCATTTGTTTGGTTGTCTCCCAACTCAGCTATAAATAGAAAGACGCAGGAGTCTCATCTTTGTGGCCTACAGATGCTACAAGATTGTGTACCATTACTCAGCAAGGCTTACTGCCTTTTCTAAGAGATGAATGCAACTTCAGCAAGTTACCTGTGCTAGCTACAGGAAAATTAGATGAAGTGCCTTACCTACATTATAATCTCAATTACAACCAACTTAAATCAGTTTCTTGCAGTAAGGAGGTATCTATCTAATGGATTTGGCCATGTAAGCCATAACTTCAGGAAAAGAGAGAGTAAAATACCTTAAAGAATAATAAAGGGCTCTTGAGTCCAGTGAAAGTAAGATATTCACTTTTCTACTGAAATATTTGTTTCTAGCCTAACTGGACTTGGTATCATGAATTGCAATAGTTGGCTTAATTTAAAAGCCTGTCATTGGCTCTGGATTCAGTCTCGCTTTGCCACAGCAAGATACAAGAGAAAAGCAGGAATATCAAGGGCAAATTTAAGCTACAGTACATCTTTGAAGTTCTTCAGTCACATGGTGTTAGAGGGATCCACAGACAAAAAGAGAAATAATACAGTGAGAAGTATGTGGTATCCAAGCTCATATAGCACRAAGCTCTGTCAATTTGCACAGAAGTATTACATTCATATGTGTTTAAGTGTAGGTACATAAATAGACCATATCTTCAGCTGCATTAATACTATGCTTATTAGTACTGATAGTATTCACAGGTAATCCTTTCCTCCAGTCTTCCATAAAATATTTCAATTTTAACATTGTTCATTACACTAAATAGCTTATGAGCAGAAACTTCCAATGGAATAGCTGAAGCTTTTCCCTTCAAAAAAAAAATCACTATACTCTGTAAGCAAGCATCTTACTCCCAGTTTCCATCATTCAGCTAGGGGAGCTGCTTGTTGTCTTACTGGATATATAGCYCCTTACAAACTGTTGCCTCAGATAGTTTTCCAGCATCCACCAATCCTCCAGGGTGAGCCTGGCTTCAAGTCCGCACACTACTGCCCTGACATTTGAGCCCATCGCCTAGTGCAGCATGTACATCAGCCAGCATTGCTAGCTGATTCCTGTGCTCTGCTCAGTTGAAGAGGAACTCCATCTGCAGCCTSAACTAATCAGGCAGTTTTGAAAAGGAGAAAGACAGGAGTGTCCATAAAGAAGTCCTTTACACCTACGCAGAATCACACTCAGGGAGCAGAACAAGGCAAACAAAGAAACAGATGTGCTAATGTAGCTCAGTGCACTGATTTCTGAAGCATAGGACCAGCTTGCAAAGGGCTAAAGTTCAGACTCCTGAATAATTTCAGAGTTAAGATGGGAACTAGCATGCTGATGAGGAAGTTACAGCTGATGGATGGCTTCTCAGTATCCCCCACACACCAGGTAAAGACCAATTGCCACAGTCCTTTGGTAGCAGACAAGGCATAAAACCCTAGGGCAGTTTATGCCCGATGCACAGAGATGGGCAGGCTGGATACTCAGGGGTGAGCAGTTGCATAGGACAGATTTCATCACTGGTGAAGGATGCAATTGCCAGACAAATGTTTTGCAGCTTCTAGGTTTACATCATGAGACTGCAGCTTTTCAGTACAGAAACAAGATGACTTCCTATGGTTATTCATCCATATCACCATGGTCCAAGCCATCACAAGGCAAAGACAAAACATCCTCTCTCCCAATCAGACCTACTTAAAAAGGTGAGCCTAGGCATGCAGCAGGCTAGATTCAATGCTGAAAGCCAGGGGCTAAAGCAGGCTCTACATACCTGCAAAAATAAGCAGCTCTACAGGAAGGACTGATGAGCAATTAACTCTTCTGGAGCAGGAAGAAAAGATAACTCAGACATGCCCACGACAGTTTTCCCAAAGACTGCTCCCCAAATAGTGCAGCTGATGCTACCCCTGTTTATGTGCATGCGTGTGGGTATATACACAAACGTGCAGCTTTCTCCAAGACGGAGGTAACGGTGCACTCCCCAGCTCCGATGCCTGTGCTCAGAGCACTCCTCTCCTCCCAGCGACCATGCAGCCAGGCACACAGGCTCCCCGAGCTTGCTTGCTGCATGATGGCATCTACAATCCTCCTGCTATTGTAAAATGAAACAGGGAAGCAAACCAAGAATGGATGTGTTCAGCCTGGTGTTATTTGACAAGGCTGCAAACAACCCTTGAGGAGCTAGTGCAAAACTCGTATACAATAACTTTGAAAGGCTCCTGGAAGATCTACAGAGTATTCTTTCATTCCTTCCTCCCCTTACATGGGCAGGTGCAGGCAGTAAGGCAGGAGTGTAGAAAGAAACTCTTAACCCTCCAGACAGTACAGTCTCCAAAGTTGATATTGTGGTCAAATAGCACAATCAATATACCAGCCCTTTTGTGTCTGTCATCATTCTTGCCTTATTGTTCTGGGCTTTGCTTTGTTCGCTGTGAGCGAGCATGCTCCATTTCCCAGCCACATGCCAGCAAGCATGCTGGCATGCTGCCCACCTTAAGGACCATGTAGGCAGGATGGCGCCTCCAATACTTAAAACAATATTTAATGTTTTACATCATTGTGGTCCTGCAGATTATTTTCTAAATCCATGAAGTAACAGTGGATCAGCATGTGGTTTACTAACGCTACCCCAGGAAATAATGCATGGGGAAAGAGATTAGTGTGGAACACATGAAATAATCACTACTATTAGCTACAGAATAACATATACCATGCGATAACCTGCTCATCCCAGGCTCCACAGTGCACCTAACAATGCACTTGCAGAAAAGAGAAGTGCACATGGAAGGAAAACTGCAGAAGCAGCAGACATTGTTATACCCTCTCAAAAGAAAGCCTTAAAGAAAAGCTTTTTTGGAACTTTTTGGAGGAATAAAATTGGTRAAATATCACTAGAGTCACCATTTTCAGAAGAGAGGCACAATGATATCTTTAAAATCCAAATGCAAGTCTGCCTCTTGGTGAGAGGCAGAATACACAGCATAGGCTGGAAACTATACACTCAGGTTGATGCTGACATACATACTACAGAGCTTCCTGGCAACATCAAGTTTGTGCTTGCAAAACATCTGCAGAATTGGTACTCCTGTCACTAAAATCAGAAACAACCTTAACAGTGYCATTATACTGACTCTGGTCTTCAAGTGATTGAGTGGATTCTGGTACCAAAAAAAGTGTAAGAGTCCAAGAACRGTATCATAAGTGGGGAAAAAAAGTTAGTATTTAAGAGCAGAAAGTGCCTCAAACCACATAATTTCCCCTATCACATAAATTAACATTGTTAACATTATTAAAATGATAGGTGCCTTCTGCATTTGTTACCGGTGCAAATGGCAGCACAGAGCTGTGTTTCCAGAACAGAAGTTTGTTCATCTCGGACTCTTTAGTCATCAGTCAGGCCTACAAACCTCAAGGACGAGTGATAATTAGGTCTAGAAAGTAGAATTAAAGAAATTATGCTCTAGATTATAAACATGAGAGGTTTAGTCCTGATCCTTCATCAGTTTGCACCACCGCTCCTTATGTGTTGTTTGTTGCTTAAAACTTAGACTAATGGTCTAGACACTGCAGCTACCTAGACTGGCTTTTCCTGGAGTATGCTAAGACTACAGGGAAAGGTATCAGCCATTTCACCACAAGTCACGCAAGGCAACTCGAACAAGATGCTGAAGATTTAGCTCCAGCTATATAACCACAATCATTAACCCGAAACAGCTAAGAGCCACAGACCCCAAAAGCTGCAGATCCCAAAAGCACGTTTGGTACAGCAGGGCCCCCTTCCTTCCCTGGCATGCAGACACCTACTGAAGAGCACCTTTCACTGCTGGAACTGTAGCAACAGGAACTTGGACTAGGCCTCAAAGAAAGGGAGAGTGTAAGGATGCTCAGGCATACTTCTATTACCTAGGTCAATATTTACATCTCATTGCACAGTTAAATAAGAACTTCAGTTAAAAACAAACAAACAAACAGAACTTTGAACATCTGATTCAGAGTTTYGCCTATTTTCACTAAACCTTAGTGCTTTTGTTTCAAGGAGAGCAAACAGTTATCTGACCTCACCTAAACACAAATAATTTCAGGCAAAATTTAAATAGAAGAGCCTTACCGTCTTGTCTGGTTTGCTTCAGCGTTACAGAAAAAACTCTGTATTTTGAAGTTACACCTGTATGGGAATCCAGGTACTGCTCATTAAGGTCATTCCTACTAGCTTTGTCACTCCCACTTCCTACTTTATAGCCTTCACTTAGCAGTTYGAACTCTATTTTTGGATATGGAAACATGAATTCAGAGTTGTTCTCTGCTCCATCAGGCTGACGGAGGCAGCATCAGTACCCTCCTAAAACAAATCACTCCGACAACTGATGCTCCCTTCGTTCTCTAAGGAGCTTGCCTGACCCACATTTTTTTCTTGTTTGTTCAAGCACTAAACTGGAAAAAAAAACCCACAAAATTAATTATTCACACAGCTCTAGTTTTTAGTAGGTCTGTTCAAAAGAAGTTACACCACTTAGTCTTCAGTGGTAATATTTTCCTTAGTACTGTAAGAACATCCCAACACACACTTTCATTTACACTTTTCTGTTAAAGACAACTGACCTCCTAAGTCACCTGAAGGTGACTTATCTGTATCACAAATAAGCAGAGAAGACTTTCAAAAACATGTTCTACTGCAGTATTATAGCAAGTGTTATTACCTTAGGTTTTGTGCAACCACCTTTTTGCACTGAACTACTCTCCATTTAATAGCATTTTCATATTATTTTTGTCTGGAGAGGCTTCCAGCTGCTGTTGAATGCAGAATATACACAAAGCAACATACTCTTACCCTACRGTTCCAAGATTATTTCCTCTAAAACTTGATAGGGAGATGTGTGTTACTTTGTAGTATGATCCATTTCAACTGTGTTCCAGCAAGGTGGGTAATTCTATACTGTCCCAGTTTCATAAGAATCCAGGCAATTTGAATTAATAGCATTAAAGTATAGCACTTGCCATAAACACTGAACAGTTGCTTTATTGCACTTGTCAAGTGCATTCCTCTCTTTGGTCACAGTTATGGTCAGACAAAGAATTTAACAAAAAATTAACAAGCAATTCACAATAAAAAGGAATTGAAAGTCACAAAATCGCGGAGTTTGGAGAGTGTATCACATACCTTCATGTATATTTGATTTCTTATGTTTTTCCAGCATGTTTTCTTTCTTCATTCAGTAAGTTTCTTATAACCCCCCAGCCCTTGTTTCACATATCTTCCATGGGGGAATTTACACCAGAGATGCTCTTCCCTTCCASTTACTCCTCCCCTCCATTTAAATACATACAAACATTTAAGCAACTGAACAAGCCCTTCTAGTTGCATTTACCAAGTTTATTTTAGCAGTTTTTCCASCTATAGCTACATTGCCACCCCAGCTAGCTTTGAGGAAGTCTTAGCCATCTTGTTTGCCCATTGAAACGAGCCAGTGACCCACTTGAAGGTGGGCACTACTTCCTGGGGGAAGTTGCAGTGCTCCCCACATTCAAAGTGCCCCYCAGCTCCTGACATAGCCTCCAGCCATCCCACCCATCCGACAGCGATGGGATGGGAACTTCAGAAGAATCCTCCACATGTTCCTCACAGGGTCAAGTGGAATCTGCAGGCAGTTTGAGCTCATTTTAAGTAAACGCTGCTTACAAAGAACAGCATCGGATCCAGATAGCAGCTTTGGGAAACTGTCCCAAAATTCACAAGCTCCTGGGACTGCTCCAACAGGTACCCCTTGGACAAATCCTTTTAGGCAAGAGGTCACACTTATCCAGTACCATCGTTTCTTTAGCTCTAGGTCAGGAAAGCTTTTGTGCTCCCCGAGAGTCCTGCTGTTGTCAGGAACAGCGGGTGCTATCAGACAGAAAGAGCTTCACCCCATCAGTTGCCCACCATCACCTTTTTCACTTCTGCATTTCATGGCATCTCTCACTCACTCGCACGGAACAAAGTTACACACACAGAGGACAGAAACAGTCCTCAAAAAACAGGGCAGAGAGGCTACTGAAATACACACTGTTACCCACAGGAGCAGAGACTGCTTAATGCCCATTTAAAGGGAGTATAATCAATGACAGTAAGATAGCTGAGATTCTGAGTAAAGTGTTAATACAGGCAACCTTGCTTACCTGTTCTGCGCCTTGATACAGCACAATACCTTCAACCAACAAGCAGCATTGCCAGATTTCCCCAGGGCCACGCGCTCTGGAGGAAAGCAGCTGGCTTTGCAGTTCATGATGCTTGGAAGGGAAGGTGTTTCCACTTGCACAGCTACCTTGGAGAGTATTGGTAACAGCAACAGCAGCAAAGGATTAGCAGGAATTGGGACTGGGAACAGAAACAGAGGAGTTCCTTTAGGAGGAAAGGGAAAGGACAGTATGTGGAGAACAGAATCTTGGCCTGTTTGCAAAAGGAAGACAGAAAGGGGGAAAGGGAGGATTAAAAAAAAAAAAAAAAAACAGTAGCTGTGTGCAGATAGTGGCTGACAACACCATTGTCCGAGTTACTGCCCAAGATGACTTATCATGAGTACAGCCACCTGCCCAGGGTTTTGCTCCGAGCCCCAGCTCTGCGGGGCAGGCTGGGCACTGCCACGGCCAAAGCAGACAGGCCCTGCTGCATTGCCAACCCCACGTCCTCCCCGGCTGCCAAACCTCAAAACTCAGCTGCCTCTCTTTAGTCTGGCTGCAGGACAAACACTAGGAAGTCAAAAAGTTCCATTTTTTCAGCAGTAGTAGAAGAATAAAAGGGATAGAGAGAAGTAGCTTTAACTTGGATTATTTTTAATAAACCTTTGATCTTTAAAATGCTACAACTGATTTGAAAGAATCGCATACCTACTATAGTAGCGGCAAACAGCTTGACAGACCCTCCGTAAAACAGAAAATTTTATTGTGGCAAGGTGGTAGAAAGCACAATTTTATCTGCTTTTGCTGCCCTGACCTCTGAACCTCAGCACTATAATTTGAGAACCAGCTGTGTATTTAGACTCATGACACCACAGCAAGCGCCTCTGCCAGGCATGCACGAGAAGTGTCATTCCTCTTGGTGATTAGCACAGCCATCAAGGAGGCTGTGGAGGTGAGGGGGGGGGGAAACAACAACAAAAAAAAACTATTGCCCCCCTGCCTGAAACAGGTGCACGCTACTGTCACATCCCCAACAGGTGTCCTTTGGGCTGCTCAAAACAGAGTATTATCAACTTATTTATCAGTAAGTGCAACATTAGCCTACAAGAGACTGCCACCAGTTTGATTAAACATCCTAATTGTTTCTGTCAAAGGCTTATTTTCTTCCAGAAGGGTAACAGAAGGTTTCTAAATAGTGCACTAGGATCAGAGCAGAAGATACCGTAGGCAGCTTTTTGTTCTTAAATGGAAAATAACATATGCTATGAAACAAAACTAGTTTGAAGTCACCAAATACAAATACAGATCCCACCCCCCTTTAAGTCTGTCAAGGGCCTAGTCAAGAATTACTCCAGTATGCAAAGCGTAAGAGTCATAACATAGAAAAAGCTCCTGAAGCTTATTAAAATAAGCAGTTTAAGAATGTTTTAAGACGTGCAATACTTGTCAGTCATGGATGTATTTTGATAATCCTGCAGGCCCAGAGGTCCATACAAAACAGTCCCGAACACTGTCTGTTACTTGAGAAAGAAAGAGAACCTTCAGCACATTAGCATTTTGGCCCTGATCCAAGAAAGCACTTAAGCACATGCTTAACTTTAAGCACAAGAGTGCTCCCACCCACATAAAAGGTCCACTTATGCACTGAAAATTAAGCATCTGCAAAAATACTTTACTGTATCAGCTTCTTTGCTCAGCATCTTACAGGATTACCTCCTATCAAGTGACTGTTTGGAAAAAAATACCACCTAAACAGAAGTTGACTTTAGGCAGGACTGCTGGCTTCCAAAAGCCGCCTGGGCACACGTGTCTCTCCCCTGTGGAGGGGGAAGTCCTCCCCGGCTCCTGCAACAGCTGCACAACAGCCAGGAGTCTCTCTTGAGGGCAGCACATGTTTAGGGTTGCAGTTCCAGCTTCATTCTGCTAATCTAAGAAAACCATTCAGAAACTATTTAATCCAACCAAAGGTCTGCCCACTTCACTAAAAGCTGGGAGGCAAAAATAACACAAATCCATCACAAGCCACCACATTGCGTTTCTCCTAAGGCATTGCTTCCAGTTAACATTAAGGTGTTCACCAAGGTGTTATCCCATTAAAATAGCAACCTATTCCAGACTGGTTGCTTTGGATCAGACCAAAGGCCTTACCTAGATTATATACAGAAAGGGGAGTGGGGTAAGAGCACCAACATTAGAGACAGAGGGTAAGGCAATAGTCTTTTCGTGCTACCTGTTCATAACTAGTTTTCAGTCCGAGCTGTGTGTCCCACATTCAGTTTTAGAAGCTCATTGTAGTCACTAGCATCAGCTATGGTTCAGGACCCTGCAGCAGACCAAAACTTACTATACTTACTCCTCCAGGTATAGATGCATTTGGAAAAAAAGGAGAAATTACTCCCAAACCCAATTTAGATGCCCCTAAGACAAGCACACTTCCCTGCCATTAGCTCAGAGTAGCTAGTGTCCTTTTGAGATAAAGCCTGGTCAGGCCTTCCTTGGGAAGGAAATCTGGGTGCTGCAGCAAGGATCCTAGCACAAGCAACGGGGGAAACAAAGCCTCAGGTACTCCACAAAATACACTAATGTTATGCCCATCCTATATCACCACTGTTAGTTTTCCTAGTAGCAGTAAACTGTTACTCTAAAAAGATGCTAGTAGTAACAAGCTACTTCTATCAGTCTGATAATGGTAGAAGCTCAAAGATGTAGATATCTAAGAGCAGTGCTGGCAGAAACAGTGAGATAACAGTTTATAGTTTATACAGACAAGTTGGCCTGCACCAGGCTGGTGGGCCTCCGAGATGAGCCTGCAGCACGCTGAGCAGCCCTGCAAGGAACCAAATGCTTTAGCATCCAGAATAAACCCCCACTTTGCAGTGCAGCTCCACGGCGCTGCCAACCCATTCCCAAGTCAGAGTGCAAACAGCAGTCAGCCCAGTTTACAGGGAGGCAAGTCTTACTTCAGAACCATGCCGGGCCACAGGTTGCTCTCAAGCAGGAAATTGGAGGTATTTGTAAAGGAGCGGCAACCTGGCCACCCACCACACAGGTTTCCTACCTGCTGCCTTACGGGCTAGCCACCTCCATGCCCCCCAGCACCCTCTACATGCCGGACACCGGCGCAGGCACCTGTGAGCCCTGGTGATTTGTGACACATGAAAGGGCCGTTGGGAGCCACCATCTGCAGCCTGGTGACGCTCCCGTCCACGTGTTCCAGCTGCTGCTACAGGAGCGCTCTCCTCGCCAACTCGGATCAAGGACTGCGCCAACGCGAACACRCGGGTTCTACAAGTCAGTCAGTCATGCAGGACAGTGAGGCTGTACCTGAGATGCCCTTTAACATCTCTCTTACCAAGCCAAAGTTGTTTGACATCTTATACAAGGATTAAGATCAGATTGGAATTGCAACCTCAAGGCTAGCATCAGAGGAAGAGGTAACTGCCAAAGACTTGATAAGTAGTTTTTAATACACATCTAGGACCAGCCCATAGTTCTTATTCAGTTTTCTGCAGCAAACCAAATGCAAACCAGCTTCTAATGGCAGTCACATACAGAGTCTACTTCAGGATCTAAATAAATAACCTCATGGCACCTGATAGAGGGCTTCAAATTGTCCTGTAAAGAGAATCTTCATGCTTCTCAACCGGATTACTTTAATTACTCTTGCACAAAGATTMAACATTCATTCTAGCCTAGTCTGTTAGGCTAGAAATAGCAATGCATCATTAGAGAGATTAAAGTTGTTGACCAGACTGAAGTGATTATAACAGAAGTCTATTTCCTGCGCTTTTCTTTGGCTGGTGACTCCCAGTTTCAAGGTTTTGTGAGGAATAAGGCAATTACTTCTATATTTATCTATTTCAGGTTGAAAGGAACGTAACCTGAAATTAGCTATTTTCTTTCCACTTGTATCTGCTAGAGATATTTATCATCCAGATAATCTCCCACCACCACTCACCCCCTTAACAGCCCTGAATTTGTGTGGCCCCTCTATGCCAGTATAGTGTTTGTGCTTTTTGCAAGAGCCTACTTGAAAGTATGACATGTTTACATAAGAGGCGTTGATGGCTAACACAGGCTTCGGCTCAGTAGGACACGCAGGACGGTGTCACAGAGGAATGCTCTCCCCTGATTTATGGCCACGTTATAGTTATTCAGGTGGAGTGGCAAGACCTGGCAGTAAGGGCAGTCATACATATCAAAAGTGTTTTAACTTCATAGATCAGGCTGCAGCACTGCCAACTGCCACAGCATTACTGCAGTGGAAACTAAGCACTATTTTTAAAATGAAAAGCAGTCTCTGAAGAAAAGGAGCTGACCTCTTCCAYAAAACAAACCAGGAGCCTGTACTGTTCTTATGATCCCCACTCTGCAATTTCATGATGGCAGGTGCGCCGATTCAAGAAGACAGAGATGCTTATGCTACCCTACAAGAYTGACTACTATGTCACTCTTCGATAAAGGACGAAGACAATTAACATCACTGCTCCCAGCTATTTCCTTGAACTGTGCTGAAGTACTCACCTCTCCCCTCCCATTCCACTATCTTTATAATGGCAGACCCTAAAGACAAAAATCGTATCTAATTCAGCCCTCATACTGGCATATCACGTACTGACTTAGCTAAGTACACGTGCACTCTTGGCTCAGAAATATAAGTCCATCCAAGTGTAAACGTAACAAGTCTCATTTTTCAGGAATCCACTAGTGCCTTTGAAGAGTCACTGGTTCTTCTATAATGAGCACAGGAATAAGCTGTTGCAAGGAGGCATTCGAGAAAGTTGAACTGAATATGATTTGTATCAGAGGCAAATGATAGCCACTTTATGAGTACGAGAGAAGCAATGTTCCTTAACAGTCATTTAACTGAAGTTTTGTTGTTTATAAAGCCTATTATAAAGCCTACATCTGCTTATAAAGCCTACATCTGCTGTGCCCCTCTTGTGGAGAAGAGCTGTGAGTGTCATCTGCTTCCCCCACAGCCTGTTCTTGCTTGGATCCTTTCTTCAAGTACAGCATTTCACCGAGAGCTGCCAGCACTAAGGAATCATGTTCCCCTTACAGCATGAGGGGATTGGCAGTTCGTTCACATCCAAGGTTTGCACGTTTTTAAGGAAAGTGTTTGGCTTCATGTTCTTCTTATGCTGTTATAACTGCCTTTAATATTATTAGTTTGCCACTACAACACCAATCTTGTTCTCACCCAAAAGCCTGTGCTGAATTAATGAGTMTTCCATGTATTAATAGGGAAGAAGTCCTTCCTAGTTTGGTAAGGGAGGAGAGGGGGAAAGCCACAGAAAAACAAGTTTTCCCCTGCATTTCTCATACTAAAGCACCCAGAGTCCTTTTTGCGTGTTGAAATCAAGCAAAACAAATTTCAGATACTCCTTACTTTTAGGAAACTAGGAATAAGTACAGTCACTATTCCTAAAGTCTACTTAATTAAGTGAGGTTTATGCTGCTGCTGTCACAGAGCTAGCAAGGAGGATGTCTTGGGAAACATGATTTCAGATTAAGAGTTACTCATCTCTACAGCAAGCACATCAGCAACATACCACGTTATTTTGTCAAGAAAAAGCCCGTAAAGTCTTCATTAAAAGTCCCAGTCTTTTTCAATTAAGGCAGAATCCCCCCTGCATTAATGTCAATAAAGCAACTCATGATTTAGCTTAAAAACAAGAATATTAACCAAAGATAGTTCATTGTATCAGTCCTGTGCATAGTAGTTACAGCTCAGTGGATTGTAGCACATGACTTCAGTCATTCCACCAATGTTTCCAGGTAAGTGATTCATATTCACACAGTACAGAATGATTAGCTTCTGCCCAGATAGCATCCTGGCATTAGAGGGAAATACCAACATGAGCAAAACCAGAGAGAGGCCAGACACTCCAACAGATCCATAGGRCTAGACTCAAGAGAAGTCTGAAAGTTTTAGTGCACTGAAACACATCCAACTACTTTCCCATAGTATTATAAATTGGAAGTTATTTTAGTTTCTCTTTCACTAGCTGCAATTCTAGAATAAGTCAAACTTTAAGACTTACAGGCATTACCAGCATAGGGGAAAACACACACACACGCACTACCATTTTATCCTTCAAGAACCACCTAATACTCATTTACCATTTTAAGATGAAAGTACTTTTTAGAAGAAAACTTTCCAACCACAAAAAATTCTGCAGTACATTCAGCCAGTCTCCCTCCAAAAGGGCCCTCAGCATCCACTGCTGCTTTTCCCTGAAGGCTACTGCGCCAGCTCTGCTTCAGCACCCACCTTTCACCTTGGCTGCAGCCAGCTCTGCCACGGGACACTTAGGCTGCACTCAGGTGTGGCACAGCACAATGCTGCCAACATTTTTAAGCAACTTGTAGCTCTTTGCAAAGAGCACTGAAACTAATTTCTGTTCCCTGATCTATCTGTTATAATCCCAGATGCAAAATTAATTGATACACAAAACACTAAATTTGAAGACTACCTCAAACTCCAATTCCCCAGACAAGGAAAGTTCAGATGAATCTTACTTGAGGGACATTTAGGAGAAGAGAATAAAGGGAGTCACTTGCACCTGAGCTAACTGCAAAAAGACATCCACTACCATGAGCTTTCTGAGAAAGACCATTTGTGCTTTCTTTGCTCAATGCACAATGACCATCCATAAAGAAAAAGCCTTATTAGACAAATATGAATCTGCATAAAGTTGCTCTCTTTTGAAGCAATGAGCTCAGGACTAACGATTCTCCAGTTTTACTACTGTTGCCCTTTGAACTCTGTCCACATTTTCACACTAGTACTAATCATCCATTACAGCAGCAGCAGTTATTACAATAAGTAAGGAAAAAAGTAAATGCAGTAAAATGCAAGTTTTTTGATTATCCCAAAATGTCCTACTGGAAACAGGAGATTAACTGTTTAAAGACCAAATCCTCCTCCCCACACACAATGAAAAGGCCAGGAGAGGCAAAAGCTAGAAATATATCAGGCTGTGGGGGCTTCCCCACACTGAAATATGCTATGCTGGTTATCCTAGGAAAAGTGTGACGCGTCCCTAGGCTCATTCTGATTTTTCTCTTTGATTCCTAGAGATTGAAATGCAAATGTAAAGCCAGGTATGCATCCTTGCAATTGAAATCTTCCAAATATTATTTACCTACAGAGTAAGAGAGTTGTCAAGGATCAGAATTCAATGAGTGAAAGTCTATTTTCTTGAAGAAATGTAGAATTCCAATGGTATTTTCACTGTGAAGATCTTTAAAAGGGTCATGTTGGTGTTGCACAGATTTTTCTTTACAAATTTTTAGAATAATTATAACAGAACCTCTGCATACTGGAGAGAGCAATGAGTTATTTTAATTAGCTAGCTTCAAAATGATTCCTAAAGAAAACTCTTAAAACCTGACAAACATTTTAATTGTAGTTATGGCACTGAAAAGTTACTATGGAAGACACTTAAAAACAGTAGCTGAGATAGGCTTTTGGAAAAAAAAAATCCTACCTGTAGTTGCATTATTGGCTTTATTATTGCTGCCTACATAACACAAAATCTACTGTATGCCAGATAAACTGCTTACTTACAAAGCAAGCTGCATTAGAGCAGTCCCTACTTAAATGGAAATCAAGGCATTACAAATTACTTAGGGGAAAAAAAAGCCTCTGCAAATAGTTCCATTTCTCATTTAATTTTCAGAGTCTTATCACAGAATTACAGACAAATGCTGGTTGGAAGAGGCCTCCAGTGGTCTCTGGTCCAACACTCTGGTCAGAGTATGGCCAGCAGAGACAAGGTTGCTCAGGACTTGTCAAGTTCTGAACAGAGGATGGAGATGCCACTTCCTCTCTGGGCCCTGCTCCAAAGCACACCTCTGCTCTGCACCCTGACATACACTTGGGAAAAATTCTTCCTTGTATCAATGTTTCCCTTGTTCCAACTTTGGTCCATTGCCTCTTCTCCTGTCCTGTCCAGGACCGACTCCGTCTTCTCCGCACCCTCCCAAGAGGCAGTTATAGTCAGTGACAAGGCTTCCCCCTTCCTTCTCTTCTCCAGGTGGAACAAGCCCAACTTTCTCCTCGTGTATTATGTGCTCCAGCCCCTTGCCACCAGGGTGGTCCTTTCCAGTATGATAATGTCTTTCTTATACTGGGGAGACCAAATCTGGACAAATGTGTCAAATGCAGTCTCTCAGGTGCTGCACATAGCGGAATAATTGCTCATCTTGGCTTCCTGCTAATTCAGCCCAGTACACGCTTGGCTTTCTTTGCTGCAAAGGCACATGGCTGACTTGTGTTCAGCTTGTCTTGAAGCTGCTTCATGGCCAGTYGGCATCCAGCCCGCACTGCTCACAGGTGCAGGAGTCTGTGTTTGCCTTTGCTAGACTTCCTTTCCCCCTGCCCCCATGTATTTCTCAAGCCTGTCAAGATTTCTCTAAATAGGAGCCCATCAAACACTCCCTGGTTTGGCATCTCCTGAGAACTTGCAGAGGTTGCCCTTCGTGCCATGGTCCAGGTTGTCAGAAAAGACATTAAACTGGATATGCCTTAAGACTGACCCTTGTGGGTGTCACTAGGAACCAGCTGCCACTTTGACTTTGTACTGCTGAGAGAATGGCAGTCCTGCCAACTTTCCACCCACCTTTTAGTCCATTTATCCTGTTTACATCTCGCCCATTTGGCTGTTGTACTAAAGATTAGGCAACTGACTGAAAACTACTTGTATGGGGAACTCTATAACAGCCAAAGAAAATTTCCATACAAATTATTGGATTGGATATTAAGCTATATAACTGGAGAGTACATGTGGAATGGTACTAGTTATCACCAAAACAATGCCACAGTCCTTGGACCCTCAGGCATTTCATTGCTCAATAATGTCAGTATATTATTCACATTTTAATTTTAGATATTCTTTCTTGGGAATGCAATTGCAATCTTTTCCATGCTGCTAAACTACAGGTGATAAAGCAATACACACACACCATAACAAATATCTAAGGAAAACCATAACACAGAATCTAGGTTGGCTGGATTTTAGAGAGGTTTAATAAAATTATCTCAACCAGAATCCATCTAATGGATTGTTTTCCGGCTGAATATAGAATAATTTAGGTTGAAATGTCATGCAGTCCAGCCTCTTTCTCAAAGCATGGTTAGAGTCAAAGTTAAAATCAGGGCTTCCCACCTGAGAACCACTTTTCAAAGGGCCACAATCTTTTCAGTGTAGCTGTTTCAGTTCTAACACTATCAATTCTTTTATAGCCCATCAACAGCCAAATGAAATACCTGTTTCTTTTGAGGTATAAATCAGGAGTCATGCAGTTGACACATACCACTTTACCATTTAAAGTAACTAATTCTTTTCTAAAATAATGATACCACCCTGTAAACCACTTCTCCAAAAAGCTCATGCTTTAAGCTAGCATTGCAAGGTGCAGAGAAAAAATATATTGCTTTTGATGTTTGTGATGACAAATCCATTATACAGAAAATTACGTAACAGCAGAAAAAAAGCTACCGGCTTCTATTAGATGGAGTCAGCCAGAACTTTTCCTACTCCTAACACACATCACCATTTAAAAAGATATAGAAACTAAATTATATGAGGAGGTCTTATAAGACCATTCCTTCCTAATGCCACAACAGTTCTCAACATGTCCCATCCAAACTCACCACTGGGTACTCACAAGGTACAATGCTGGGCTATGTAAACCTGGCTGGGCAATCTCATTTTTGTTCCAGGCTGTGGGAAAGGAAATAGAATTCCATTTTTTTCTCCAACTGAAATGCTTTTAGCTCCTTTACAATTTGTCATAACAACAATACACTTAATGTATAATCCAGTGCTGGCTTAAATCTGCGTTCAACAGAGACTGCTAAAAATGCCTTTCTCAATTTGATATGCTACACTGATGTATGGCACCTTTATGTATCTGTTTCATTCCCTTATGGTGGATATAATTCAAATGTATTATGCAAAGTAATAGTTAGCCCCAACCGGGGCAGCTAAACCTACAAATCTGGATGTATAATGAGTATCATGTAGTCAAAGCTAATTAATTGCTCCATGTTCATCATCGTTCTGCCATTACAAAGTTGACTCCCCTTCCTCTCAAGGGCTTTCTCCTTCTCTCTGTGCCATTTCTGATTTCCTTCCACTGGTGTCCAAAGCTCTGAAGCTTTCTGTGTGAACACAGGCTTGATCCCCAAGCCTACCTACATTATTTCCAGGCAAGTTTGTCTGAATTTCCTGCCCTGTTTTCTTCCAAAGGTTACATACTGTAAGTTTAGTCCTGAAGATCTGAATTGAACAAAACTCCTCTGTGCCTTCAGGACCTRGCTCTGCAGACATTTGATGCTGGCCACCCTCCTGCTTCGCTCACTGAGGCCCATTCTGAAGTCAGCTTATACAGCATCAAGGGGCTGTGACTACCTTCTTGCAGTATTTCCTCCTGTTTTAATGGAGCAGCAGTCAGGTAGCGAGCAGACTACAGTGCTCCTAATGCACCCACAGTCCCTTCTGCCTTCCTGAGCAGAGACCTAGGCCCACCAGTAGAGAGGTACCACACTGACAGCTGGCACTGTCTACCTCCCAGCAACAGGACSTTAATAACCATTAACAAAATGCTATGAAGTTTCAGTATGATGTCAGTGGGATTAACCTCTGTCAGTCGTCCTGTATTGGCACTGGAGAACAACTATTTTTAGTTTTTTTCTCTAAAATACACCTCTGAAATACTCCATAGTGTTAAACACATCAGTGGCTACTTTTTTTTTTCCAGTTTTGAGAATGAATTGTCAGTAATCAGTAGTGGCTTTATGTTGCGTAACAGCTGGATTACTCTCATTTACAACTTTTCACTGAGCTTAAAAAAAAACAAAACAAAGATTTTCATACTCTACAGACTTGTGTGCAACTTTTGAGAGGTAATGATAATAGGCCACCATTTAGAGCAAACAGATGCAAGA
Organism: Rhea americana; assembly: GCF_003343005.1. Taxonomy (NCBI): domain Eukaryota; kingdom Metazoa; phylum Chordata; class Aves; order Rheiformes; family Rheidae; genus Rhea; species Rhea americana. Next base: position 1,094,755 of record NW_028186634.1, on the reverse strand, counting down.
GATTTGGGGGATTTAGGAAATTGATAGTTCATATGCAAATTACTCTGAACTGGTACATAGTAAGTTTGCTTCTGCTTTTAGGAGTATGAAATACAGATTTTTTTTTTCAGTTCAAATTAGTAACCAGTATACAAGCTATTTTTAAAATAAGTGTATCTGTAAAGACCCTTTATGTTATAGTATCTAGTATCTATGTATTGCTTCCTAGCTCAATGAAAATAAATAATGCAAAGAATATAAACAAAAGAGAGAAYGCCTGCAGGGAGATGCAATTAATAGCATTTATTAGAGTAACACAGATAATTAAATAGTTTTCTGTATATGCAACCACTTCTATATTCTTTGATCATCACAAATAGGAACACCCCTGTTGATGTTTCAGAGTCAATATGCCTTAAAATGATTGAAAGATGGCTACATTTTCATGTCTGTCATTTTTTTATTTACAGATGGGAAGGTCATATTTCCACTGATCATGTACTTTGTTATTTATGAGCAAAACCCAAGATGTCTAAAGAATCTGAGTCATGCCCAATCATAATTCAGTTTCAGTACCGTCACATCTCCCCATCTCCTAGAATGCTTTAACCTGTCAACTTGAACAGAGTAAAATCTTCAATTCTACAAAATAGGATGGGTGTCAGACAAATGCTTGTATGGCAAACTAGTCCCATCCATCTCTGGGTCTATGTTCATGCCTAACAGCTATCATATTTAATATGCGCAGGAAGCAGAAGTGCAAAGACCAGATAGAATGGGAATGCTCTGCATCCTCATCAGTGTACCAGTCACGCTATGCAGTGTGTTTCCTACTTGGGCTTACCCTGCTTTTCAAAAAAATAGCTTTACTCTTCCAAAAAAAACCCAGAGTTGATGTGTTATAGTCCTTCAACTGAAAATTGAAAGAGAACGTAGAGGATGTGCCATCCTCCCAGCTGGTCCTAGTGGCACACAAGATAACAATAAACCCATCTTGTTCCATYTCAGTGAACAGCAAGGTGACAAGGGATACAGACACAAAATGCAAAGCTGGCTCTGTATGAGCTCTGCACAAACCTCCACCACAAGGAGCATTGCTGGGCGAGCTGAGAGTAGCACAGGCAGTGCGAGGCTGGGGGAGAAGATGACAGGAAGAAAAGAATGCAACATTTGCAGTTCCTCAGCCCTGTTGTGGACCTCCCAGGAAATGGTACACTTCGGGTTAAATCAGCTTTTAGGGATACCCTCTAGCAGAGGGTGAACCTGCCAACAGCACCTGAATGTAGAAGGTGAACCACACAGTTTCTGCATCCCTGTAGAAATGGCAGAAAACTGATGAACTTGGTCCCATGTCCTTTCTAATAAAAGGTAGCAAGTAAGTGCCCCTACAGTACAGGCACAAAACACCTACCAAAGTACCAGAACTTTATTCGTTCTTCGGCAGAGAAACAGAGCAGACCCTRCATGTCCACCCCCTCCTGGATCATAGCAGTCGGCTGAAACAGGGGGGAGAATGGGTTTTCTGCAAAGCCTGTTCCTTTGAGGCAGCAGAAGGGCAGAGCTCAGGTTTATCACTGTTGGCCTCAACACAATTTACCATTTAAAAACTAATCCTCCTCCATCCAAGAGCACAAGGCCTGCTAAAGCTCTCATGTCCACTTCTCTGATTCTTCATTGTCCACACTGACAGAGAGAAGCTGAAGACCTAATCAGTGTGTAATTCAATCGCGGTCCAGGCTGTGTCCCAGCACAATGCTCCGCTTGTAGTGCCACGGGTTAAGTCAGCCAGCTACTGTTATGCACCACAGCAGGTGTGAAGAATGTCACTTGGTGTAACTGTATGTTACCACTCTGTCAAGGTCCATTTCTGATTCCACTTTCACTCACCACTTAATGATTGTTTTTCCTACTGGCAGCAAAATAACATTCGTCTGTACAGTAAAGCAGCACTCTTCAGTATTTTTGATCTTGAATTGAAATTCCCATATAGCGTAACAAGGGCCTCAAACAAAGTCAATCCCCTTAGAACAGGGAYGGCTGCTAGAAAGTGCTTTATTTCCTTAAGCTCAGTCCAGTTATTATTATTACTACAGCCAAAGTGCTTCACTCTATTGTTCCTCACCACACACCTTCTAGTCATGTATAAAATCTGCAAAGGTCCTTGGTACCTAACTTCATTTGAACAAGTGACAGAGAGACTCTTCAAAAAATCTTACCCACATATAGGTGGTTAAAAAGCTCTGGAAACCTAAACTGAATTCCTGACACAATTGCTGATACAGGCCTCAGGCACCTCTGAAAATTGCATTTGGCTTTTTACTTTTACTACACCAATGGGAGTAGAAAGTTGCACTTTCAGTTTTCTTGATTCATATCACAGTGCAAGGAAGCTGAGGAAGAAGAGCACAGGGGGATGGAGGCAGAGGAACACAGAGCACACACCTGCTGCTTCATCCTCGGTGAAGCAGCAAGAGGGTACGTGCAGCCCAGGCACACTACTGGGGACATAAGGGGTCAGTGGGGAACTACTGCTGATAAATCCACAGCAGGACAAGTGAACCGTAAACTACYGAAAGTGGAGGAAAAACAAAGGGACAGTAAATAAGAGCAGATCAAAGGATGCCTTCCTTTCACACAGATGTGAACCACACACTTTTAATAGTCATAAGTGATGTTTCTTTCCATGTGTAATAGTGACATGATCAAGACCTGTGAACAAAGAAATGGGAGCCAAGAATTGCTGATATCTAACGCATTTATTTCTTTAACAGCCTTGAGTATTTTATTCATGTAGTCTCTGATGTTACTTCTCTAATTCCTTAACTGTAATGTAAAAGTAATACAAATAGGAAGAATATCTAATGGAAGAGCTACACTGGAACAGAAATTTTAACAGCCTGTAACAGAGAAATAGTTTTAGTCCCAAAGAGCTGATAACTGAAGTCAGCTGATTAACCTAACCCAGCAGATAGATAAACTAAAATCAAAATAATTTCCTGCCCTTACATATATCTTGGGTTTATATATTTTTCTGTCCAGAGCTTTTCTGTATCATTCTATATGAGAATTACAGCTACCAATCTTACCTAATCCTGTAAARGGAAGAAATACTTCATTACAACATTTTTATATCCTGGGAGCGCAGTGAGAGGACAAAGAAAGACCATCCAGCTTCTTAGCACTTGCTACAGAAAATGCCAAAATATTCAGTATTCAAAATATGAATCAGACCATCTGTACTTAAGACATTTAACAAGTCTTGCTTAGTGCTGAAGCCAATCTACTCATTTCATCCATGCTTATCTACTGTCATCACTGACGGCCGATTTCCAAACATGGCCAGACACTGGTTTACATGGCAGAAGTCATGAGACATTCTTGCATCCTGATTCAGGATTCAGCAATGCYGTGCCAAGCCTTAGAAGCATGCAGAGCATTTGCAACTGAGCACCTGCGGAAATCCCATTTCCTGACAAAGAGAACCCTCCAATATTCATGTTTTTCTCCTGGGCTAAGGTTATGGTGTAATGAAATATGGCTTAAATAATCCTTTTATAGCTACATAGGGAAATGTCCTTGCTCAGCATTTACCCCTCCTAATGAGGGTATAGTGGGAAGTTAGTAGAGTAATAGACAGAGATATACCGAATGAAAAATATGGCTGATGGAATACGGCAGAAACTGTTCATAGGGCAGAGACACAAAAGGAACGTGCAAGTTACCAACCAGAGCAGCAGGGAGGACTCTAGTAACATTAGTGAAGACAGATCAGGGGACAGGAATCTACAGACATTAAATTTGGTGTGTGTTATTGCTGATGGTGACACAGAGAAGCATGGCAAAAAGAGGGAGCAGTCATGAGAAAAGGTACAGAAAAGGTAGTAAGGGAATCTGTGAGAGAGAAAACCGCATGGGCAGATGATAGGCAGAGCACTCGAAGGCACACCCATGGGAAGGGAGGCTGGAGGAGAGCTGTGCCTGACACACAAGAAGTGGTCAGAGCGTGCACGACAATGCACAGGCCTCCCCCAGGGCAACGGGAACAGCTCTGGGGGAACAAAGCGGAAGGTAAGCTGCAAGGGATGACGATGGGGCTGGTTGTGAGGCCAGCAATGGGAGAAACATCTCTTAATGAGGTATAGTGTAAGGCTCCCTGCTCTATGAGACATTCCCAGAGTCTCTCACCTGTTGTAGCTCTGGTTGCCCTTACTCTACACCACCTTCTTCCCTTTAAACACCTTGATTCTTTTACTCCAACCAATTTGCATCTTTGCCCCTTTGCTCTAACCCCAGGCAGCTGCCACCCTTCCTTTGACACAGTGCTCCACTCCTCAAACTCCAGGTATTGTACCTCACTCCTTCTTGAAATGCCCCCAACCTCACCTCCTCGCCCCTCAGTTCCCTGCCACTGTCCCCTGCATTCATAACCCCAGCTTCATAACCCCAGACTATCTCTGCTCTGTCGTCTTCCCTTGCTGGCTTTGGCAGTGTTACTGTGAAGCCCAAGCTATCATATCTAGCAGAGACTATTAGCCTGTACGCTGTTCTGCACCTAATCTCACCTCTGCCAGGCAGCTCACTTGAGCTTTAAACCAACGGTTCCTAACACCGAACACTGCCACTCCACAAAACCTCTCATACACTACCATGTATGCGTGACATATCTTCAGCTGACAAAATGGGTTTGGCAGCTTGGAGATCAATCATTTATCATGGCCCTGCTGGTCTCTAGTCACCCCTCAACCTCACTTTGGGAACCATCACCCTTCCCTGTGTTGTGCAGGCTCAGTGCATGCAGAATGACAGCCACTATTCCCCATTTCTACCAGGAGATCCTGGAGCAATTCTTCTCTGCTAAATGCAGGGTATACAAATCTGAGCTGTGCTGCACACTCCTTCCCTTCTGCCGAACAACTATTCCTGTGGGTCCTGTCAGGGGACCTACCCCTCCTATTGGCCGTGACAGTGTGCACTCAAACAGCTGCTAGGGCTGGATGAAGCACCTGCTCTGGGCAACAGCAGCTGGAGTTCATTTTGGGTCCAAAGGGCTGGGGCCAAGCAGGCTGACCGCATGTGCATTAATCCAGTATCATCACCACCTCCACCAACAACAGGTGCTCTTTGAAGAGGGAGGGGAAAACTATTTGGGGAGGAATCAGAGCTTTATAAAGGACATTATGGGCCAGGTCCTCAGCTGGTACATGGTACATGCTCARTGAAAGCATATATTCATGTGAAGTTATATGAATACTGCTCATACACATTAACAAAAAAGATTTGTCCCACTTTTAGTGCTGCTTCTGTTTTCTTTTTGATTTTCCTAAGGATTTTTCCCATCCTCTCTTTGCTTTGCACTGATCTTCCTTTAAAAAAGCAAGTTTGCCTGTCACTTCCTTCAGAGCAAACAACTAAAAGTGACGTGCTGCACATGCCAGACTGCCATATCCTCCTTTACACAGGTAATATGCTTTTACTATTTCCTAACAAGAAGTGTCCCTCAGTCTTGCTTGCCTCCCAGAGTCCAGATCACGAGCGTGCGTTAATGGTAACAAGGGAGTTCTCACTCAGCAACACGTCAGAAGCAAAACACTCAAGGTCCCTTAAGAGAAGTTGTTCATCCTAGGCATCAGAAGAATTACCATGTACCAACCAGTTCAGGCCARTGGCCCACGTAGCCCAGTGCATTATTTCAATCTGTGGCCACTATCAAATGATCTGGGAAGAAAGCAAGAAATTCACAGGCCAACAGTCTTATGCCACAGGCATCAGCTCAGTTGGCTCCAAAGAAAGTTTTCTTCTCTCCTTTAGCTGGAAGTTGGTTTAGGACTCAAAGCATACAGACTTCTTCTTTAAGTCCTTCCTAGTATACTACTGATAAATGTTTGTATTAATAAAATCCACTAGGATTTTTTCCTTACTACAAGCTGGTCAGGGAACTGTTCCCAGCCTTGGTAAGTCTGAATTCAAAAAGCTATTTTCCTGCACTATACATCTTTTCCTTCATGGTTTTATGAGATTTAGATTAGTTTGAAGTCACTTCCCTCTTCCATGCCTCTAGCATGTTTTCTCTAAGTTATAAGTAGATTCAGAAAATCCCCTCTCCATTTCAGGGCAAACTCAGGCAGCTGGGTGCCTGGGCCCACGGATTGCGCAGGGCCCTGCAGCCCCATTCTGTGACGCAGTCTGGGGTCACAGCGACATATCCCRTATCACTGTGACAGCCCCCTCTCCCCACGCTTGCCTGCAATGCCTCGCCAGTCCCAGTTGCGAGCTGGTGCTCTTGCTACCACTCTTCTCTTGAGCTGTTTTGCACTGAGAAGAGTAAAAAGGGAGGCAGTGGGATAGGGCTGGAGGGCTGTTTGGTAATGTGCAGAGGAAGAGGACAGTGGAAAGGAAGTGTTTCACCCTCACGCTGAAAGAGTCAACCTAGTGTGACGGCAGACCCATTATGAAAGGCCAGGGGCCGTGCATCTTGCCAGCACTGAAAAATMTCAGCCTGGAGGGTAAGGTCTGCAGGGTCTGTTTCATGAGGGTTGCCACAGAGAATATTAAGTACAGAAAGAGCTATGGAAACCCTGAGGCAGGGGTAGTGGGATGGCTGGAGATGCAAGAGCCCTGACTGTGTCCCGTAAGGCTCAGTGGAATTTAGCAGGCAGGCAGTGTTTCTAACTCTGCCTTTGCCTTGCTGGGGAGCCACTGGGCAGAAGCTTCTAGCACCAAGTGTTAACACTTGCCTGAAAGTGTTAAAAATCACAGGAGAGATGGTTGAATTAGAAACACCGGTGACTAAAACACAGGCAGAAAAACTAGTATCCAATCCATAATAAATGTTTACTACTCATCCACAAGTACACGCAAGTGTAAATTGTACCGTAAATTGGATGGACTTGCCCATCAAAGCAAGTCCAAGAGAATTTACCTTGACAACACTGAGGTATAGGCTAGACAAAGCCATTTCCTTATTAGCGAAGAGACATTCGCAGAACTGCGCAGGAACGTCCAAGGCTAGAAGGATATCCTCAGCTGCCGCAGTCTCACTGATTCCCTTGGAGCTTTAACCAGACTTCCAAAGTTGGAAAATATCAAAGCATGTGCAAACATATAAATAAAGCAATACTGTCCAATAACACACCTGTTTCATCCACATATATGCATACATGCCTAAGGGAACTGCATAACAATCACCATTTTGAACACTGAATTATCCATATAGAGCAATACAGATACTTACCTAGGTGTTATGGTCCTTCAGAGTAAAAGGGAGCTGTGAGGAAAGTCCTGAGCTGCTGGGGTGCCTTAGCCTGAAGAGGCCACTCCTGAGGCACCGAAGTCAATTACAATTYAACACTTCTACTGCAATAGCATATGCAGATTGGACCCTACTATGGAAGCTACTACACAAGAATTTTTCAAACTGATACTATCCTTGCCCAGAAAAGTGCTCTTTTCACAACAGTGTACTCCCTGATGCAATCTGTGAAATGCATTGTTCTGATCTGGAAAACAATACAAATGAGTATAAAACACTCTTAGCATCTGATAGGCACATAGTTCATCCAAACCCTCAGAATTCTCTCTGCAGCTTGCAGTCACTGCACATTTCATGCAGACCAGCTGCACAGGATTTATTTGACCAGTTTTAGATTATCAAAGCTAACTTTTATTTCTCTTTGCCCCAGGCAGGCRGGTGGTAGGCAGGATTTAAACCAGAGAACAAACCATTATGTGAAATTTGTAAATATTCAGCATAGTCATTTCTAAATTATATAAAAGATAGCAACTGTAACTAGTGTTTTAAAACTCAAAACTAAAACTCAAAAAGTTGCAGCAGCACTTTGGGTAATACTAGTGTTCTAAAGGCCAGAATAAGTAACCTCCCAACACTATCAACTAATGTTACTGGCTGCCTTAAGTGACATGGGCCAAATCCACTCTAACACACTCATAATTCCAGTGCAATCAGGTGAATATCCAAAAAAATAGTTCCTCTGCATTAAGACAATGAGATCAAAAATTTTTTGTTCAATACCTGCAGAATTGCTCAGAAGACTTTCCCTGAGATCTACTGCCATAAACAGACTGCACTCTAACATCTATTATTATAAGATTTTTATAATGTATTTAAAGCCATGAAAACTGAAATAGCCAGAAAATTATATGGGAACGAATACCCTCAGGAATAACAGTATCTACTGTATAAATGCTAATATATAGATGGTATACAAGTGATGTTTTGAGCAGAGAGCAAAGAGTCATTTGGTGATCAGAGGTAGAAGATGGATTACCCACTGGAAGTTACCATAGTCTTTGAAGACTTCACCTCTATGGATTCCATAATAACACACAATTTAAAACAAACATTTAGCAGATGAATATTCATATTAAATTTCAAAGCAAAGACCTTTAATGACTTATTATCAAAACTCAGTTTCATTTTAACCTTGAGAGGATACTTTTTCAAATGAAAACTGGATAAAGAGCTCATGCATATTTTTTGGGTAAATAGAAAAGTTAGAACATTTTGAATAATTTCCTTTTCACCTGCAAATATTTGGCACACCTCTCACCTCTGGGGCATCTGTGGTTTCAATTTCTTCTTTATCAAGCCATCAAATGGTGATAGTCCAACCATTTAACTCTTAGGACAGTCTGTATGTCAGAAAAGCTCCAGGTACCACCAGAGACTATAAGAACATTGATGACCTTTAACATACAGTAGCAAGACAATAAATGGTTTATAGGCTTTTATCCCTTGACTGTAGTTTAGTTCCATYAGACCCCCCAAAATTCTGAATATATGCAGAGTGTATCTGCTCATGGTGACCTTCAAGTGCTCTTTCAAGGGCCATATGGAGCACAGAGCACACCTACCGAGATTTACACTACCTGGAAGTCATCACCTGCAGTCACCAATTTCAGACTACACAAAAAAAAGGCACTGCCTTTCTCAATAGGTCAAGTCTTATTTTCTCATTTGCCAGAAAATGGGTAGAGATTCTTATCCTCAGCTTTGGAATGAAAAGCAAAACAGGAAGGCAAGGGATACAAATTATGAGAGACTTCAGGCAGTTTGGGATTGCACAACCCCCTCATGCAACACTTTGCCTTCAGACACTCCACAGAATCCCCTTAAAAACTTGCTCCAGGGTTGAGACTCAGTGGTTTCAACCTGCAACAAGGGACTAACCTTACAATGTGCCACAGAAGGAATGCAAGGATGAGCCTTCAATTTGCTGGCCTAAACTTGTTTAAACTTAGCTTGAAATAAAAATTGCAAACCTGAGAGGCAGACGAATCCTGCCAATCTTTGCTCACTTGCTCCTAAAAGCAGCCTCTTTAAAAATCAAATGGGCAGTGTCAGCCAGTAGCCATTTGAAATTAATAGTCCATTTGCAGAACAAGTGTGTTTGTAAAAGAAGAAACAGAGATTGAAAAGCCAAGTACCACGCAGCTTATTTTGAAGTGTGCTGTCCCATCGTTGCTCAGAATGACTGCCAGCCTCCTGTGGCCAGCAGGCAAGCGCACAAGCAGGGTGCACAGACAGCTCACAGGGCTCCCAGCTCCTCCTGCAGCCTCTCTCTTCAAGCCAAACCGCTGGTTTCCTGAGGGCGGGCAGTGGCAGGGCTCTTAAAGACACAGATGATGAGACAGGACRGGATAGCACACCTAACAACTTTGCAAACGCAAGGAGAACAGACTATGGGAGAASAACTCAGAGTAGGCAAATTGTCAACATTTGATATTGCTATTGCAAAGTGTGGTATGTGCATAAGAGATAAATAGAATAAATAGAATAGAATAAATAGGGATATGGCTCCTAGACATAAGTTTGTTAGTAGTGGCTACAGTGCAGTATTACCCGAAGCCCCAGCATTAAGAACCTACCTACATGCACAATCATACACTCGAACATAGCCCTATGCAGCTTCATTTGAGATGCAATAAGTGGCATCAAACATGACAAAAAAACAGGTTGAACAAGGACAATAGTCACAGCCAAGAGTCCACTTATTCACTTAGCTGAGATGTAGTTTACCTTTTGACTGAAGAACCTCCCCACACCCCAAACCTGCTGATGGGACTTAGCTGCCCTGCACAGCGGGGGCCAGAGAAGGAAGGGCAGGAGGGACTGCTGAGAGGACGAGGAGGAGCTGCAGTTGTGGCAGCAGCTGTAGAGAGGGGGAAGGGGTGCCTGAGGACAGGCAGGAGGCAGGGAGCAGGTGCTAGGCAGGATGCAGCCCGGCCACCACAGTCACATCACAGCTCTGGGCGTCAGCCGCTCCAGCCGCGGAGGCTATCCCTCTGCGCTGCGCGGCACTGGGCCGCCCCGGGCCCCAGCAGGATCCCGCTGAGGATGAGCCACGACTGCCTCTTTTCCCCAGTGTATGACCCAAAGCAAACTCTCTGCTACCAGAAGAGTCYCATGGTAGAAGTCAGTATTAATTACAGGTAATCTGATTTCAATAGTACAGAGAGGAAAACAACATGAATTAGGAAATCCTTCTACTGGTTCTATGACACAGGATTAAAAATAAACCTTGTTTGCAAGTCAGAAACGCTTAAAAGCTTGCCTTCTCCGCCTGTGTTTTAGATACAGCATAGACATGCCAATGTGCTAAGGGCATATTCTGTTTGAAGTAAAGGGCAGATTTCAATAGGTTAAATTTCAGAGATTTCTATATATAACACACATATATAACAATGGTTAGTATTATCCAGCATTGGGAAAGTTCCTTACATAAGAACTTCAGTGCAAAAAAAAAAAAAAAAGAGGAATTAGCCGACTTCTCCGTATCTGTACTACACAGACTTGTGTCCAAGAAGTCTATGGAGCTAAACTATTGGAGATACAATTTACATCAGTGGTGCAACACCACACCTTTATCAGAATACTGATGCAAGGTGGGAAAGCCAAATGATGGAAAAAAGTCGTTACTGTTTCCAGGACAACTGAAGAATACCCTGATATATCTCAGCTAGTATTAAACACTAATGTATGTTTTCCATATTCAAAAATAYCAATGACCAGAAGAAAATCTAAAACTGACCGGAAAATGAAAGTGAACAACACCAAACTAAGCTTTGGAGTATTTGAGGCAAGTGCCAGAAAAAGACACTTCATAAGTGACTTCTAGAACTGAAATAAATCTAAGTATTTTGCATACAGGATTTTACCGTGATACTTCAGTAAATGGTGTGTGTGTGTATGTATATATATATATATATATATATATACACACACATATGCATGTATAGATAGGGCAGTGCACAGTCACACAGTAGTTTTTAGTTTATATGAGCCCAAAGAATAGTCTCCTGTCTGCTCTGTTTGGTGCCAACAAGAACARGGTCACTGGCTTCAGAAGGATTGGCTAAATTTTACTTTTGAGAATCCTTCTCTTACATTGCTAAAACATGCTGATTTCACAGCACTACAAAAATGTGGAAATTCCCCGAACTTTTTACATTTGCTCAATGACATAGAGACAAAAAATATTTCCCTAGTAGATCCACCTCACAGTTTAGTCAACAGTGTTTTGTCATCCCAAGGCTATGTCATGTTTTGTGCATGGTTACTTTTACTGCAACACAGTTGAAAAAAAGTTATTTTTCTATGTTTACTTAAGCTGTAACCTCCCAAATTTCAGGTTGCTTTTTTTTTTCTTTATGAGTCATACAGTGCAAAAAGAAAAGCAGCTCAGAAGTCTTGCTGGCTCTTCCTCCATGGAAAAAGGAAAGCAGAAAGAGAGGGATCAGGGTAAAATAGTGAAATGATGCACCTGTTCAGAATGGCAAAGCATATGGATAAATGGTTAAATGACTTCAAGTCTGGTACTAGCAATTGTGAATTCACGGATGCTCGTATGAATCATTTTCCATTTCCTGCCAGACAGCTTAGATTTCACTCCATTACAAAATAAAMTCATGAATGGAGAGGAAGGCTGATTTACAGGAATATGCATYRTTTATTTATTTATTTATTGCTTTTTCCTCTCACTACCCTCAGTTTTCATCACAGCTATTGATGGCCGCTGAACAATCACTTAATGAAAAAGTCTGGCAGTCTTAGATGTACTATTTGCAAAGCACACAAATAATCTGCCACAGCTAGAAAGAAGCTAACAGATGGTGGCTGGACCAAAGCAACAGCCACAACTCCTGCTACCTGTGGTTAAAGGACAGAAAAGATAAATTCCAGGTTGCAAAGAGCAGTTTAAAGAGCCCAGCTTTAAYTGACAAAGAATCAAGATAGAAAACGGTACAATTAAATTAAATGTTTGCTAAGTGGCTTTAGCAGAAAGTATATTTTCAGATGATGGCTAAAACACAGTCCACCCAGCYGAATTATGTCAAAGAGTAAAAACAAAGTGCGTGGGTGCAGGGGTGTGCACGCATGTGTGTTTGTCTCTGCAAGAAAGGTTCTTTTATTAGGATTGTAATTGTAGTTCTGTGCACCATGCTGTGGTTGTTTGGCTTTCTGCTCTACCACCTGCAATACTCTTTATAGTGTTTTATATCAAAATCATCCTAAATTATAAAAATGAATAAAGATCCCTTTCACCAAGGCCATGTGCCTAACCTTAYGCATTTAAATACTTCTGGATTATGGGAATGAGCAGGGCCAATCCTGTCCCCATCCTATTCACAGACCCCTTGCTTGCAAGGAGTTTGTATGGAACTGACCAGAGGGCTTTTAGGGGCTTGCGTTCAGCTTCAGCTCTTGCTTCCCTCATTCAGAAATCTGCAGATTTCAGCCCAACGATAGCTGTTCATGTAGGAAATCTGTACAATACCGTCATACTCCAAGATTCAATGAGAATAAGGATCCCTAATCCAGRCTCACTGGCTGCATAAAAGCCATATACAGATATTGTTACCCCAAGTGTATCATAACTTTTCCAAAGCATAGAGTTGGGAGAGATACCTAAGACTTCCCCTTCAGTTGGAGGCAGGTGGGAAACAATTCATCTCTTATCTTAAATGCCCTGTCCCTCGGAGAGCAGCTGCACTTATTCTATGCCAAGTGGARATGCTGTAATGAGCTAGGAAACTGTACAAAGCACCCATCTCCCAGGATACAGTATTACTTGAAAACCAAGACTTATGATCACAAGTTTTTGGAAGAGAGCTGCAAATTATACTTTTTCAGTCCAGACACAAAAACAGCACATGACACCCTCTTACCCTATGCACCAAGAATCTCTGGATTATTTTGTAATGGTATTTTTCCATAATGAATTCGATTACAGTACAAATCACTTGATTTTCCTTTAGTTCTACGATTCACAAAGCAAAATAAATTGAATGATGTTCTCATAAAAAGACAGCTTTAAGGAACGTACTGAGATTAAGGAAATATCTGGAGTCAAGTTCTCTGATCAGCCATAAACTTCATAGGYGGCCTTGAAGAAATGTCTCCGAGTCTTACTTCTCCACCACTGGAACAGGTAACTTAGATACTGGTTTGTGAAGGACGGTATGTGATAGGAAGTCCATTAACAGATACATGTGCACATATGCACTAATATACTCAGAAATTACTGCAGTGAACATGAAGACCAATATAATAAATAAAACTGAGCTGTAAACTTTTCTACAGAGACACTAGCTAACTTGCTTTCAACTGTGATTTCACACTGCAAATTCTCTGGACTACACACTGAAAAAACGTCATTGAGTATATTAGGATGTCAGTGATGCATTGCATACATCACACTTGCTCATCTTTTTCTGAGGCACTCAAAGAATCATCCTGTTGTAGCTAAACACTAGTAACTATTTTACTATCTTCAACCAAGATAGTTAGAATGGAAGGAACTAAAAACTCTCAGAAATACATCTTTCCAGCAGAAATTTCCAGTGCCATTGCTAAAAAGAACTTCAGAACAAGGCCATACAGTTGAACTGTCTAGCAAATATATTACAGTTTATGAATTCAGGTACTTACTTTAGCCCTGTAAACACTTACAACATACTTTACTCATGTGCAGTTTTATTTTTTTTTAGTGGGTAYTTCACACACTGGTTTAGATTTGCTGAAGCTCTTTATTTAAGCTAACCACAACACAAAGAATCAGAGGCAAGTGAAAATGGAATATTAAAGCAGACAAAGAGGGCAGAATACCATAGAAGTTGGAGACATGAAGCTAGAAATACATAGGACGAGCAATCTTCTCACATTTTACGAGACTATTCTCAGATTACGTGTGCTCTGCTCCAAGGCAGTCAAACCCAATAACAATTAAAATGTGCAACGGAATAAAGATTAGACTACCCAGGAAYGGGTTTGGGGGAGTGATTTGCTAGAAAAATATTCCATAGAGCAAGGTGTAACAGTAAGCTGAGCAGAAAGTCACCGAACAGAAAATGATCAAATCTGAAAGGTGCTGCGATTAGTCACACTTCCCCTTCAGTAGTTTGACCGTACCAAAGGCAAATGCCAGGCAACAGTCACGGGGCTGCAGCTACCACCTCACAGGATAAAGCAGCTCCAGAAGTCGGGAACGGGTCCGTCCCGGCGCCCGCAGCTCGCCGCTCCCGCACGCCGCGGCCGTTGAGGCCCCGCCGCGC
>NW_028186634.1:1070752-1079979 GCF_003343005.1 Rhea americana | reverse complement strand
TGCTGCCCGCCTGCCCGGCGCACCGCCCGCTGCCCGGCAGCCGCGTGAGGCAGGGCTTCCCGCCCGCCGTGGAGGAAGGCCTCTGCGGCGTCACCGGCGCCCTGCTCGAGCTCTCCTACTGCCTCCAGGCGCTGGTAAGCGGCCCGGGGAGGCGGGGGCGCCGCCTCGGCAGCCGGGCGCCCCCGCGGGTGGCGCGGCGGCGGCCCGAGCAGCGCGCGGGGAAGGGACGGGAGCAGGCGCTTCCCACCGCTTCGGCGTGTAGCTGCTCAGTGCCTCCTCTGCGTATTTTTTATTTTCCCCTTCAAGCTCTATGCATAAAACAGCCTTGTGTGTTTAACTGGTGGGAGCAGTTTGTGGCAGTGGCTTCCCATGACCACCACTGGTTACTTGGGGGTTTCTGATCAACAGGTAGGAACATCTTGTGGATTTAAAAAAATAGTATGAAATGTGATGTGAAGCTTACTGCATTTGGCTGCTTATAATATATTTAAGGCATTGTATACTTAAACATTAAAACTGAAAAATGGCATTATTGGTGCCATCCCTTCTGGTGCTGAGCATCTGTTGAGAGGCAGTGCAAGCTATACTTGAGTGAATTGCCAAGATACTCTGATCAAGCTTAGTGTGAGGTATTAGTCCAATAAAAAAAAGTGTGCAGAGAACCCTCAAGCTGTTAAGCATGTGGATCAAAATACTACTGATTAGTAGTTGGGCTGGATAGAAAAAGTTCCACTAGAAATGGACTGTGGCTGTCTTAGTTTATGATATATATATATTAAAAAAAAAAAGATTTACCTTAACAGTTAGGCAGGTGTGGTAACTTGGATTCTAGTAATGCTGCAACAAGCTTGCACTGAGGAACTGTGTAAGACATTCAATCTTGATTCTTCTGTCAATAGAAATATGAATTAATGACTTCAGGAAAAAGATTATGCAACTGTTACCTTGGATATTCTCAATGAACACTGCAGYACATACTTTGGCTTGAACAGTATGTGGTCACATGTCTGTCACGGGTTTGGAGTATCCTAGAAGGTTATCAAAAAAATAAGAAACACAAATGCATCATACTGTGTATATAACTTTTCTCCTTTTTTAACAGGTGGACAACATGGATGAAACAAGTTTTTTTTTTTTTTTGCTAATAAATGAAAGAGGGAGGACAGCTGAAAGTAGAAAAGATTATGAAATGCATATACTTGTTCTTTATCACTCCTGGACAAGCTACAAGCGAACAGTTTAATATGTAGTACTCCAATCCAGAGTCTGTCCAAGAAGCAAAGACTATGCTGTATTGCCTGTGTATTTAGGGAACCAGTGTATTGTATTGTAGCTCTGTCAATTCTACTCCTGGCATATTCCCAGCTGCTGCCTCTCAACTGTCTTTCATATCAAAGTTGTGCAGAGCCATTATTGAACCTTGCTGTGCAACCTTGTGGCCTTCCACTGCTATCTGTTTCTCTAGTACATTCTCTTTATTCTGTTTTCCCATAGGGAAACACCATGCGTAAAACTTCATCTAACAGAAGAGCTGACAGATCTATTAGCATAGCTGATCTTGCATTGATGAAAGTTGTTACTTCCCCATATAGAAAAATAAAACAAGGCCTACAGTATGTTTAGGATTTTAATACTTCCAAAGTTGTCTTAGCTATGAGTCACATACTGCTACTAAGCTATACTGAGTACACTTTTAATGTTTCTCCTTTTTTTTTTTTTTTTCTCTCTATGGGAATAGTATTATACATAAAGGAGCTGATAAACTGATGCAAAATTGGTTTTGTTCTCCTTTGGTATTTGCCTCATCTTTCTCATACCTTTAAAAGCCAACTTTTCACTGGAATGCTGACCTGAAGGGATAAATACTATGTTCTTTGTGCTTTTGGCTTAATCAGAAAGAAGCTGGACTATACTTATTTAATTAAAAATAAATAACAGAATGGGACCCTTACCAATTTCAATGCCTAGGAGGGGAAAATGTTGCTGACTTTGATGCCTTTGATTATGGTAGTAGAGGATCTGGATATGTGCCTCTGTAGTTATTTTTCTTAAATGCAAATCTCAAGCAGTACCTCATTAGAATATTACTGCTAACAAGAGAACATCAGTAATGCATTCACTTGTCCAGTCTTAAAAGGCAGAAGATGTTCTTCTAGAAGTATAGAGTTTTTTTTTTCTTTTGGGGTTGGCGGGGAACAACAATGACTGACTTCATTTACTGCAGAAGTTTAGAGGAGTATTGTCAAAATGATTAAGCTAGTAGAACAAGTTGCATTGGAAATGTATCCTAGGTTCTGATACAGATGTGTTCTGCTGCAAGTGAATCCRATCTTCAGCAAACTTTAACACTCAAATTTTGTTTGCTTAGGGTGAATTTTTTGATCAGTCACATGTGGCCCTACCAAATGTTTCCAAGTTCTTTCTGCATCAAGCTGTAGAGGAGAGAAAAGCTGCAGAAGCTTTGATGAAGTATCAGCAAGAAAGAGGAGGCCACTACTGCTCTAAAACCATCCAGGTGTGTAGCAAGTAACTTTCAGTTTCTTGCAATCAGCAGTAATTAACTCCTGCATTATATTGCTGACACCTCAGATCTCTGTGTTCATCTACTATTGGATTTTCAGATATAACTTCCCTATTATATCAGTATACATGCTTTTGTTTTTGATTGWGATGCCTAGAAACCCTGTATCAGATATGCACTCTTAACTCTATAAGATTGCAGTTCTTGCCAAAAAGGATACGAACAATGGTCCTTTTCTTCCACTCAGCTGGAGACTGCTGTTTCCACTGTGCTGTAATGGATTATGTGAGTCTTAAACTGTTTCAGTGCTAACTCAGCCAACTTGTCTGCCTTCCCACTGAAACAAAATAGAAGTCATTGGCATCTGAGAAAGGGGTAAGGAAGGAGGTGGGAGAAACATCCAGCTGGGAGCAGTAGCTCATCTGCTAAAACATAGCTAAGGACAGAATTTGAGTTAGATTTGACTTGGGCTTGCACAGGTGTGAAGGAGTAACTCATTATTGGCAAAAAACCTCCCTTGTAGAAAATCATGGGACTAATTCTCCTCTGGCAAACTAGTATTGTGCAAATAGTTTAATGTTATCAGCTTGCTGTTCCTTGGCCTATCATAGCATTTATTGAGCTGGGAAAATTAAAAATCCATCTTGAGCAACTTATTTTGAAATATTTGGTTTGTAGCTATATGGATAGGTTTTCCTAGTTTAAGAGTGTTTATCAGGCATAGCTGCTACTATCTAAGTCTTGTTCCTTGAAACAAGGATTCTGGGGTTCTGGCACTTCTGTATGTTTACAGCCATATAACTTGGCAGAAAGTAACAGATGCTCCAAACTAGAAGGAGCTGTTGCAAAATTCTAGCATGTTTTGTTTAGGAGAGCAGTTAAGTTACAGGAAAGCAGCAATGAATATTGTAAGATGAGCTGCTGCTCTTCATTTTTTTTTTTTTTTTCCTAGAAACCAAACTGTGAGTATGCAGTCAGTCTGATGAAAGCCCTGGAAGTAGCGATGCTCCAGTGGAAAACTATGACACGGTATTTTGAAGAGCTTTATGCCCTGAGCCTTGAAAATGCAGATCCTCACAGTGCAAGCATTATCAAGAAACAATTCATTGAGCCCAAAATCCGGAAGATCAAGCTGATGGGAGATCTTCTGACCAATGCTCGCAGGCTTGACTGTTCCCAAGATGGCAGAAACAGTCTTGGGGATTACTTTATGGACCGGTTCCAGAAAGAGCTAAGAACAGGCATAGACCCAGAGCCTAGTCAGTGCCATAGCCCCTGCCCACCTCTCCAGCAATGCACAGGAGCTGCAGAGGGTCTGAAGCGCCCCCAGAGAGAATCCTTGCAGCACAGGAATGGTATAGGGCCAATATACGCAACCATATATTGCACTGCTGCAGTGCCACAGTGCAATGATGGGACAGGAGCAAAAGTGAAGCAGGGCAGGGAGGGACTGTAACACTATGGCTGTTACAGCTATGGAGCAGCTCCTAAGGCAGATCTTTAGAGGGTGGCCTTGAGACTAGCACTCAGGAGACAAAATGGGTTACTCCTGTATCACTCTCCCTTCTTTGCACCCTGTCGCTCATCCTCTGATGAACCACAGTTCAAAGTCTACCCATGCAATTGTTTAAATCACAGTGAGACTGCTAGTTACCCATATTGTTGGCATCAATCACTGTTATCTATGCAATTCTTACCATAAAAGATGGCTCGGTGTAGAAACCAAAGGCCTTTAGGCCTCTCTTCTGGCTTAAAAGACCATTAATTAATGCCAGTTATTTTTATCAGTGTATAAAACCTTTTATAAAAAAATACTTTAGTACAAGGTAACTTCTATGTGTGGGGGGGAATCCAAAGATTAAGTTTTATATTAGTATGGCAACATTACAAATTTTTTAAAATGCTTGTTTTAAAACAAGATAAATTTCTTGTCTTTCTATCATAGTAGGAACTTAATTCATATGAAAAAGCTAGTTTATAGGTAAATATTCCTTCAATATGAAGGATACTAACTCTTTCTCAATGTGGGAATAAGAAAGTGCTGTTTTTCTCACTGCAGTTACTTGCCTTGTTGCCTTCTCTAATCCTCAAAGAGAGGATGAAATAAATTAGGGGTTTTCATTAGATATGGTCCTCACAGATTCTATTTTACAAGTGTCCCTAAAGGCACTAGCTCTAGCACTTTGTCCAGATGTAGCCTAGAATAGTTATCTTAATTACCACAAAAATCCCCATTTCAGCAAGAAACAGTATGGTATTACTGTGGTACTACTGCCAGTTTTCTGTATTCCCTCTCTTGGCTCCAGGTGGATGAATAACATCCTAGTAAAAGTGCAGCACACTCAGCTAAAACTGCATTACAGAAGTGGCCTCCCATTAATTTTGTATTTCAATTAGGAGAGCATTCACACTGTCAAACTTACAGCCTTTGCTTTAGCCAGCTGGATTAAAGATCAGAGGAGTCTAAATTCCTTCCCGTCAGTCCCTACAGGAGTGCCTCTCTCTCCACTGACTAACAAGGTAACTGAGGAAGAGCAACTGGCTAAATCAGCTGCCTGGAACTAGGATCTTAAATCAGTACATATCACAGCTTTTAAGCATGGGGGTTGCTCCATTGAAAGATTAATTCAAACTTTTATGTAACACTGTAATCAATATTTCTATTGTTAAATTTGAAAATAAATTCAATTCAACAAAATTRTATTTTCCAATTTTTTAATTTTTATACATGCATGCTAATATTCTTCTCCAAGAGATTTTACATATATACAAAACTGCACCAGTGTCTATCTGCTACTAAGAAAATTACACAAGATAAAATACAGACCACCAAATGAAAATAAGCATGTCAAAACTGCAGTAAGGTAAACAATTCACTATGAAATACTATGCCCTATACTATGTACTATGAAAAGTCAATTTTGAATTCTGCACACAGCTGTAGTTAAGTATCCATTTCTGTAAAACTACATTAGCCCACCTACTTTCTGTTGGTTTTGTAACACAGGACAGACAGCTACAATTTAGATGCTTTCCCCATCCCTTTCTGTTAATGATTCAGCTTTATGGTGATGGGTGTGGAGGAAGGAAACCACACAAACTTCCCCTATAGTCTCAAAAAAAAAAAAACCAAAAAAAAACTGCAGTGTGCCACAAGAATGGTTTGAACTACTTCTAGCAACATACTGGATTTGCCTATATTTGGGATGGCTGTAGTAGTTTAAAAAAATATTTCCATCTGGGATTCAAACACCTATCCTCATGCTGACTATACCTTATTCAAAAATTAGTTCCACTGACTTTTAACATGAATAAGAGCAATGGAATACATCCTTCTCAGTATTAAAATATAGCTCATTAAGTATGAATTGAACAAAAAGACTCAATAATAAACTAATGCCATATTAAAAAATCCTTCAATTACTACTACTGTTTCTACAGCAGTCTTCTACTTTGACATTTCTTAACCTTTGAAATGTAGGTATAATCTCTTCCACTGTTTCCAGCACTTGCAGTCTTTCTCTTTACCTTAACAAAAGTCAAACACAACAGAATTCAACATTTAAACTTTACAGTGTAAGACTTGTCATTTCTTTCTCCCTGAAATATTGCTATGTGTGTTTCCTGGAGACCTGCTCCTCATCTTGGCAAAATGCATCAGAATGTTCTCAGAATTCTAAGTCCTTTATTTCTCATGTTTCCAAACCACCTCTGCCTAGAGAAATAATTCTGTTAATTTCAGGTAGAGAAACTCACAGTTATTTTCCCAATCTTTATCCTCGGAAAAGGAGAATTAAATCAGTTACTATGGGTAACGGAAGTTCTTGTCCGTATACTGCTTCTGCTGAGGGTGTGCATGTGGCTGTGAATATTGTCTCTGAGACTTTGTTAACAGTACCTGTACATCATGTATAGGATGGGTGTCCCCCTATGCTCATCAGCATATGAAGTACAATCTGCTTCTCCCTTGTCAGCTTCCTTTCAACCACACCCTGAAAAAAAAGGAGATGAAGGATGAAATGTGTAATAGGTACATGGCACCATTCAACGTAATGAAGTATTTGCTTCCTCTGCTGACTGCTTGCTCATATGTGCACCCCTGCACATGTAATTCCAAAGCAATGCCCAATCCATCCAGAGTCAGAATCTGGGAGGCTTAGAAGAGCCATACAAACAACAGTACTGAAATACAGTATCCACTTTGAAAGATCTGAAGAGACCTAATCTCTACTGAAATGATGAGTAATAGCCAGAGCGGCTTCTTGACAGACACTAACAGTGGTATATTTCTAAATGCTGCCATAAGCACTACCTAAAGTTGCAAAGAAGACACCCTTGCTGCTGCCTAGTCTCAAAATGAGGAACTCATTAAAATCTTTAAGTGAAGATCATGCTGCCCTGCACCCTCTCCACTACGGCCATCAAAAGTTAAGAACACTGGAGGATTTTGTTCTTCTCAAAGACTCTCTGAGACTCACAACACAATGCACCATCTTTCTGGACAAGCCTATTTTTGAGAACACTGGAACGTAAACATTAGTTTTGGTAGCAACAGTGGGGGAAGAGTCTTCCAAGGCCCCTTCAGTGGAAGAACACTCCATGCAAACTTTACCATGTGGTCATGGCTCTCTCCTGACTTTTTCACTTTTAGATGACAAACTGAGATACTGCTTTCACTAACAACTCATGCGTTGGACATATACGTGCTGCCACAGCTTGAAAGAAGAGCCTCCCTAGAGCATGCAAGCACTAAACTGCATTGCACTGGCAATTACTCGAAGCCTTCTTTTATCACTTGTCCATGTCCCAGCATTTGTTACTGCTTTGCCTAAGGTAACCACTATTTGCATGAGTCCCAGAATGTCTTTTCTGGGGTTAAATATAAGCTGGAAACACATTTAAAGTGGTAGAATATGGTGCAATACTGTGTAAAGATCAAGAATTACAAATGAATTACAATTTTCCACAAATGAAACAGCTAGGCTACAGAGATTAAATGTCTTGAGCCAAGTAACATGGCCAGCACCAAAACGAAGCCTTGATACCCCAATTTAAATGATTAGCTGTTACAGCAAATAACTATTTCTCCTTTATATGTGCTATTGTATTATTTTTCAATACAAATTGTTTTTAACGTTGTTTTAGCTGTTCAGTGGAGATTTTTCAAACTAGAAAAGTCTGTTCATTCTGTCTGGATCAAAGAACCTCTGTAATAACAGTGGAGTGTTTCCACAAGGTTGCTACTTTGCCTCTGAGAAACAGCTGGGAGATATACACTTGTAAATGTGTTAGGGTGGTCAATARCTGATCTCTTCGGGACATATCAATTTTCAGCACTGGACATAGTGAAAGAACAAAGTTGTAGAGAGTCCAAAATACCTACTTTTTTCTTTAAATAAAAATTTGATCTTTTGAAGGTAACAACAGAATGTCACTAATTAATAGTTCTTATCTTTGTCTGTATTGGAATACATGTAAGTGAGTAGAAAACAGGGATTGCAAATTAGGAACTCTTGCAAAAACCAAATCACGTAAGTACCAAAGAATCTAACCCAACTGAAAAGTCACAGGCTCAGAAACTGAAGGCTAGATCATCAACTGGTATTGTAGCTTTACAGATTCTCAATCTGCTCCTTACCCCACTGAAGACAGAGCTTTACCTTTGATTTTAAATGAATCTGTTTTTTTACAAGCATTTATAACTGCAAAGTGGAGACTTAATTTTAGCCCATGGTAGATAAAAATATCCATAACTATTTTAATCATTAAGTTAATGAAATCACACAGCATAATTGCTGAAGTGCTTCTGTATCACAAAAAGAGCTAAATTTCTCAGGTCAAATGATATTCCAAAACCAGTGTAAGTAAGTACTTCACCAAACTTGGGAAACATTACCAAAAAACAAAAACAAAAAAAACCCTCTGGGTTCCAAACTCTGCCACTATTGGTTACCTGAAATAACAAATCCTTACTGCACAAGCAGTCCAATTACAATGCGATTACAAGCTCAGCAAAATGCTGCTTCAAGAGGCGAGTTCAATCTCTTCCAAGGCTTCAGAATAAAYGTAATCGGAGGCTCGCGTTTAAAGAGGACCTTGCAATCCAAATGTACACACCACGGGCCATGAAAAGGGAGGCCTCTACACGCTCGAAGTAGCTCAGGCCTCAGCCTAGGGCACTTGTGACTCCTCATTACCACACTGCCCTATTTGAGGAATCAAACACTCCCTGTAACAAACACGGCTGCGGCTCGGTCGCGCGCTGGCTGGCCTYGCCGCCGCTCCAGAGCTCAGCCTCCCGCGCGGCTGCTTCCCGCTCCGAGGCCCAACGSTCTCCGTCACTTTGCCCGAGTCTTCCCCATCGCCTTCCGCCTCCACGTGTACCCGCGAACCACGGCGAGGCCGAGGGGAGCAGGGACACCGCCGGGGGCTGGAGGGAAGGGTACGCCRCCGCAGCGGCTCCCCACACGCGTCCACGCTTTCTGCTTGGAAATGTTTTTTCCGCTTTGACTCTGCGGCGACGGCTCTCCTCGGCGGGTGCCCCGAGGCTGCGCTTAGTGTCGTTCTGGTGTGTCCCGACACATGGAAAATCAGCCTTTCCCCTGGCCAAGCCGCAGCGGTCTGCRGGGAACTCAGCCCGGCCACGACACCGACGGGCTCGGCCTGGGGGCAGCGAAGCCCCAGGAGCGCCGGGGCCTCAGCGCTA
>NW_028186634.1:1049923-1069957 GCF_003343005.1 Rhea americana | reverse complement strand
GGCGGCGGCGGCGGCGCTGGTGGCCTCGCCCGGGACAGGCGGCGCGAGGGCTCCGCTCTGCTCCGCGCGCGCCGCCAACGGTGCCCAACGGTCGGAGCCCGCTTTGCCTCCCTCGGCGCCGCCGCCTGCCCCGCCGCTCCCATGGACTTACTGGGCCACATGGAGATGGCGGAGGGCTCCCTCTGCTCCTTCTCGGCCGCCGACGACTTCTACGACGACCCGTGCTTC
Organism: Rhea americana; assembly: GCF_003343005.1. Lineage (NCBI taxonomy): Eukaryota > Metazoa > Chordata > Aves > Rheiformes > Rheidae > Rhea > Rhea americana. The sequence continues at coordinate 1,069,729 of NW_028186634.1, read as the reverse complement.
AACACGTCGGACATGCACTTCTTYGAGGACCTGGACCCGCGGCTGGTGCACGTCGGGGGCCTGCTCAAGCCCGAGGAGCACCCGCACCACCACGGGCACCACCACGGGCACCCGCACGAGGAGGAGCACGTGCGGGCGCCCAGCGGGCACCACCAGGCTGGCCGCTGCCTGCTCTGGGCCTGCAAGGCCTGCAAGAGGAAGACCACCAACGCCGACCGCCGCAAGGCGGCCACCATGCGGGAGCGGCGGCGGCTCAGCAAGGTTAACGAGGCCTTCGAGACCCTCAAGCGCTGCACCTCCACCAACCCCAACCAGCGCCTGCCCAAGGTGGAGATCCTCCGCAACGCCATCCGCTACATCGAGAGCCTGCAGGCACTGCTGCGTGAGCAGGAGGACACCTACTACCCGGTGCTGGAGCACTACAGCAGCGAGTCAGACGCTTCCAGCCCCCGCTCCAACTGCTCCGACGGCATGGTGAGTGCCCTCGCCARTGGATAAAGTCCCCTTCCATGCCTCCACCTCCAGCAGCAAAGGGCGGTGGGGTCCCCTCACACCAGCGTCTCCGGAAGAGAAGGAAAGAATCTCTCACACACTCCTTCCTGGGGATGAGAAGTTGGGCATGTTTGCCTGGGTCCAGGGGGACTGCTCCTGGCCAGGTGCCTGGGAGCACCAAGAGGTCTGAGTCCTGCTCGTGCTCCCAGGGCATCTCTGTTTCCATCTCCTGTATTCTTAGCTCTGCATCCTCTAAGGACAGCTGTGAGGGAGGTCCCCTCTGCCATGATAATTGCAGGGGGAAGTTCACAGGGGAACCAGTAAGTCTGGGTTTTGTTTTCTGATGTTAGTCCTGGTTACAAGAGCATGGTCTCAGCAACAGAAGTCCTTTTGCTTGACCTTTATGAAAAAGTTCCTCTTTCTCTTCCCCATTTACCTCCTTAAGACACTTACCAACAACAGAAAGGAGACCCCAGGCTTTCACCCCTTTCTGTGCATTATGGGGAGAGGAAAGAGAAGGGTGAGTGCCAGAGAGGGGGGTCTCATCACCTAATCTCTTTGCTGAGACTACAGTTTTGGACTCCACAGCTGATTAAGGGATGTTGGGATGTGGTGACTGGAGTACAGAGTAGCAGAGATGGGAATCACAAAAGCACTTTTAAGACTTGAGTTTGTTATATAGTGGGGATAACCACTACTGAGAGGAGTATTGCAGATTATGAGATAGTTGGCAGATTGGAGAGAAGATTTACACAATTTATCCCTCCTCAAAATACTGCCTTTTTTCTTTTCTCAGTAAGAGCCATTTCACTGTGGGTGAAAGTACCAGAAAAAAATATACTGGTCAGAATATCTTTTTTTCCCCATCCTCTGTCTATACGAAACAGTAGAAAGAAGAGAAAGCAAAAGCAATAAAAAGGCATAGAGGTGAGCTAGTGGGGTTTTGAAAGGAATTCGTGCTTGGAAAAGTCTTCAGAAATTATATCAAAAGACTTTTTTCCCTCTCTTGGTCTCCTTATTACATTTTGAAGCTTTACATGTAGGGCAATCTCCAATTAGAACGCTGGAAGACTTCATTTCATTTGTAAAAGCTATAACATTAGTGCATTAGTTACAGTAATGGTGATTTTCCTTTAAAATAACTATGCCACATAATACATTCTGGGGAGAATTTCTTCCTAGCAAAGTTAAGTTCTGCCTCGTTCAAAGAAACGAAAACTTGATGGCATTTCAGCCAAGACTAAAGCTGTGGCACAGAGCGGGACTGAAATACGAAGTTAAATGGTTATTGGGGATTTGAGGAAAATGCTGTGTCCCAGCTGGTGATCTCAAACAGATTTCTCTCCTTTCCAGATGGAATTCAGTGGGCCTCCTTGCAACTCTCGCAGAAGAAACAGCTATGACAACAGCTACTACACGGAATCACCAAATGGTGAGTATTTGCTGCAACGGCAATGTGAAATGGGTAGAGTCAATACAGCAGACTTCCCTGTGCTGTCTCTGTCTGCAGTAGTTTAGCAGATTCCACCTGGGCTTTTCAGCCAGTGAGCTGTCGATGCTGGTACAAGTGTAGCATTTGCCCCTAGATGTAGTTGCACATATTTTATATATATATATGTGTATATATACACACATATATATATACACACACACATATACATACATATATATATATAAAAAAAATACCTGCATTTCCTACTTGGCAAACTAGGGTCTATATAAAAAGATATTTGAATATATTCCAATAACTTTTCAGAGTTCAACTACATTTTGCATAAAGATTGTTCCAACCAGATATCACTGATCCAAAATTTGGAGAAAATAAGAATTGAATTCAAATCTTCCATTCACTTTCTATACGCTGAAGTGAAGCCCTGGATCTACCCTCCTGAAAAGTATCATACTTCAGTTGGGTCTTTTGTCTCAGTTTTTAACTGATGTCTTTCACCAATATTCTTTTCCTCAATTTTAATTTGCTCAGATACACCCTGTCAGCCACTGATTGGGGTTCTCTGGAAAAAAATACATCCTATTGACATTAMATATCCATTGAATAAATTGATCGCCTTTTCTGTCTACCTTTAGATCCAAAGCATGGGAAGAGTTCTGTTGTTTCTAGCCTTGATTGCCTCTCAAGCATTGTGGAGAGGATTTCCACAGATAACTCCACATGCCAGGTCCTGCCTCCAGTGGAAAATGTTGCTGATGGGAGTCCCTGTTCTCCCCCAGAAGGAGCCAGCCTGAATGAGAGTGGAGTCCAAATTCCTTCCCCTACCAACTGCACCCCACTTCCCCAGGATAACAGCAGCAGCAGCAGCAACCCTATCTACCAAGTGCTATAAAGGCAGGTCCAGCTGGACTGCAGTGAAAACAAACTGTTACATTCAGCAAAGCTCTGAGATCTGCCTTGTAAGACTGAAAAGACTACTCAAGACTTCTTGTTCCAGTCCTAAAATCTCACAAAATTCCTTCAAATATATAACTTCTTAAATCTGTATTCCTTCAAAATACATCTAGCTATTTATTGGTTGTTAAACTAAAGTTATTTAATGTGTCTAGAGATAAAACTGTATACCATGAAATGGCCAATGTATAATCTGGGCTTTTGGGGAATGGAAACCTGGCTGTTGAAAGCAGGGGGGAGAGGAAATCTGCACGTCTCTAGAGTACTGGCATGACACATTCTTTCTGTTACCCCTGTTCTGGCCAAAATAAGGTTGTGGACCACTTTTTATAAAACTTTTTGTATAATTGTAAATAAGAGTTGCTTTGCAAAAAAAAAAAAAAAAAAAAAAAAAAGAAAAAAGAAAAAAGAAGGGGGGAAGAAAAAACAAAAAAGTAAAAACAATAAAAACCCCAAATATTTAATGTTGCTTGGTTTGTCGTGCAAAACTTTAACTTTATATATTTATACAATGTGGTTGCCAAGAATGTTTTCAACAGTATTCTAAATAAAGACCCTTATTTATAAAATCCATGGAGTTATCTTGACTTTCATTAGAGCTTCTAGAATTACTAGCGCATTTAGTAATGGTGCTGAGATTGCTGCCTTCTGCCTTGGCAGGAAGAAGATACAAGCTCTGATTCAGCAAAGAATCAAGCCCATGCTTCAGGTGTGCTACTTTCAACTACTCTGCTCAAGTTCATCATTGCAAAGGGGCCGACTTTCTTCATATTTATTGTGGTACGCTGTCYAAACTGAATGTTAATATCTGAGGTCATTATTACATAGATCTTCATGATTAATAAGCAGGTTCTTCTTATCCTCTGAAGTTTACAATTACATTGTAGGATSTCTTGTAGGACTTGATCTCTTAAGACTATGTAAGAACTAGGAATTGTAGTAAAACAGTCTTTCCAAATTCCTTGTAGCTACCATAAGTCAAAGTTATACAATGTGATCTCACAAGATCAGGTACTGCACTGTTACGTGTATGTTCAGACTTTCCATTCAAGTTCTAATTTTCAAGTGGATGTACCATGTTCATACACTATCGGGTAACTGAAAATAGTTAAATAGGATGTTGTGTCATAAAAACTCAAGGTATAGCTCTCAGTTTTTCCTAAAGTTCAGGTTGGAACTTGGGCCAAAGATAGGAAGCTTTAATTTGGATTTGAACTTTCCCCATCTCTGGCAACATTACTCTAGCGCTTTGCTTCTCGTATGGAGCTTTTCTAAAAATAACTGGTGGGCTGTGTTTCATTCAGTGTATATGTATGTGTAACCTTGCAAGCTTGTCATGAAACTGAAAAATGTTAAGCCCTGAACAGATTGTCATCGATAAGTAACTATCAGGGCATATCTGTACATTTGGACAAGAATTACCAGCAGCTACAGCCTGGTATGAAACAATCCTTTGCTTTCACATCCCTGTGATTTATGGTTTTTGTTTAAAAATCACAGTAAAGAAAAAAAAAGCAAAGATATGGTCATCAGCTCTAAATACTTTGGTAACAGATCAGTCACTGTATTCTCTCCTAGGTGATTATTAAAGAGAGCACTTGTGCAGCTCTTACCTCTCAAGCAGGAAAAAAAGAGGTCCACTCCTTCAGGCTTGAGTCAGCACTCCCAGAGAGGTGCGAGCAGCCTTCGGTTCGACAGAGCAACGCAGCTGCTTCTCCGCAGCCCAGCRGCAGCAGCCTGCCCAGAGCTTGCTGCTCTCCTTGAGGTAGGAGCAGCAGGAAGGCAGCAGCAGGGGGCTTCCTCCCTCATCGCAGGCATTTGGGACCGCTGGTGAATCCATGCAGAGGCGCGGGGCATGTCAGAGGGGTTTCTGGGGCAGGGGCTGCCCCCGACACCTTCATCGAAGTCAGGTGCTGTAAAGAGATTCTCTTCGRGGCCTCCTGAAGATCACTGCAAGCAGAAACATAGTTCAAGCAATAGCAGTTGAGTTACCCCTTTAATTTTTTAGTTAAAAATAAAAATTAAATGAACTCAGGAGTGTGCTGATTTATTCTAGCATGAATTAGGAGCATTTCTACTAATGTCAGAAAAATGCCCTGCGGTAGTTTGACTGTGTCAAATCACTAACATACAAAGACTAAATACATGCTGTTAGGGCCTCACGCATCAACGCCTTCACAGATTAACAACAAAATTTTCATTGCCTCCAGTGAAAACTCAAATCAGGCCCATGACATAAAAGATGCTTTTGTGAAATACTGTACACTTTTCTCTCTGCGTATACACTGGCAGCACAAAGCTTGTGCCTTTCTCACTAGAAAACCCCACTTCTGCAGGACACAGCAAAATCCTTTGCCGTAAAGCTGGCACAGCACTGTGGGCACCCGGGGCATTTGCACTCAACAATGTACATGCAGTTCCTTGTGAAGTCATGTATATTGCATTTCACTGATTTATTTTAGCAACCCAAGTTTCCACATACTGATGTTAATGTTACAACAGAGAACAAGCATTTAGCACATCCCAAAATAGATGGATGGATAAAGAAGAAGAAAATATTCATACATTTACTATGCAGAACCCATCTTTTCCCTGTTGAGGTCAGTGAGGAAAGTCCACTGGAGCAAGGCCAAAGGGCRTCAGTACCGATAAATACACATTTAGATTACAGCTATGCTTATTTTTAAATTCAAATAAGGAAAATATGTGCCCTGCCTGTGCAATTTCTGCCTGTCTATTTCTAAGGTAATCTATTAAAAACAAATGCCTGAAGCTACCACACTCTTCTGTGCACCATGAGGACAGCATGTTACGGACAGAAGGACACCCCAGTCCATCTGGATTGCAAATGCTTCAGAGCCAGAGACATTTGGATTCAGAGCTGCAATTCAGACAGTAACAAGGGAGCACAGACAGAACTGAGGAACAACTACAAGAGTGGCCCAACATCTACAAACTCAGCTCTTAAAACGGCCTGCTAAAGCTGTATTTAGGCATTCAGGGCTGAGCCTATGAGACAAACAGCAGTCTAGCTTGGTCTCTGAAACGCTCCAGCCTGTGCTCCACACACTGACAGTTTGAAATCACCAAATCCCACAACACAGCCTCAGGTTCAATATGCAAAAATATAGCAGGATGGGGCACCTAAACAATCACTGATTTAAAAAATCTGAATCCCATACATTGCATCAACAGGCAGAGCTTGGGCAAAGCCAAGAACCATGGCAAATCAGCCTGCTCTCTGACCTGCTTAGGGTCCTGCTTAGGTAAGGCAGGAAAGAGCCTCCCACTCAATGTATGTTTGAGGCTTTTTGCAAAGGATTTTAAAACTGCCTGATGCTTCCTATGCAATGTTACTTCCATACAGAAAGTAAGTCAGTCATGTAACTACAAATAATTAGAGGAAAGTAGCTGTCCTTGAACACAAACGTGTAGCTTAAGAATGTTTGATTTGATTTGGTAATTTAAGAGCCATGTAGAAGCTGCATGACAAAGTCAGTATTATTAATTTATCTTATCCAAACTGCTGCTACAGATAAAGTGAAAGGGAATAAATCTTTACTTCATTTATATATGTTAAGTGTTTTGATTCTGAAGTTTTGTCAGGTCATTTACACATACAAATGAGAATGAAGAGGATTTTTTTCTGTTTGCAGTATTTTACAACAAATAAAAGTAAAATAAAATTGTTTTTTGAAAGTAACAAAGTTGTACACCAGCAACATCATTACCATTACTTTTTTCCAACATCCTTATTGAAGTTGCTACAGAAATTTTTCATATATGAAAAGCTAAACTTTAGGTAAGAGGAAAAAAAAACAAACTATACCTAATATATTTTTTCATTTTTAAATATTTTATCACCTGTACCCAGACATATTAAAGAAATGCTAACTTSGCAGCTGCTTTGTACCAGATGCTGCTCTTCTAAAATCACTTGTCATTATAAGCTAAATAGCTTAAACAAGCTAAAGACCTTAAAAGAGCTGCTGAAGGTGGAAGGAGTAGAAGGATTATTTAAACAGAACCAGTGCTATTTCTATAAGGAGAAAATAAGAAGCGCACTACATTTTGCAAAGAGGATCACATAGCGCAAAGGGCAAAACCTGCTCATTTTTCTCACAGAAGCAGTACTATCATCTCCAGAAGAACTGCAGTCACAAGTAAACAGGCAAACACTAATAACCGATGCTTCTCAGCTACCCTCCCTGAATCTCTCAGATGACTTAGTTTTCAACAAATCTGTTGCAAAATCTTGACTCTCTCTCCTGGATCTGTGCAGCATCCTCCCTTCCTGAAGGCGCTCAGCTGGGAACATCCCTGAGGAGACCAGCGGGTCTCCTTCCAGTGCCTGAGATTTCAGGGCTGGCGAGGAAGTGAGCGGTCCCCAGCATAACGCAGGAGAGCCTCCAGGCAGTCCTGCCTCACCCCGGTTCCCACCAGGAATTAGGACTGGCTCTGGACACCCAGAAGTTGCCTCATGGGGCAAGACACAAGGGCCAGGCACCTATCTCTGCCGGCAGAGACACCTCGATAAATGACTTAATCCTGTAAGTTTAATAGTGAGAACTGACCTGTTTCATAACCACAGCATCACTCAGGGTTTTCCCAATAGTAAGGTCAGTATGGCACTTGCATTTTCTTTCTACTAGGTCAATAACATCTTTATTTTCTACATGGGTACCTTAATCATATCAACTAGCATGCTATTTTACATCAGACTCAATGAACGATCCCAGCACTGCTGAAATACAGCATCAACAGGGAGGCAAATCCCCTGTCTGCAGCGAGGCTTGCTACTGTTCGTTAAAAGCGTACTAAAACCCAGCAGCTGCTAACTCGCTTCATCAGAAAGCTTCTTTCTTGGTGCTTCTTTCTTGGAGTCCAGTTCATTCAGAGTCTTGGGTCTCGGCAGCCTCATCTAATGTCGCGATGTGGCACAGCTGTAAAACAGCTCTCCTGATGTCAAAAAGCAGGGCTCTACACCTGGAGATGCTGGATAAAAGCCTGGTCCGACGGAGGCTGCGCAAAACAGGTTGCACAGATTTTACACTGGCTTTTGTTGCTGCTTTTGAAACTTGTTTGAGCAGTTTTATAATGATAAAACCACTGTTCAACCCCAAACCCCCCGTCTGCCCCTAAACCTCTCCTGCAGGCCCCCGGGCAGCACCCGGAGAAACACGGGTTGGTCAAACCCCCAAACCCGAGTCCTCCCCAGCCKCTGAGCCGACCTTGAGCCGCTTTCGGTCCAACAGCCGCATCTGCTGGACAACCCGGGAATTGCGTTTCTTTGTGAAATCCCTTCTTTGGGACGATTCAGAATTCTGTTTTTCTCACCTTGCCACAATGGAAAATCGGTTGGTCGGGCGAGAGAGCAAAAACATGCCCGTGTGCCAGGCACAGGAGGAGAAAWTACACTGTAAACCCAAGCATTTCCCTCCCAGCTAGGCTTCTAGAGAAGCAGAGAGCAAAACTGAAGGGACAGCACRTGGTTCTACTACTGCAGGAATTTGTGGCAAGTGGTTTATGCATCTCTGGCTCATTTAAGCAAATAAACAAATAAATAAAAAGACAAAAGCAGAGAAAAAAGCAAAGCACTTTACGGTATCGCGGGCCGGAGCTGTGAGCGGGGAGGGAGGGAGGCCACGCAGCCCGCCGACGCCGAGGCAGCCAAGCAGGCTCGGGACCGGAGGCGGTGGTGCGCTTCCCGAGTCTGGGGCCTGGGCAATTCGCGGGCCTGTCACACCAGGAGATGGATTTARTGCCATTTGCTGCAAAATAAGTAGAAACTGCATTACTTTAACCACCAGGCAACGCGCACGACTCTTTTCGGACCACTGGAGGGCAGCATTTCTATGAAAAAGGATTTAAATGCCCTCTCATGCGTGTATATGTGTTTTTTCCTAAACTTTTATMTCTCTCTCTTCATCAGTTCAGGTACAGAATATCATTTCACACGAAGACAACCAGAATTAGTGAGCTAAATKCCCGTCTACGTAACCTCATCACTCTTACTGGCAGCTGACTCAGTACTGGCACCCTTATCTGCAGGAATTACCGCAGCGAGCGCAAATTCACGGCTTACRAAGACTCGCTTCYATGTGAAAAATCACAGGCTTTCACGCCTATACRGCAAGGCATCCCTGTCAGTTGCCTAAAAGTGGTTAGGATAAAGATCATCTCAGAGCTGAGCATTTATACAGCAGCGTATAGACGGAGCCCTGTGTTCCCAGCGGGCACCTAAATGCTCCCGTTACAACGCTAAAGAAATGCACCCACGTAAACGGAGGAGCGTGGGGTGCAGGGGCCACTTGGTTTGCTCGGGGAAGGCAGCAGGGCAGGCTGCTTGACCCAGGTGCTTGACCCGCTCCAAGGTCATCGCCTAGAGAGCTACAGCCTTGAAATAGCTTGGAGTTGAGCGCCAGCTGCACAAAATGTAGGCCCAAACAYGCCTCTCAAAAGCTGCACAAATGCCAATTATGCTAAACGATATGGAAAAAGGCAACAAAGTAATGTGCCTAATTAACAAAGCTAGAGATGGAGCCAGCCATTTGGTTTGGACTACTTCCAAGAGAGACGTTAAATCCAATGGCCAGGGCAACTCTGGAAGAAATAAATTAACGTGCTGGGTTAATATTTCAAGCTCCATGGGAGCGAAGGGGGTGAGTGCTGAGGCGAAGCAAAGGTAAAAATAGCACCCCGGGTGCTATTCTGTTTGTTTGTTTGCCAAGGACACTTTAGCTTTTGCCATTTATTACTCTCCATGACACACTAGAAAACATGCAAGAAAGTATAAAAGTATCAGTGTTGTTGTCACTGGATTATAGAGCTCGCCTAAATTTATCTTCTCCCCACCTATTAAATCGTAGCCTAAGGTCAAGAGAAACCATCATTTTGAGTCAATGAATCACGGGATAGGCACATTCACAGAAGATACATTAGCAGTTTTATCTTTAGTACTATGAGCAAACACAGCTTAAAGAATCACCTCACCATAGGACTTCTCTGAGGAATAGGCTCTGGGAGCTTATTCCTGTCCAGCACACGAGCGCTATGTGCCCCAGCCTTCGGCACGGGGCTTTGATTTCGGTGTGGACCTGGAAGAGGGAAGCTCTGCTCTGCCAATCGATCCTGCTCGGTACAAAATCTGGATACATGGTGCGTGAGCTCAGTTCTTCACATCACACTTGGTATCTTCTCCTGCATGAATGATATATGACTTTAAAAAACCCTCAAGCCCCTGCTAGTTAAATGCAACCTATCGCCCGCGTGGAGGTGGAACTTCAGCCCTACGGGCCCAGCAGCTCGGCTCTCTCCTGGCTGTGGGCGCAGAGGGTCCTGGGTTTTCACTTGAAGCTGGATACGTTTGCTCGACAGCTTCCTTTCTTAYGTGGTAATTACACAGATATTGGGGAACACTCTCTACACGTCTTTTGTTTTGTAATAGCTTTTCAYGTGTAAGAGCTGGCTGATAGCTGTCTGCTGCCAAATCTTAGATATCTGAGACCACGGGTGAGCTCAGGCCACCCCAAATTCCCAAGTTCCTGTAAGCAGCATGGCTTCAGTCCTCTCCAGGACTCATCTGTCAGCAGCTACCGCCACCCGCTTCTTGTTAAGTAGCCCTGCCCAGTCCCYGGGGGAGCGCAGGGAGGTCTGCATGAGCCCACAGGGCTGGGTGCAAGCCACCCGAGCCTGCCCTCTCGCCACCTCTGCTCTCTGGCCACCTCCTGCAACAAGGACTCCGAGTGCTGCTGCCTATCGAAGAGGAAGAAAAGCTGTTCCTCAGATGCGGATGGTGAAATGTTACTCCTGCTTTTAAGAACAAATAATAATTATTAAAAAGAGAGAAAAGACTGATTAGATTTTTTAATCACCACGCCTGCTAGGCTTGTAGTGATTTCTGCATGTATGTTTTGAAGTTGAAATAATATATCTTCTACGTGGCTTTGCTTTGTGGTGAGTGAAGGTGTACATCCTTCAAGTAGTTCATRACTATCACCACTAGCCATAGCTCTTTCATATTGTAATAAATCACACGATACAGAAAGAGAAAAAAAAAATCAAAAATAGCCTCTACTTCTGTGTCTTCTGTTCTGGACTCCAGTGGTTATATTTCCAGACCTATCCAACCTTTACTGCTGAGCTTGCAGGAACTTCAGCTGCCTGCATAGTGGTCTGTGCACATTAAGCTCTTTTATTAATTTGTCCCATTAGTATGTATATATTCACTAACTTGCTGTCTGCAGGCTAACATTAGTTGGCTGGAACGATTTGAAAGACTTTATATTTTTAACCAAGGTAATTAGTTTTATATTTTCACCTCTGAAAGCTTTGATTCAAATTTCGATATCCCATTTTTAGCCTGATTTTCATTTGGACTTAAGGCATCTTTAAATCTCTTGGGCCTTCAAACAGGTTTGGCTGAAAAAGCAAGCCTTTGAGCATAAGCAGTCTTTTGTCTTCCAAAGTAGCTCAAAGTACTTCACTAAACACAAGTCCCATTCTGCAGCTCCTACATAGTCTTAGCTGGGCGGGGGGGTGGTCAGCAAGACAAGCGATGTGACATACTGTGGAAACAAAGGTGAAGAAAAATCCATTACTTTCCAAATAAAACTATAAGAGAAATTGAGCTAACCAAATGCAAATTTCTGGGTTTTGTCCCAGCCAGAATTCCGTGTGTGTGTGTGTGTRTATAGATAGATAGATATGTGTAGGTATATATATATGTGTGTGCATATATGAATATAAATATAAATATAYATATATAWAAATACACGTATAAAAATTCAGCATTTAAGCTTTGGTATCTAGACAGGTAAAAGCATCCRTCAAGGCCTGTGTAAACATACATCTCGGAAAAGGGACAGAAAGGCTGCTGAATTGCCACATCATGTTTTCTGTGATGCACTGCTCTTTTGCTTGGACACGTCTCTGCTTGGATTATGCAGTGGCAGAAGTGGGCTACAGAAGCACAGCACCTTTGCAACACTTCAGCATGGACATCCAAGGACTCTTAAGRGATTCAGTGTGTTAAAGCAAATAAGAAGCTAAAATACTTCTAAATCTATATACAGAACACAATCTTCTCCACTTTTTAACTACAGGCATTTGTAGCTACACTTTGTAACTACAGGCAAGGCATTTGCTAAGAGAACAACTGAAAAAGAAAACAGTGAAATATATTTTATTTTTAACTACTGCAAAAAATTTCCATAGATAGAAGACCCCAATTATGGATTTGAGAACTGGGCTCACATTCCCTCTCATCCCCTCATGGAAAAGTGCGTAAGTGTGTCATTACGGGCTCTCTGACAGGGCAGGAATCCGTCAGAGAAGTGCCTAAGGGTGAGATTTCAGGTGAGAGTGGAGCTAACCTGAAGGACGATGCACTTCCAAAGTCCTGCCGACAARCGCGGGTGTCTTGTGCCGCTGTAGTCCTTCTCCCCTTCCTCGTAATCCTCAAGCCCTTCCACTTCCACAGTTCCCAGAGGCAAGGAGCACACCTGCAAAAGCTGGAAGGAGCCAGAGATGAATCAGACTGAATCAGTAAATAAGGCAYGGTGTCTTAGGAACGAGCACATCACGGTGCTTATTAAGCCACGCTGTCTAAACACAAACCTGCTGCAAACCTGCACCGTAGGAGGAATCTCAACCACAGGCAGCAGGGCCAGCACAAACTCTCTGCCCCGTGATTCCTACACAAAGCTTCCCCAGGTTGGGGAAACAGTATGGTGAAACACGGTGTACCTCCTCGCAAGGCGGAGGACAAGCTAACAGCGRTGCCATCCTTCCACTATTTACCCTGATCCAGCTCTCAGCACCTCATTTAACTGGTACAAAAGGCTGCTGTTGAGGCTGAGCTGTAGGCTCAGGCGCAAGCCAGAACCAGGAAATTTGCATTCCCCGCAGCCGGCCCAAGTGCTGTGACAGAAGGTGGATTTTACTTTCCATTCACTCACATTTACAGTGTATAAATCCTGTTTATTTGCAAAAGAAAGGCAGCAGATTTCATCCTTAGTGCCAATTATTTAACTAGCATCCCTGGAACTATTATATCTCTTCATAAGCAGCACACAAAGAATTACTTCAACGGGATTAAATATTGTCATATTTCATGGGACTGGCTGAGTAAATATTTACAAAGCTAGAGAACAGCAAAGAAATCTCAGAGTTATTGATTTATGYCAAATATTGAGAAGCTGGGTTAATCAAAGGATTTAAGCAATGCTTTAAACATTTGTGCTAGTATTGTGGAGATTTATCTGAAACGCTCTTACCTTTCAACATCCAAAGTTTTCCATACAGCTTACAACAATAATGATTTACAGGTCTTTTTCCTGTCTGCTTATCTGAGAACATTTCAGTCACTACTGCAACCTCAGGGTAGGCTGGTGAAGTAGTAACAGTTGTGGGAAGTGAATCATTCAACAAAAAATACAGTTCCACCTTCAATTAAAAATATTAGGGAAAGAAATGTTCCAACCGTTTGRATGCATTGGGAGAACTAGTCAGCTCACAGGCAAGCATGCACTGGGCATAAAATGCAGCCTCTTCCACCAGTGAGACAGACCCTAAATTTGTCTGTGGTTCAATGAAAAAGAAATACTTGAGGCTCTGAGAACTCCATGCCTTGCTCAAGAGAAGACTAGTGCCTCCTGTACTGTATGCTATATATAAGCAAAATATGTGTGTTTCTATCTATGTGTTTCTGTCTGTTGATAAGTTTGTACAGCTGCAAATTGGCTGAGATTTTTAAAAAGTTACTGCAGCAATAGCAGAGTTTTGCTTTCAGAAAGCGCTGAGCGGGCCAATCTCAGGAAGTCAAGGACTTTCAAGGTCTCTCAAAAACAAAACATCTATAAAATAAAGAACAATTATCAGTAATTTTTGAAACTCCAGCTATAATACATGGTGGGAGCTAAATAGTCCAGTTAAACGTGCACCCCAGCTTGCTCTTTTAAAGATGTAGCTTTAGAGCCTTCGGGATTATGCATTCTACTCCCAGTAATACATATTTACTTATGTGATTCCATAAGCACATTTTTGTGACACACTGACATGAATCCTCCAATTTTATTTTTCCTGTCATTAGGTGCTTGTTTTGCTGGATCAGGCCTAGATCAGCAAGACGATGACAGAGACAAATCTACACCACCCCCATGACTATACTCCATCATATAGTGGAGCATTATCCAAGCTGTATGACCCATTTTGGTAYTTGAAGTAGGCTTTGCTGTAATTCAGCTACATGATTCCTCACGGAAAAATCACTTCTTTTGGGGGGAATACCTTATAAAAGATGAATCTTGACTTTTTTACTAAGGCCTTGACTACAATATGTCTGGAAGATCATACAGTTTTGGACCAACCCAGCGTACAGATGTGCTCTAGGAGAAGGTCATTGGCAGGCTCGGTGCAGCCACGTRTTGGATTCAGGCAGGGTGCTGGGTGCTGGAGAGGTGGCACACTAGTCGTTTGCAGGGCTTAATGCCTCGCTCCTCAGTGAGGAAGGAGCAATCCTCCCCTTCTCTGCACTTAAGATCTGGTGTTTAAGGTCTGTCTTTCCCTGTGATTTGTATTTGCCCAACTAAGTTATGATGACATCCAACATAATACAGTAGTACCTTCATTTTTTCAAGGCAACTTTGGTTTATCTCACAGCTCAATGTATAACTTTGCAACACTAACAAGTCCACAGGAGTGCTCTTTCAAAGGCTCCTAAAGGAATGTGCAGAGCCAGAAGGATCTTCCCTCACAATCAAAGGCTGCTCCCTACAAACGGACGAGGGACAAAGTGCAGCCCAATAGGTCAACCATAGCAGATGTTCCTCAGTGCACAAAAAAGTCATGCACACATTCAAGAATGTGAATGAAAATGAAGTATTATTCAGCCAAAACTTCAGTAATTAAGAAGAAAAATCTAGCTAAATAAGCGTAGAGGAACTAGAATTCAGCCACATTTTCTACCCCTGTGGCTATTCTTGTTTAAAACAGCAGGACTTCTTGAAATTGGGCTTTGTGCTTCACAGCTCTTCAGACACACAGCATCTCTACGGCTCCTTCAGTCAACATCAAGCACCAAACAAGGGTTTTCTCCTTCATTCTCATTCTTGCCATGGAGGGCTTTCATCCAACTATCGACAGTCTACAGGGGTACATCTAACCTTTCAGAAAAGTAATATCATCTATGCTTTGTTTGTTTTTAAATGAGTTTCAAGGACAGAGCGAGTACATTACATGCTGAAATGCATCACAGCTTTCATTTCAAGACCTTAAACCAAATGATTTACAAGGATCAATATCAACAGACAGAGCAATTCACAGCATGATGTAATCTACAATTGATAAAGAATTGCACTGAAATATTGTTGTCATGAATTTAATACAAGAGAGCATAGACTGAATTATAGCACACGTGCATTTGCAAAACTGGTGTTCCTGCCCTGGCTGCCTTTTGTTTTGAGATTACAACTCTTACAAATAAATTTCTCCCTTCCTCCAAACTTCCTCCAGGTCTAAGATATTTTCGATGTGCTCTCCACTTGTATTCATGGTTAGCTTGCACATAAAGTCACGGGTTTTTCTTCCAGTGTCTCTTTTCCCTCTTTACAGTGTTGCTGCCTTTAGAATGGGCCAAAAAGTTTTCATACGAAAGCTTTCCTTGAACATAAACTGGCTGCTGGACTATGTAGTCTCAAAGGTAAGGAGTGGGAGCTTCGTCATCTGTCCCCACCGCTGGTATCCTTGCTGGGTATCTCAGTGAATGCAGAGACTAAACAGGCTTGCCAGATGAGCTAGTCTTCTTCTACTGGTAAAGCATGGAGGCATAAAGCAAAGCCCCTCTGTGTGATTTCTGTGCCTCTAAAATGCTCTCACGATTTTTGATCTCTCAGTCCAGCATTTTCTGTAAATGGTAAAATTACTTCATACAAACACAAAAAGAAAAAAAAAAAGCTAGAACTTAGCTCTTAAGCTATTATTCATCAAACTTAGGAGTACTAGGAAATATATGCTAAATCATCCCCCACATTGAGAGGAAAATTAACTTGGAGTTAAGAGTAGAAATCACCGAAGTTCTCAGCAAAAATATCAGACAGATAGCTGAGGCTTAACAAATGAACAACACACAAACCCACAAGCTACTGTTATTTTTGTAGACCTAATTCAGACTTCTCTCTGAAAGACAACTTACCTCTCATTGTATATTATCAACCTGGTGATGCTGAAGCACAGGGCAGCAAAGGTGATCCCAGGACACCAGACACAGAGGGGGAAGAWGAGCTTATTCTTCCTGCATCATCGCAACAGAGGAGAAAGAGCGGTGACCTAATCCAAGTGTTATGATTAGAAAGGTGACTGGCACTCTTCTCTTGTGATATAGTAGTTTAAAAACTAAAATAGATCTATGTCTTAAAACCATGCTTCTACTATCACTATTAAAAGCATTGATTTAGAGGAGCAGCTAAGGTTGTAAGAAGTCCCAATGACTTCACAGGACTGCTCAGTGTGCATATTTACTCCTCTGGGTAGTAGCTACATAACTTGGGCCTCCCAGCAGGCTCCCATGTTGAAAAGGTTTCCTAAACTCTGCAGACAGTCTTACCCACCTGCCCCAGACTTTGCCTGGTCCCTGCTCAAAATAGTAGATTATCAAAATCCCTCACCAGTTGTGAGAATCGGCTCTTTAATTTATTTTGAGAATTTCTGATCGCTTTACCTGCCGCTGTGCCAGAATCCTTTTCCCAGTAGCCTGTGATCTGCTTGAACAACCTACCAACTCTGTGCCTCCCTCAGATGTGTCCCAGCACTCTTAAAGTTGTTTTAATTCTTTCTAACAAGTAAAGCTTATCAATTACTAATTTTACTTAGTAAAAATGACAAAATCTATCACACAAATAGTAGATAATTCCTGGGCATACGCATCTACCTTCACATTAAGTGCTCCCTATCTTCTCTTTCCAGTATAGTGAAGACAACCAACAGGAAGAACGTGGGGGACTGCTCTCAGCTCGCTCACATAGGACCTAAACTTTCACTCAATTAATCACTTCACTCATTCTTTAACTCTACTGAAATCAGAGGAGCCATACAGGCCACCAAATGCATGATTGCGCTTCTGCAAATTGTCCTACTGTCTACGATGCCAGTCTAATGGCACATGGGAGACATACAGCTTATTTGAAATCCCACAGACTGGATGTGGGTACATCTGACTGTGAAAAAAATATTCGTATGTTCAGCTCATGTATGTGTAGATTAGAGAAATCCATCAGAGTCTTGAAAGTCTTTGTAGAGTAAGGGGAGAAACTTAGGAATCATTGCAGCTCAAGATGGGGACTTGTAGTTCAAGACATCAGCTCAGTAAAAGCTGATGCCTGCTGGCATCTGAGGCCAGCAAGAATCTTTAAAAAGGTCTGATGCAAACCAAAATAAAACATAAGTATAATGTTGTTATTTTTCAGTGGAGTAGAGGTCAGAAGTGCACTGTATAATTTAGGATTAACCAAACTTCCATGGAAAATTATCATTTTTTGTCCAGAAGTTAGAAAATTGTGAAAATAATTCAGTTTGTTTTATTAAAGCTTTCTCATTTGCGTACAATATTTTTTTCAGAAATGCATAATCAGAGTTTTATACGCTTACAGAGTAGACTTAAAGCAGAACTTTGTTGATATGTAGCACTTGCTGAACTGCCTCAAAACGTTTGGTGTAAATCAGCAGCCACCTACCCTGATGGTAGCAACTACCATAACTTAAATAAGGTCAAACTGTGCCATGAACTACAGTGCAAAGTCTTTGTATCTCAGCACACAGCTATTTTGTGCTATGCTTGTTATTTAATAAAGAACTTCACTTCTCACCTTTCACACTTCAACATAAGCTTCAAATACGACAATATCTTTTATTTCCCACATCAAAATAATGTGTAAAYGTGAACTTGACCATTTTTGAGTTTATATTTCTCTGGGAGCTCCCGTTTCACCCGCTCTCTTGCTCCGCAAGCAGCATACCCCTTACCCGTGCATTACTAATTGGAAACCCTCTCATACCTCTTCTGAAATATCGAACTCTTCCATGCCTACTGATCTTCCTTCATCAGTTACAGCCCCAGGCTCTTCAGAAAAACCTCTCACGTCACTTAAGYTTGGCCTCCCCTGCCAGGGTTCACGAAGGGTTCTTTAAACCAATTATCTGTTTTTCAATACGGCTTTTTCAGATCCCTTCTAAGGTCCTGTGCCACCTTCCTGCAGACACCCAGGCAAGAAGGAAAAATGAAGTTAGAGAAGCTTCAAAACATCCCTTCCATTCCCACAGTCACCTTGGAGCTCAATATTGGAATTCCCAAAGAGGAATCACTGATGTGGGATAAAATAATGCTTAATCAGCAAGAGCTAAAGAGCTGGGAAGTCTACAGTAGCACAGGCATCTCAAAGGATCAGCTGGCCTGGGATTCACAGATCCTTAAACCCCTTTCCTAGGTCACCTACCTACTTCCAGCTCCATAACTCTTCCAGAAGCTGCCCTATATCACCTTCTTGTTAATACTCAGATCTATTATTATCCAAAGTAGTAACTTACATGATTATAAAATAATTTATAATAGTTCTTTCAATAAGTCATCATTCCCTTTCCGTTTCTCAGTTCCAGGGCTGAGTTCGCAGGTCTGCCCTCTTCTCAGTTCATACCCTCTTTCTGGCAGTGCTCTAGGATTTTAGATGGCATTTCCATGCTTATGATTCTCAGATGTCTCCCTTTCTACCTCTATTCAGTCCCAACAATCAAATGACTCGACGGCATCTCTTGCTGGAGATTTTGTCATCAGCTTAGGCCAGCCAGAGAGCAATGCTGCTGAGGCTCCTTCCTCGGATCATTGCTGACAGCAGTAATGTACTCCCTATCTCTGTATCTGCCTTCCCTTTCCCCACAAACACCGTCCAGCTCCTGGGCCTTCCTTCTCCCCCACCAGCTTCAGGATCAATCTGTTCTCATTTTTACAGACAAACCTGGCTTTTAGGCCTCTTTGATACATCCTGCCGTGGCTAGTTCAATGTTGCGCATCCCAAACACCGCACAATACTCCTTTGCAACYTGAGTAAGCTGTGAATGGTCAAACCAGCCTGACCACACCACTCGTTCCCTGGAGCTGCGCCACTCGTTACATCCAAACCACTGTCCTCAAAGGCTCAGCCTAACTGTGCTCCCTTAGCTTTTCCTCTCCTATTAAGCACCACATTGCCCCAGCCGGCTCTGAACTCCAGCAGCATTCCTCCACACCACGTCCTTCAAAGCTGCAATCCTCMACCCCTGTGCTGCATCACGGCATGACCTCTGCTAGCTCATCCGCAGGGTCTCAGCTATTCAGCTTCTCCCGTAAGCTCATTCCTCCTGAGCTGCTGGCAGCAAATACAGCAAAAGACAAAACGTATCTACACACTTCTGTCATTTCCCTTCCACAAACCTCTGCCTGCTGTCCTTTGAGCTCCTCACAGGGCAGAGGCTGGTCTTCCTACAGATGTGAAAAATTCCCTTGGCACTCTCTGCAAATTAAACAGGACAAAAGAATAAACAACAGGAATCAAAATCATAGCGTCCAGCAGAGCTGGCCCTCAGAGAAGCAACAAGCGAGCTGTAGAAAAACAGAAGCGAAGGTGGAAGAAGAGGCAAGGTCATGGAAGTGCAACCCCCAAAGCTTTCCCACGGGCACTTCCTGGTGAGAAATTCGCACTTTACGTTCAGCCCTTACCATGGGGGGACTTCTGCCAAAATGAGCTTGGGGAAAACACGAGTGGGTAGMGCAGGCTGAAACACAGCCACGTTTTTTGAGGTTAGGTGAGACGGCGCGGCGCTAACGCCGCACGCAGAAGGCGCAAGGCTGGCGGCGAGGCGCCGGCCGCGGCACCGGCCGCAGC
>NW_028186634.1:968199-1049253 GCF_003343005.1 Rhea americana | reverse complement strand
GCCGCGCCCGCTCGCACGAAGCCGCGACATGCCCGATAAGCGACGCGATGGGCCAGGGCGACGAGAGCGACCGCATCGTGATCAACGTGGGAGGCACCAGGCACCAGACCTACCGCAGCACCCTGCGCACCCTGCCCGGCACGCGCCTCGCCTGGATCGCCGAGCCCGACGCCCACAGCCACTTCGACTATGACCCCCGCACGGATGAGTTTTTCTTCGACCGCCACCCGGGCGTCTTTGCCCACATCCTGAATTACTACCGCACGGGCAAGCTGCACTGCCCCGCGGACGTGTGCGGCCCCCTGTATGAGGAGGAGCTGGCCTTCTGGGGCATCGATGAGACCGATGTGGAGCCCTGCTGCTGGATGACCTACCGGCAGCACCGCGACGCCGAGGAGGCGCTGGACAGCTTCGGCGGGGCGCCCCTGGATAGCAGTGCCGAGGACGGAGACATAGATGGCACCGGGGACTCTGGCGACGGCGAAGAGGAGCTGGAGATGACAAAACGCCTAGCGCTTAGTGACTCCCCAGATGGCAGGTCTGGGGGCTTCTGGAGAAGGTGGCAGCCCCGCATCTGGGCACTCTTTGAGGATCCCTACTCCTCCAGATATGCAAGGGTAAGCCATGCAATCCGCACCCCCATCGCCAGCACGCTCGTACCTCCCTGCAGTCCTGCTTCCTCCCGGCACCAGCAGCATCACCTCCACGCTCGCGGTAGAGCAGGTATCCGTGCGTACGGCCACGCAGAAGCGTGCGTGGGCTCCGGGCGTGCTGCTGTAGAGGAGGCCCCAGAGCGGGGAGTTGTGCTCTCGAGCAGGCCCCCATGTGTGGGGCACGGCCTCTTGGGGACCACCCAGGTGCGAGCTCACGCACCCGTACGTGGGCTTCCCGACACCCTTTCCCTCCCACGGGCTGCCGCGCATTGGCTCCCAAAAACCCATATACAGCCCAGGGCAGGGTCCCGTTCCCAGACGAAGCTCTTCCACGGCAGAAGGGCACCTCCATGTAGCGGGTAATTCGCAGAGGAATGAGGACCACCTCCCTGTCCCTCTGTGCACCAATTTTTAGTCAGTTATTCCCTCGCAAGGAGAGCACTTTCTCCAGTCCTCTTATGGCCTGACTGCTCTCTCCCCTTCACAAGGAGGAGAAATAATCCTCAAAGCAGGCAGTCCCCGCAGGAGCAGGGTATTTGGAGAGTTTGTTTGCTGGGACTGCAAGGGGAGTGTGTCCCTTTCGCTTCCCTCATACGCGCCACGTTAAACATGTATGATTGTGCTGCTCTGCGAACGAGTAATTCGGTTGCTTTCACTTACCTCCCCGGTCTTTCTTTTCCCCTATGGGAAAGACAAAGTATTAATCAGAGGAGAGGGTTCATTCATGTAGAAGGGACACCGTGTTTGACAGGCGACTTGCCTGGCTACTGAAGGACAGCTCCTCCCTCCTGGTGTCTGCAGTCGTTTCGGGAAGGGAACAGGCGCCGGTGCAGGTGCAGTTCACAGCATAGCTGTGTACCAGCATGGTCTTAAACAAGCACCCGGCTCTAAGTAGGTACCTTTGATGCTATCACACATGAGAATAATTACGGCTTCTTGTGTTAATTTAGGGCCTGATTCTGCTTCTCAGGTCAAAAAGTAAACATTTGCTTCAGGCACTGCAGCAGGATTAACCCCATGAGGTATCTGTTTTGATAAGCAAGAAAAYTAGGTGAAGGATAGTGCCTTCACAAAGCAATTGCTTTGGATAAGTGTTACTCCTCTCTCAGATGTACCTTTGTTAAGGTGTAATTGTTGCCAGCCCTCAGCAGGGATGAGTGGTACTCGGGTGTGGGAGGATGATCCGTGTTGCTGATGAGGATCAAAGGAGCGAGTTCAGATTATGAGGCAAATCGGATGGATGGAGGGAAGCGGAGTGGAAATGGAGGGAGCGAGGGCCGGCGGACCGGGTCCGTGCGTGAACCGGTGGTGGACTGGTGGCAACGAGAGGCTTTCAGGCTGAGGAGGATCCAGCAGGCAGCTGCCAGGGCTGCAGGCTGAATGAATGAGAAAAGCTGGAGCAGAGCCTGAAGTCATTTCTTGGTGCATTCGTGTTTGCCTACCCTTTGGAGAATTCCTCCCTGAACAAAGAATTAAATATTTTAAATGAATTCCTTTAAACAGCATGGAGGATAAAGGAATAATAAAATATTTACCATAACATGAAAGGATGATGCTGTTGAACTGCAGCTTTCAAATCCCTGATTTCTGCCAAGGGAACATGGAAATGGAGAGGGAAGGCTGGAGGGTATCCTTCAAAAGGCTTAGTTAGCTTCCTTTAATCAAGCCCAACATTAACAGGCATCAATTTGAATAGCAGATCTCTCTGGTGGCCAGGAATCTGTTGGTAAAACACATCAGGTCAAAGCAGTGTGCTTGCCCAATTTTTTGTGGAGGGGTCCAAAAGCCAAATGGATAATGCTGTCCCAGGGAAAAGGATACAAACAGACAAGAGGCTAAAACACCCTTTTTCGTGGAAGAGTTCCTGTGTTTTAGGTTGGAGGACAAAAGGAATAGCCCATAGTAAGAATCTTTGTGATGTACAAGCTGAAATTCTAGCAGAATATAAATTTCATTTTCCCATTCTGTACGGGCATTTCCATTCAAGAATAGGCATTTTTTAAAGTGATTTGTTTATTCCAATCTTGTTATCCAGTTTGTTCACTGTTACATGTGCGTATCTGGTGCAATTAAATCCCTGATTTACTTCTAACTTGCTCTTTCCTTAAAGGATTGTTAAATTAGAGAAATATGAATTCTAGGCAAAGCTGAAGTATATACTGAATATTTCGTGRGTTAAAATATCATTCTTTAACTTGTATCTATGGAGACATAGGCCATACACATTAATATTTTGCATGAAAGAAGATGGCTTTCATCATCAACATATGCACACACTGTCCATTAGGAAGACATTAAGACAGTTAACATTTTCTAATAAAAGCCATATGTTATGGTTATGGATGTAGAAAAGATGGGAGTTTGATTTATGTTTCTGTAACCTAATGACAGACATTGCAGAAAGACCGCAAAGTCACAATAGCTAATTTGAAGCAAAATAATTGATAGCATCGTTAACAAGGGAATGGTATATTAAAGCAATCATTAGTAAAGTACAGTCAGGCAACAAATGCTCTGTTATCTTATTTCTAATCATGTGCACAACTTCTATTTCAGACATGCAAAAATTTAAATTCTCATTGCCATTTGTCAAAAAAACCTACATCACAAAAATTTGTCATCCCAATTGGATCTGAGACGTCTGCTAACTGTGATTATTATATACATGCTTGGTGTTTACGTATGGCACCAACATGTATGTCAAAGTAGTGTCTTAGTAGGAGCATYGATTTACATAATCATTATACTGTTATACTTGGACAAGTTAAAAGAAAAACATATATGAGTGTAAAGATGAAATGAAAACCTGCATGGTTAAATAAAGCAAGATTTCTCTGGCATATATCTGGTAAAATAATTCAGTGAATATTTAGGAAGTGTCTATGGAAAGAGCATATCTCCTCTTTTTTGGAACATTTTGACAAATATTGTTTACAAATACAGGTACATTTGACTCTTACTTCAGCAGCATCTCACAGCTTGGGAACTGACTGTAATCCGTACGTTTTGTGAAAKTCAGTGAAATTCAGATCAAACATTTCAGAAAAATCATATGGTCTTCTAAGTCTGTAAGAAGCAAAGGTAGCTTACTATGTTTGAAATCGCAGATTGCATTAGACACGTACCTTTGTAAGATAAATGGGTGCTGTGCTTCTCCATAACTTTAGGAAGCCACACTTGGGTAGCAGGGGCAAAGCCTGGTACCTGGAGGCCTGAACAGAGCAGTAGATAAGTTGATAAAAAAGGTTACATTTACAGAGATACTGTTTGCCTACGCAGACAGACAGACATCCAGGTGAATTTTCGAAAGTATCTGATCAGGCAGTTAAGTATCACCAGATGTCAATGAGTATTATGCACCTAAATCAGGGAGACATTTCTCTAAAGCTTATTAGAAGTCGTTTTTTGCATCTTCAGGGAGCTTTGTAAATTTGTTTTTCATAAGTAGACGTGAAGGGAAAAGGAGTTACAGAGAGCTATTCAGACATACTAAAGCAGTATATTGGAGAATTAAGTTGTAATAGTTGATACGAAGTTCCTGCCTTCTGCACTCATTAGGCATCGTAGGCCACTCAAAAGACAACCATGTGAGAAACCGTTCCTTAGCATCCCGTCTCCTTTAGTTCTCTAACACCCAYCTGACCGTGCTGTTCTTACCTAAGCAAAATTCCCGGTGACGTCCTGCGGCATCCGGCCGGCAAGTCCCCAACATCCTTGCCTCCCTCCTTCTCCACCTCCCTGGCAGTGTGTGTTTTAGTTCTCCGTTGCTACATTGGGCCGTGGTTGCAAACCGGGAGCTTTCGCCCCAGATTCTGCGCTCCTGAGTGCTCCTGCTCAAACTGGACAGTTCGCCTGCCTTAATGAACGCTTACGAAAGCTTCTGCAGTCCTTCCAGGCAAACGTTCGCTACAGCTTTTAAATAAAAGCAAGTTCTCAACAGCTTGACTTCCCAGGCAGCTGCTGTCCAGCTCTGATCTGAGAGAGGAAAGGCTTGTGGCAAAGTTCATGCTCGCCCTTCCCACCTCTTCATCCCTCTCATCCTGCCCAAGGATCTGTTTTCCTCAGTGGGTGATTTTTAGAAGATAAGTTTAATACATTAAGAAAATGACAGTAAAAAGCATAGTGCAGAAGACATCAGAGAGAGGTATTCTCCTGTGATTTCTTCCTGCCTTTCTTTGTACATTCAAGAGCATTTCAACCTTGCTGTATTCATTTATTTTTTTTCTGCATAAACAACATGCTGTGGTTATGAAAGAGCCTATGGGATCACAGTTACTCAATAACTATACTGTCTCACGGCTTGGAGGCTGGTGTGACTTCCGTTCGCCCAGTACAGCCAAGCTCAAGGACCTGGGAAGGTCCAAGGGAGAGGGAATAAATGTGCTTTACGCTGTATGCACAAAGCTGCTTCTGCAGGAGTATGCCCCAGCCAGGAGTTTCTGGGGGCTGCCCCAACATGTGGGCAGAGGAAGGGGCACGCAAAGAGCTTCGAGAGGGAAGAGAAGAGCTTCAGGAAGGCACAAAGAGGAAGGAGGACAGCTCCCCTACTCTCCCCGCGCAGGGAGCCCATCGAGGGGCCCTCGCTGAGCTATTCTCCCCTTGGCCCCTTCTGCACAGCCTCCCCTGCAGAGGATGTCTAATCCTCCCTGGAGTGTGTTGCAGCAATTGTTGCCATAGACTTTGACTACACAGTCAAATTAACTACACAGCCCGATTTGAACTGCACGCTGCATTACAGCTTTGGAAAAATGGGAACCTTTCCACATTAAAATGAAGTTTCCCGTGTACTTGTAGTATAATGGAATTACAATGGAAATGGCTGCTAGATTTTTATTAATCACCATTCTGTCCTTTGTTCTTCGTATAGTCCATAAAAATCCCATCTTACTCCTATTTTCTTCCATCGAGGTACATGTTACTGCAAATCTTTATATAACCCATTAGTAAGCACATTACAGTCTCCTCTGCATCTTTTCCAGGATCCTTTCCAGTCACAGCTAGAAAGCTTTGGCCACTCATATGAAGTGCCATGTTCAGTCCTTGTTGCGTTAGCCAACATGGCACAGGCACACTCACAAATGTAACTAACTCATGTGAATTGTCCCCCTGACTTCAAAACAGTTAATTTTAAGAAAGCAAAACAAAACTGATCATAACACCATGTAAAATCATGTATGGGCAGTTCAAAAACGTATATGAAGACATGATGCCTGCCTAGAACAATCTCACAAATGTGTTAAAGTTACAATCTTGCAAGGAGTCGGATGGATGTGTGTTATCCACACTGATGAATCAGTGCAGTTAGCTAGTACAGAGTCAGCAGTTCCAATTCAAGGAAGGGGTTTTTTTAATCCATTTGCCTATTTCCAATTTTATTTCTATTATTCTAAAACCTTAAAAAAGAACAGCATCTGTTGCCATTTTCATATATCTTATATCTTACTTAATTTTAATGTTTCTAGGTTACAAAATTTACTTGATTTAGCCAAGGCTGTGATCGTATGGATCATGCAATCATATGCATACACATATATATGCCTTCCTATAACCACCACCTCCTACAACGCTGAGTGGGATTTCCATGGAGGAAGGACTTCAAAATTAAGCCATCCCAAAATACTCCTAAAAATGTAACCTTGGCGTGACTGATATCAATACCGATTTGGCGACTGGTTTCAGCGCGATATTTGGTCTCTGCTCTTTTTAATCCATCCTTACGTGCCGTCAGTTATTCTCTTTGTCCTTCTCCTGACATTTGCTATTTTGGTTTTGGTTAGGGAAAAAAAAGGCAACAAAATACTGGTATTCGCTGTTGCTGTATCATGAGACAAAGGATAAAAAGATCCATGGATCAATTGTAATATTTCTATTTTAGAACTACTCAAAAAATATGACATATTAGACTACAGCTAGGAAAATTATTTTTGCATCTTGTTTTTCTTCCTCTGTGCAGTCTGATATTCAAGGGTGTTCATTCTTAATTTTATAAATACATTACCGAGCTGTGTATATTTATGGTACTACTTTTGTGACAAAGCCTATACAGATTGCTTTTCTTTTAGCAAAAAGAGAAATGGTAGCAAATCAGCAACAGAGGGCCTTACTGTTATTGAAATTCAGTGCCAAAATCATCATCAACTTCAAGGAGAAATGAATTTTCCTGCAGTACAGGTCTGGACAACAGATTATTTGCCCTCTGTTGCTTTTTGAATAGATGCATAGTCTATCTCCATTCCAAAACACTGATGTATAATAGATCTTAGCCRTTTATTAGGAATATATTCAAATATATATTTTCATAATCATTTAAAGACATTAGAAGCTTTAGCACATTGCATCAAAACACAGAGCTCTAATACTGACAAAGCTCTTTCTGATCTTAATGGCATTTTTCACTGCAAAGGACCACAGAATATCCCCGCTTTGGGCCACGTGCCTTCAATTAATGTTCAACCAAATCATATACAAGCGCTGTATTTCATAAATAAAAAGGGCAAGCAGGGGCATTCAGACTGAAAGAAATGGGCCCTAACTGACAAGCGAGCAAGTAATCCTTTCTCATGCAAATACAAATGGCAAGCTGAGCTTCTCTTTTGTAGAGGCTTGATTTTACGAAATTTCGGTGCATTCTGGAGGGACAGCAATAGCGGAGCAGCCATTTTGAGATCTTTGCAACTGTATGAGAATTAGCTTCTCAGTTCCTGTATGCTGGATTTGATCTCCGGGAAGAACAGTATTAGAAGGCTGACTTGGCTTTCCCTACTGCATATTGGATTATATAAATACATGATTCACTCCAAGTAGCACCCAGGAGGCAGAGTGTTGGGATCGGATGAAATCAGAGAAGTCTGTGAATCTGTGGAGAACCTCCCCCCCGAAAATATAAATTGAATGCTGTCATTTCTAGAATAATTTTTGCATCTCTCATCTGTGCTCAGCAAGGACCTAGATTTTGCTGTCTTCACTCCTACTCTTGTAGTGATAGCTTACTCCAGGAATATCCCCGTTCCCATCCGTCTGAGAACAAGGTACTCTCCACCGTGGGTAAAGGTGAAAGGGCCAGGTCCTAATTGATTTTCCTTTCCTTCAGATATGATTTATAAGATACAACGGGGGCTCTAATAAATCACGCTATAAAAATTAAGAATAAATCTCAGTCCCAGGCTTTTTACAGTGACGGCTTATGATGTAAGACCCTTTAATGACAGTAAGTTAAAATTGCATTGTAATGGCCCTTTGCAAATGCAATAAATCTCCRGTTTCAGCGCGCTGCGGACAGGCAGCCCTGTGTGTGCGGCACCCGCTTGTGGAGCRCAGGCACACGGGGCTGGCACACGCTTATGTAATTATGGTGATACTTCAGGAGCAGCAGTCAGTCTTAGTGCCCTGAACTTTACGTTGAGAAAACGTTCAGTCAAGACCATMGTGATATTGTGACATGAAATGGTTTGAAATATCCCCCGGGCTTTTATTTGAGAAACTGGGAAAGACTGTCCTTTTAAAAACCACRAAGCTCGATTATTTAATTTTGAACAACAAAGGCAAAACGTAGTCCTACTGAGTCTTGTAGTTTCCCGGAGACAAACAGGAGTTAGACTGGGTGTTTTGGGCTGTACCCTCAAACAGAATACATCTCCTTTACTTAATTTCCTGGATCAGCCACTCAGCATTCACAAAAAAATTGAAAATGCACACAGAAATTCCCCCATAGAATAACAGCTCCTTGTTTCAGCTGCAGCAGAGTCTCTGTTCCTGCCCTCGATCTCCCCCACCTTTGTCCTCCAAAAAAACATTTAAAACATTACCTGCATTCCTCTATTTAAATACAGGAAGACCCAGTCAGTTCAGGTTGTTTATCATTTAACAGGCATTGGATATTCAGCTGCAGATTTCACTTTGAAAAATAATTCCATTAACCCTTTTTTATTTTTCCCTTTGGATCCTTGCACTTTGTTACACCAGGTTAATTGACATGCAGAGATGGTGGAGGCCAGTTTTGTGATTTACCTGTTTATAAATTAAAAGAAAAGCTTCAGTCAGAATGCCTCTTATTTGATAACAGGCTTCAGGAAAACATACAGGCACAAACCCTGAAAAACACTGAACACTTTCAACCTCCAGTGGAGGTCATATCTTACCGTACAGAAGGACACGGCAAGGGGTTAAGAGACCTTGAGTAAAGTCCTACCCCACCTGAAGCTATTGCCACAACTACCRTCGATTTTAATGGGATCTAACCAAAAACCCACACAGATCCATTTCAGGCAAAWTTTTTCAAGGCAAGGCCATTTGTGTGATTCCCCCACCACTAAATGCGTGCGGGCTTGTCTTCACAGAGCCTCGATCTCTACTCCGAAAACAAAACAACAGAATATCAGCCACTTTGTGTTATTCCTGTTTCTTTTTTTAAACRCGGATCTCCCCATTGCTTATAGCAYGCAGTTTTGCATGAAAACTACTGACAGTACGTCTTAGCACTTCTTGGGAATGTGTCCTGAATACTGAAAACCTGATTTTAACTTGAGCTTTTTAGGTAAAGCACTTGTAAGGACAAACCAAGAGGAGCCTAACTACGCTATGATAATTCACCGTGTACCACATTGTTTAACTGATAATTTTTTTTTTAGTAAATAACTTTTATCTGAATTTTGTTTAAGTGATATCAATATTCATTGTTTAGCTGATTAAACKTCAGTGTTTATTCCACCAAAAAGTCCCAAAGGTGCTAGTGATTTTATTAAAAGATCTAATGTAAATTTTAAACCTGTRTAGATTACTTGAAATGTTAGTTATGTGTAAGCAGCAGGAAATCAATACCGCCAAAGTGCATACCCTGTTCTAGAGAAAACATCATTTGGAAAATCTGCTCCATTAAAAAGAGAAGTTCTGTCTACCTGCAAATGTCAGTGGCATGAACTAAAGGCAAAAGAAAAGTTTGAAATTCTGTAGTCATCCTACMGTGCCTTCAACTCCAAAGCATAAATTCATCCTCATGCGTACTATTGTCAGCTACAGCAATGCCTAAGACACCACGTTTAGTGTCCTCAGAGGAGATTATGGTAGGACAACAGGGAAAACATTTGTTCTTATTGGGTTTAGCATTCGTGCACGACTGTCCAGACATGAGGCTTTAACTCTGTCACTTCAAACACAAATACGCACAGGCTTACACGGTACAAATTTCCTAGAAGTTCCTTGGACAGAGGATTGCAAGCACCTGAATTAACGCAGCTTATCAAGTGAGCGTTTATTAGTAGGTCTGACGAAAGTAATTGTTTGTGCGCCCTACATGCTTGCAATGTTAGCTCTAACGTATCCTCTCCGTGGTTTCAGCAAGCATCTAGAGCACGCCAGCAGTGTGGAGGAAGGCCCTATTAGCATAGCTCAGTGAACGAACATTTGCAGTGGAGTATAAATACACAAGCAGTATATTATATTAATTCATTAAGCCACATCATTTGGCTATGCTGCAGCCCTTCTTATTTCTGTTGAGAATTTTACACCGTGTGGAATCATACACGATGTTTAATCTTAGTACCTCATTTTGAAAATGGGGAAATAACTTTTCTCAGTTTACTTGCTCTGCATCCTTTGGCTTTCTCTTGCTATGTGTTTGTTGCAGTAATTATCCCAGTAGGATCATAATCTGTTGAGACCTCTAGATGCTATTGGCATAAAACAGCAACTTGGCAGTTAAGCAGCTGTGGGAAGAATTTACCCTGTATTTAGCTACAGTGTTTCCCAAGCCGACCTGGACTGGTGGGAGACCACCCAAAGCTACGCTTGTTTGAAAGGTGCAGGGTGAGCACAAGCTCTGCCCGGGAACCACCATCTCTCCATCACTCCCTGTGGCATGGGAACCTGGCATTCATTTCCTTAAACAAATCTCTTACAGCCAGATTCATGAAAGGATGCAGCAATGTGCTTCAGACTTAAAAGTCCCCAAACGCTAACTCTGCTGATGCCATTTTCAAAGTGCTTATTAAAATTTCCCCGTGCCAACAGTATTGTTTCTCCTTGTGCCTTGATATTGTTAGCCACTGCCTTATATCAATAAGTCTTGGTAATGCCTGCAAATTTTTTCTTCACTAACAGACTCAGGCTTTCAAATGTACTTGAGTAAGCTGAATATGTGCTGTGTGTTAGAGCTGTTCTCAAAAACACGCTCAAATGAAAATAGGAGATGATATTCGTGTGAAACCATCCCCTACATGCAATAATTCTCTGGCTACAGTATTTGCTTAGAATGTGACATTCCAGGTTTAATATCATCCTCCAGCTGCAGGGTTGCAAATTTTCATCTATCTCCACTCAACATATTTCCCAACTTCAGACAATTGCATCCAGGCAATTAGTAAAGTTGATCCTGTTTGCATGGCATGAGGAATTCACAAAACACTATCTTGAATTTGAGGCAAAGCAGTGTGTTCCAAAAACATGGAGCTACAAAGCTGTTCCTGTGTGGTAATTCTTATAGACTTCTGCAAGATTAATATCAGAAAACAGTAGTGAAATGTTCAGAGATTGCATAACTTACAATTTTGGATACGCATTATTTTTTATGTTCTGTCACTCACTAATTCAAAGCAAGATTCTGTTAGAAAATGACCAAATATCCTCATCAGCTGGTTGACCCTAAGGTGAGCCATGTGCAGTGATTTAGTGATCTCTGTACTGCCCCTAGGGAGAAGGAATGTACAAAAGGCACAAAAAGTATCATCTTGGTGGAAGGATAAAGACCTTTTTCATCCCTAGAGTGTGAACAGTTCCGTCAACTTGGAAAGTGAGYTCCCAGGTCAGCATAAGGACACGTTGCATCATTTGTTCTGAAAAGATCTGTATTTCCCCGGGCCATCATCAATCTGTCATTTTTTGTACACACCATGACACACATACAGCCATTCTTTGAAGGCTGCCTTTCCATCAATATTTTAACTTTCTTTTCATTTCARTGGCAATTGATCACTTGCATTTTGTTACTTTTTAATGTTACAAAYTGCATATTACTGCTGTTAAAGGAAAGTGATTTCAGTTAAACTATTGCCAGGCTAACTTAGCTTGGAAAAGCACTAGAACAAGTCTTCGCAAAAGCAGGGCCATTTACACCACGTGTATGCTTTAGTTCTGTCTAACACAGGACCACAGGGCAGCACTGCAGAGTACTCAGGAGCTCCTTACCTCTATTCCTCCTTCCACGAGGAGGCCTGGGTAAGGACCTGGAGGGTAAAAACTCCAAAGAACACTACAGCTTAGCTTCACTTATGTGCAATGGACTAAAAATGAATACTTAATATTTATATGAATCATTGTCAGTGTCAAGAAAGATGAAGTTTATAAAAATAGAACCAAATCGGGGAATGAGTTTTAAGACTCACTGGGTAAATGCCTCTTTACGTACAGTATTATTTATAGATATTTTTCTAACTCGTTCTGTCATCCTGTCTCTTAAAATTATTAGAGAGGGAGAAGGGAGAAACTACGGCAAATGTAGATGCCAGAGAAATCTTGCTGAGAACTGTGGCATCTCATTTGTAGCTCAGAAAAGGAAGGTGAGAAAAAGCCTGGGAGTTTGGAGCTGTGTTGCTAAGCCCCTTACTTATTCTCCTTATCTCCTAGAAGGAAACCATTTCACCCTATTTTAAAATTATTTTTTTAACYCCTCTCTCACAAGTGGAGTGATGTTTTCAAGACTCAGTGGCTGGTATCTTAAAGGCGCACTACCACATCTGAGAGCACTCTGAATGCAAGCTAATCACAAGCAGCTTTAAGACAGCTTTAAGATTAGGCTAAGTCCTAAGTCAGTGGTTAACTAAACCCWTTGGAGGTCTTGCAATAGTAAAATTCCCCTTTACTTAAGTGGTGATCTCACAGCGATCTCTGAAGCTGTAGTTTCAGCATCAGATCCAGATTTTCATAACTCTCCTTGAAGTCAATGACATCTGTAGAGGGTGTCTTCAAGRTGTCCCCAAAGGATCTTAAACTAGGGATTGAAAACTTTTGGAAACATCARTTTTGATAACTCTTTGCATTGACTATCATCTGAGAATGAGATGGCCACTACTAACACCTCCCTGCATCACAAAGAGTCTGTGAGTCTCAACCATTTGTGAAAGTACTTTAAAAACTATGCACAAAAAGGACAAAATATAAACAAAACAGTATTAGAATTTTAAACCGTTGTTCAGTAAGTCCAAAATTCTCAAGACAGTGAAGGTGAAACTCATG
This sequence comes from Rhea americana, assembly GCF_003343005.1. Lineage (NCBI taxonomy): Eukaryota > Metazoa > Chordata > Aves > Rheiformes > Rheidae > Rhea > Rhea americana. The sequence continues at coordinate 1,036,375 of NW_028186634.1, read as the reverse complement.
TTGCAGAAAATTTCGAGGTAGAGGGGACAGCCCCAAAGCTTGTGCTGGGTTCCTGCAAACAGGAGACAGTAACTTTGCACGTGCAAGAATCTGGRGAGGTCAGAAAGCGCAGTGCTTACCTTCATCCTGCGAGGAGGCAGAGCATTTTGTCATGAGCAAATACAGCCATTTGTTCCGTTACGCAGTGACTAACATTACACAACCCGTAGCAGAGAGGACTTCAAATCTGGGTAAAGCAGGTGTCTACTCTGTCCCCTGCGTCTGCACGATTTTGAAATACTGCACAGGGGAAATATGAATCCACAGGCYTTTATTTTAATCATTTGAGCACCATTTTTATACTCACTGGTGTGAAGKGTGTTTCATCCTTCCTTCTTTCATGGAGAATTTCCTAGCAGCTGTACATCTGTTYAGAACGACAAAACAACCAAGCCTCTTAGCCGCTGTGAGATTACTTGCAAATACAAACCTCTCCGGTTCTTGACTTCAGTAGCAGAGCAGCAAGGAGTTTTATCTAATCCCTCTTTATGACAACTGTTCTAAACCTACTTCAGAAGTAAAATACAGGTGTTTGCACGTGTGAGAATTCCGATAAATTTAAGCAAACATCAAGATTAAGATAGGCTCATTAGGAACAACTAATTTCACTATAGGATATGTGATCATGCTGTTCACACTAATAGCCATGCAGACTTTTTTATTTTAAGCCGTGTCAGTCTAGCAGATGTGATTTCCGCTTGTGGTAGCTGTGGACATATCATGAGTTCTCAAAACTGCAAAGTTACAGTTAAAAAAAAAAAAAAAAAAAAACCCTTCTGTGGTGACTTCCACAGAAGAGCAAAACCCATGGCCTCCTGCGAGCCTGTGTGCGAGTTTGTCCACGTTCAGCAAAAGTTTGGTCTAAAGATCCCTCCGAAAGAGCCATAATGTGCACATTACAAAGGGCTGGCAAAGGGCTCAGGGAGATACTCAGAAAATGAGAGTAGCCACAATTTACATCTGATAATATGGAAACTACATTCTCAGGCCCTGCACCAYGTCTACTCACCCAAAGCTGTGCTTTGAGGCATATCAATAAAGATTTGGATACTGATGGAAAAAAGGAGTTTCTCACTCGCTACCTGCCATACACGCAGTGTTAGCTCTAATGAAGAAAAATGTCCAGGTGGTGTGAAGCTACCAAGCTGTGTGATTCCTGCGAGGGCTCACTGCAGGTACTCACTGCAGCCCCGCTTTTAAAAAGCCAACAGGCCACAGAGATGCTCTTAAGCCAACTGACTAGCCAAARTTATGAATTCTTCTAATTAACAAAACTCACCAGTAGCTTGCAGGTTAGGGTGCATGCGTTTTTCCAAAAAAACACTTACCTTCAGCAAAACGTATGTAAAAAAAAAAAGTCATTATGGATCTTTCATTATGCTGAGGCACTGATTAATTTTTAAATGCACACACAGAAACAGGCAATCCAAAAATAAAGTTTCCTGATGGGTGTTACAGGCAGTAACCACTCTCAAACCACCAGCCCCTCTTCTGCGTTTGTTCCCGAGCCCTGTTTGCCTGTGAAATACAGCGCTTTGGGAGGCTTGCAGGGGGAGGGAAAAGGTCGATAAATTTTTTGTTTTCATATTTTTGGAAACTTTGCGAATTATTTTTAAGGAGCCCTCTCACATTACACAGGCTTTTTGGCTAAGAAACAAATTTTGGAGTATCAGTAGTAACATTGCATATATTCTGCTATTACAGATCCAGAGCTGGTCAAATACTTGTAAATACATTCTCTTTCTGGCATATTCAAAGTTTCTCACTTTTCTCCATGAATCTAAAAAAATAAAAATAAATAAATAAAAAGCAATACTTTTTCAGTATTAGTTTCTTTTCTTCTCAGACTTATTTAAGAAAAAAAAGAGAAGGTAAAATGGTACGCAGAAAGAATGAACAAGACACTGAAGTCTAAGAGGGAGTAGCAGAAGGATAAAAAGAATTTTCAGCACAGAATTTTACTAAAATCTTTGAACAAGGAGAAAGCCTTTTCAGTTTGAAATCTGCAGGACAAATAAGATAACGTTTATTTAATGTTTTTGAGGAAAAGGGGATCCCTTTTTCTAAGCTGCTTTTTAGATATTCCTTTGAATTATTTCCAAATAACATTGCACATCTCTTGCTTGTAGTCCTTTAACTTGCAGCTTGCTTGAGTTTTTTTTTTGTTTGTTTGTTTTGTTGTTTAGTTTTGATTTTTGTTATGGGGTGAGACTAAAAACAGGTTTTCATGTAGATGAGGAAGATATTGCTCACTTATGAATCTTTCTTCACACAAGTCACAGCCTGACACTGTGTCACTATAGCCCTTTCTGGACACCAAACACCGCTTCCTCTTAGAAGGCTCAGCATCTCCGTGTCCTTCAGACTGCTCCCCTTTCAGGGAGAGACTGCAGCACTAATTTTGTGTTTTAAGCAAAACCAGCCATTTCGATTGTAGTTCGAGACCTGACCTCCTCCTCCTCACAGAGCACAGGATGCCGTGGAACTGCAGTCATTATCATCAGGACACTCTTGAAGCAGAACTAGGGAAATTAGTGATTCTACTGTAAACAACGAGAAAGAAAACAACCAGAGCAGGATTTAGCAACAATAAATAGGAAAAGGGAGGAGGCTTCCGAAGTAGAAGAAAAAAAATCACTGCTGCACGAGGGAAGTTCAACAGTGTCCACTGTAGCAGAATCAGGGTGGGATCCTGGAGAGGGAATGCCTTTCCTGGGTAAATCATCTATCTAGTAGTAGAGAAACAAGGCTGTCGAGAGCTGGAAATCTCAAACTGTGCCAGCTTAGACCAAATCTCTCCTATTCCAGCAAGGTGGAATGACCAAATCATAGTAATTCGAATGAGTTAGCAATATGCCAGTATATTCTGAGTATGCTGCAAGCAAGAAAGCAGCCTTTACCAGAGCCCAGGAAGGCAGAATCAGTGTATTATATTTTGTGGTCAAAATAGCACATTTTGCTGTTGCAAGTTTGCCAATGAATAAAAAAGATTTAGGCTCCAAAGTGGAAAGCTTTGGGACTGGCGTATTAACACCAGTGCTTATACTGAAGAAGTTCTAAGGGCATTTGAGGATTTTGGGCAGCGTGTTCTCATGCACTCAGTTTTTCCTGTGGCCTATGAAGGTCAAACACTCTGATGGCTGGTGCAAGAGCTTGGCAAAAAAATATAATAATAAAAAAAGAAAGCCAACTTCATTTCTTTAAGAGCTCCAGGACAGAGACTTCACCATTTCAACCTAGCCAGAACTGCTTTTCTTCTCTGGAGTCTGCACAAGAATTATGGCCTTCATCACACACTGAAGCTCATTTCAGCTTTGATCCAAGACTAGATGGGATTTCAGGAGAAAAAGTCTGACCTAATAAATATATAGGGCAGTTGAGCAGAAGTGAGAGGGTGCCACATGCTCTTGCTCTGCCTGACAGACAGAAGGAAGGCATTGAAATGTTGGCCTCAGTCCCCAAAGCTATTATTCCAGGGGTGATTCTCATTGCATGCCAAATCCAGGGACAATTACCACCCTTTGGCTCTTGTTTGATCATACCACTTAAAAAGGAAGTCTAGACTATATAGGTAATGTTTAATTGAGGATATATACTGTCTAATGAAATGATGCAGTTTGTTTGTAGCTTGTTTTTAATTTGTAGATCGTTAATGTGTTCTGTTCACTGAGGACTCTAATATGAATATATATTTGTGATTCCATGGCAGATACATTGATTGTTCTGAAGTAACAAGGAAGAGGAAAGGTAGCAGACAGAAAGGCAGTACAGTCTAAGGTAGGAAGCACAGGAATGCAACAACTCTTGATCTGACTTCAGATGTGACCTCTGACAAGTCACAACCTCTTGATACTGATTTTTCAATCTGTGTAATCAGGATAATAGAACATTATTTATCTACCTCTTCTGGGTATTGTGGGGACTAATTAGTTAATATTCACACCGTACTTTGGAGACGATGTTCTATGAATTATTAAGTAAAACGGTTATTTTCCATATCGTGCTGCTTTAAGCAGGTGAAGTAAGGACATCTTTTTGACAGCAGAAAGAACTAAACTTCTGCTCAGAATCAGCTGGAGGGATCAGAAGGCATTCTTATCTTTGCTTCATTCTGATTATTCAGCATTCTTCACTGAGATTGACAGGAAATGAGAAAGCAAAGCTTCACAGTTCAGGTAGGTAAAATCTTAAACGTTTCTAAGTTTTATCAACAAAACCTTTCCAAACAATAGTTGAAAGTTCAGAAGATTCTTTAGATTTTTCTTCAGAAAAGCTGAAGCAAGACAACCATTTCAGTAGAACACATGTAACAGATTATTGACAGATTGACTAAATAATATTTGATTGAGTAATGAGAAACAAAGTTAAGAAATGGAATGCATATAATCCCAAGTAAAAAAAGAGAGGGATATTTTACAACAAAGCACACAAAATAAAAGCACAAGCAGACTTACACATCCTCTGTATTTAAACTGGCCCCAGTTTGCATGAACCTCATAAAGCTAGAAAATATTYTGGGTTAATCCATCCTCTCCATAACCTGTGCAACCTCAACAAAGATTTCAGAGTTAAAGGAAAAACTATAAAAAGCCCTGACTCAGCACTAGAATGAGTCCTTAATTATTACCTTGGCTGCTGCTAGAAAACCCTCTACCTTCCCAGGCAGGTGGACTAAGTGCGATCTGAGAGTTGTGTCTAGCAAAGAGGGTCTCTTCTGAGAAGACCAATACACCACAGGTTTAGCTGCTTGARTAGTAGATGACCTGTATGCTGAAGCTGACATATGCTGAAGTTCCCTGAGCAATCACAAAAAGGTACAAAGTGTCCTGGGATCAGTCACTTGTTTCTCAGCTAGGGTGGCTCTGTCTCCAGGAACATCATTATATTATGAGACTTCAGACACAACGGCATCGACTGAAACAGAAGATAAGCGTATAGTTTCCCATGGAAACGTTCAGGCAGAAGTGGCAGAGTGACTATTATGAATCAGTATGGAAGGTGAGGAAGTCAGGATAGACACAGAAGAATGACACATGGATCTCTTCCGTCACTTGCAGGTACAGGGGCAGAGAGTAACTTCGTTATGCCCCCTGAGACTCAAGGAGCGAGGCAGACAGTATAAGAGTTGCCTACCTGTTTTGGTGATAAGAGTATCTCACAAAACACGCTCGGACTAGSACCTGGAGCACGTTGGAGGTACCTGAACAGCACAAGAACGACTTGTGGGTGCCTCCTCCACTGTAATAGTCTGTTAATTTTTGTCATAGGCAAGCAGAAAATGGCTGAGTGCTTTTGATAACTCTCACATAGCACAGTGTTCCTCAAAAAAGACATACTGAGCTTGGAAGAGTTAATTCTAACTCATATCTACCGTAGTGGTGTTTCTTTATGGCACACAGAGATGGCCTGAAATTGCTCGTACCCCAGTTGTCCAGTTCAAGGGATCAGAAGAGTCAAATACAACCTTCCCATTCTTTCCTGGAGCATCAGGTTTAGCTCACCTGGTTAGAGTGTGATGTTGGTAATGCCAAGGTTGCAGGTTCAGTCCCCCTATGGGTTAGGCTGAGGGCTGGACTAGATGACCTCCAGAGGTCCCTTCCAACCTCACCATTCTGTGATTCCTGGTACCAGTAATTACTCATCTCCTAAATGGAAGACAGAGAGAAAGCAGCCAGAAGCTTAACAAAAAGAAAAATCTTTCCTCCCCAGTGTTCTCTGATTAAAATTAATGCAAAGTTAATCAAAACTCAAAACACAACAAAAAAAAAGTCAGATAGAAATTATATTAGAAATATGTTCTGCAGTCAATTGTGTGCTTTTCAGGCTCTTGTAATGTCATAATTTCACTACTTATGCAACCATCTTAGAATTTTCTAGGTCTGAATTTCACTTAGAAATCACCCATTAGCACCAATAAACTCCTCTTATGTTCCAGCCTAGGAACTTTTTTTTCTCATAAGAAAAAAAGTAAAGGAAAAAGCTTCCTTTTAAATCTGCTTCACATTTTAAGCCACCTCAGATGCCACGAACACATCACAGAAGAAACCCCCAGCCATCTTCCTCCCTGCTCACTGCAGATCAAGTCAAGGGCACTTTGAACCACCCAGGGGACACTGCCTCACAGCACGCAGCCCGCAGAGAAAGAAATCCTCCTGGGCAATCAGTTTATAGCAGACTTTGTATTGTGCCAGGTTAACAACATGTGTACCCTTGTCCTTTTAGCACCGACTGGAAACTGGTATTTGCTAAGGGTATGTAGCCAAAAAGCATATTTTAAAAATACACACTGTAATCAAAAGTCTGTTTGCAACATTTATGACTTGGCAGATTAACTTGCACATCAGGCACATGTCTTGATGGCTAATTTTGAGCCCTAATGCAGTAGAGCAATCTTCTATCTGGCTGGTGTCTATCCTTTTCAAAAGGCAAATGAGTGCATAAATTATGTTTAAAAAGAGGTAGGCATTTTCTACCCACAGTGTAGAGTCACTGTAGGTGGATTATTATCTAGGAATACTGAAGAGGTAGGAAGTCTGTGGTTTAACTCATTCTTTGTAGTCTCTCCTTGCCTGCTATTGTTTTTATCGCCAACAGCCTGAAATTATCATTATGACAGGATTTTTCAGGTGCTCAACAGCACAGTGGCTGCATTGCAGTCAGCYAGCAGCAGTTAAAGCCTAAGGAAAAGATTTTATCCCCAGTAGCACCAGGTGAGCATTTGGTTACCTCTGCTGATGTTGGCAACTAAGTTGTACAGTTTACTCCTGTTAATATTTCCCTCACCAAACTCTACACTGCAATCGCCATGTATTAGTAGAACAAGATGGACTCTAAACCATTTTACAGATACCAGCAGGACTTTGAGGCCTTCTTCTGCTAGGAAAACAGAAAAGAATGGGTTTCACTTGACAAACAGGTATTTTAAGTTAGAGGTATGGGCATGCCCTGTAGCCAATACAAAYAGGCACAAAGACATTCAGCTGAACAGAGCTACCTGCATGTACTCCAGTTCAGAGTTTGGTTTTCTACGTGGAGCTCAAAGGAAATATTCTGTATAAAGCAATATCTCCAAGAAAAAATAAAAACAGTTTCGGGGCTGCACATCCCTAAACCCAAATTATTTGCCTGTACTTTGTCAACAGTGAGCATCTTCAGAAATAGGCCCTATAAGAGTGGCCAAAAAGGGAGGGCTTGTAAATGTTTAAGATGACTTTTAGATTATCTTAGGTACTACTGTTCCACTTTGACTTAGTGCATCACAGAAAAAACAATATTTTGCTAATCTATAGTGTCTCTTTCTCCAGAAATTCAAAATACTTGGCAAAAAATGATTTAATACTTTCAACATTTCTAGCAAGACACACAGAAATCCTTCGGTTTTCTCCTAAAACATGAAGGCTGGGGCACAGAAAGATCCAACCATTTCCTTGGGCAATTCCAAAGAAATCACTAGCAGAGACGAGAAAGGAGCCCTGCCTGCCAGTGCTTAAATAACCACAGATTGCGCCAGACTCACTGCTGTACATAGGTCTAAACGGGTCAAAAGCAGCAATACTAAATCCAGGAGCACCCGGGCAGYGTTTGATTCCCATGGAGGATGCTCCGAAACCCAAAGTTGCTGCTTCTCCCTAGAAGCAGCAGCAAAGGCCCAGTCCATCCCAGGCTGACTGGCGCCTGCTGCAGCACCTTGCTCCTCTTCCCCGAACGCTGCTCCTTGTACTCCAGAAAGCGAACAGGAGGTGAAGTGAGGAAAACCGGGTAAAACTGCTCCAAGCTGCAGGGAGCTGGCCCCGGCCTCGTGAGAAAGGGCCCAGGCGGGGGGAGTGAGGCGCACTGTGTAGGAGGGGAGGGGCGATGCTTTTCCATCAGGGCAAAAATAAAAGCTGTGCCGCTTTGGTCAGCGGATGCGGTGGTGCCTGAGGACGTTGCGGAAGGGGGACTCGCTCCCTGGTGGCTGCTGTGCTCTGAACCTCGGCTGAAATTCTGACYGGCTCAGAGAGCACTTGGGATTCCCACCGAAAAGCAATACAAAGGTGGGATCTTGTTAGGACTGAGAATCTTATTTTGCAACTATTTCCCCTTTCCATCAAAGACAGAAAAAAAAAAAGATTTAATTTTCCCAATCTTTTATAAAACAAAAATTATGGGTTTGATTTTAAGATGACATATGAATTAAYGGCACCATCAGCATAAAGTTAGCTAATCTAAGTTCTCTTTCAAGACTGCCAAATGCTGTTACTCAGAAATAGATATACATATTTCCAAAAATAATTTTTCTACCCATGAAGAATTCACACGATCTCCCCACAAAAAGAAACATTTAAATAGCATACTATGTCCTTTATTACTGTAGTCTCCTTAATGTTATTTAGTATTTGCTCAGAGTAATACCAAGATGCTCCAGTAAAGAACAAGGCCGTGCTATGCTATTTCATTTAAATAGGGAGGCTGAGGTTGCTTCCAGTAGTCATTAATATGAGCAAAAGAGCCTTAATATATATACCTATATATAGAAAGAGAGAGGGAGAGGTATATAAATATATCTATTTAAACTCTGAAACACATTTCCTTCTTCCATAAATGTGGAATTCTCCTGCCCTAACTAACACTAGCTGGAGATTGGAAAAGACATTTTTCTAAAAAAACAAGAGCAGAGATCCACTGCTTTCTACTAGGTCTGAGCATTAACTTCTGAGGCTTTAAAGTCATTACACTTCTAAATATAGACAATTCACTGGGAATTTTAAGATGCTTTCATACKCCTCTCAAGCAGTGGAAGGATGAACTGATAGTAGCAAGCTATTCATTTTTATTAATAATTAGGCAATCTCTACACATTTTTGAGTATTTCTAAAACATTCCTGAAATATTTGTATAATATACACCACAAACGCAGAGCCATCTGAGGTAAGGCAACTGACCTCCTATACCACAGTCCACCTATTATTCCAGTTCTCCTTTTGCATATTCCCTAGCCTGTACCCCTGCTGCCTGTTTCCAAAGGATAAGAACAGTGGGAAATGGCATTTACAGGATATTCTTCCCCACCTGTAGCTATAATTTTTTTTTATCACCTGTATACAGTGCTTCCTTCCCAGCAGAACATTCTCCCATCAAAATAAGACAGAAACTAAGGCAGTATACATACAATGTTAAATCCAGTACTACTCCATCAAATTAAAACTAACTTTCCCAGGGAGAAGGCTATTTTCCTGAAGGATAGCTATCATCTTAGTCCTTGTCGGCTTTGTGCTTTCAGATCTCTTAGCTGACCAGTTTTTACTGTCATTTTGATTGTTTTTAAATCATCTTTTAGCAAGGACCATTTGGAGAAAACAAGACTGAGAAGCTACTAGTTTAAGCAACTGAAAATGGGGGGGGGGGTGTTAGAGTGCAATTTAGTTCTTGCTAAGGCATCTGATAAAAAGAATAAATCCAAGTGGATAGCGTAACATGCTACAGTATTACTGTAAAAGAATCAGACACCACATTGCTTGTGCAATACATACAGTTATTGTATATTCCTCAGGATCCTGATTTCACGCACCTCTAATCTGCCTCTGCTATTGAGGGCAAAAATGCAGAAGTGCAGCTTTGGTTTTATCTGCCCAAAGCAGGATGCATTGTCAACCACAATACCGGGAGCTTGCGGATCCAGCATAGCATCCTGGATGCTATCCATCTAATTTCTGTATCTAATCTCTCTAGACACTTATAATATGCCACTCACTGGGGTGCTCCATCTTAGCTGATAGTGAAATCATTTAATAGAAGTGGCTAGTGAGGTAGGTGACAGGCTGATTGATAGCAACATCTTCATTGCAAGCTGTACAACACCACCAGGCAGAGGTCTAGAGCAGCTCAGGAGTACGGTTCTGCCTACATTTGCTGGTATCCTGCAACGGTGGCAAATACAATCTACTAAAATGTTTCCCTAAAAAGAAGTTGAGCTACCTAAAAGCCATTTCTTAAACCAAAGAGTGACAGCATCACACAGGATAATTAACAGCGAGACTGTGGTGAGAATAGTCACTTCTCCCTGCTGACAGTGGGAATCTTCTTTCCTGCTACCTTAGGGTAGCAGGAAAGAGTACTGGCCTTTCAAACKGTGTGCATTTTAACTACAGTCTCTGATACCTGAGCAGCAAAATGGTGCCGTCAGCRAACAGCCACGTGTGCACACCAGCGCTTCTTGGGGGCTACTCTTGCTCAGTGGCAAAACTCTGTCCTCCGTGTCACACGAGCGGGAATCGGACAGAGCCTCTGAGGCTAACTGCGTGCCCCGTGTTTGCTGGAAATAGATGAGGGAAGCTGCTAAGCCCCAGCAGCACAAACGGCAATACAGAGGGACTCCTGCAGAGAGTGGCTCCTGCACACTAATGCTTGTGATGAGAGTCCTGGAAAGCTGCTGCTTCTGTCTCTGCCTGGTACTCCTGCTTGGAGACTGCAGGCAGACTGGCCAGATGCTGCACACAATGTTGTAAAAAGTGCGGTCTTACCTGATGTGCTTTCAGTCAAAGCCCAAAGACAAGGTTTCCTAAAAAGGAAAAGGGGATGTATGGAGTTAGGGAGTAGGGATGTCCTTATTCTTCTCTCCACTCTCGAGTGCCTTGAGCAAGTCAGGTTAATCTATCTTGCCCACTTTGCTTCTCCAGTCTTTACGTACACTTAGTGCTAGGGAAAGTGATGGTAGGGCAGCCCCTGGCCACTCTTCTCTTGCCAAGGAGACACAAGTGGACTACAACCTCTGCATCCATAAATTCCCTGAATTCAATGGATTTTTAGTCCATAGACTAAACCTGTTACTCTGCCTTAAGGAAAAGCATAAGGACGAGTTAAGCCCTTTTCACCTCTACCGATCCTCATGGAAACTCTAAGTCCAAACAGTTTCAGACCCTCTATTCAGCAATGATCTGCACAAGGACAACAGCTTCTGAATGCATATTATTTAGCTGCTGTGGAAAAAGCAGACCAAATTCTCCTTAATTCATAGAAGAATGTTTGGAGGTGGCCGCTAATTCCTTCCCAATTCTTCCATGCTCCATTCAAGCTCTATATTATGGGTCTGTTCCCAGTTCAACAGTGGTGCAGATATGACATTTCAGTAAAACTTGCATTATCCAACAYGTTCAGATGGGTATAACTAAAAGTATTTCCTTACCAAAGGCTGAATTAATGAATTTGCAAGAGTATGGTGACATACCAGCATTTTACACCCTTCAAACAGTGATAAGAAAGACAATCCCTTGCATACAAATTCTCTCCATCTTACTAAAGGAACTGTATCTCTCCCAGTGCCATGTGTTGTTGCCGTTTCTGTGGTAACGACTCTGGCTGCAGAGAGAAGGAAGGGGGGGCACAGAAATCAATGTAAATTACTAGCACGTAAACAAAGGCTACCTTTGGGTCTCTTTTATATACATACATTTTTGACTCAGCTTACATTCCTTTTCTAGAAGATAATTTTTAATGTCTACAATATTTATTACTTGCATTTTGGTAACCACTGAGTAAATGTCCTATATGACGTACTTTATATGCCGTATTTTCCAATACGCAAATGCAACTTCTAATTTAGGACAAAAATCAAATGGGTTTTACCCACATAGGGAAAATTCATTTCATCCAGCCTAGAAAAATCATGGAGAAAAATACAGTTCATCTACCAATTGCTTTATCTGTTGTATAAAATGTTACCCATATATATTAGCACACCAAGACATATAGGAGATGATGTAAAATGAAAGACAAGAGCTGGTAAAAAAATGTATATGATGTTTTCATAGATCAAGTCGGTGTGTGTTAATCTCAGGGAGCAAACTCAAGACAAGACACCAAAGAAGTATAAGCATTTCTAGAGACTAAAATGAAGAGATGAAAAGGACTAGGCTTAATAGTCTTCATTTAAAAGACAATTCTTATTCAGAGTTAAGATTTCATTAACCATAAGCAAACCCTTTAAAATAATCCAGGAAGTGCCTTCAGAAATCAAGACTGCAATGGTTGGTGCCTCTTCTTTCACTACCCACATTTACTCACACCCTACTTCTCTAGAAACACGTTCTCAAAATGGAAGCAACTTCTTGAGCACCAAGCCTTGTTTCTGGTTTACTGAATCCCTGCTGAGTACTGAAGTTTCATTGAGTAGAAACTAAGGCATCCGAATCAATTTGTTTAGTCATGAAAATAACAGAAGAATGGAAGACAAACAAGTTGCAAAGATGGAAACTCCTGAACTACTTTCCTACCAGCTTCTCGCAGTCCACATATGTTTTATGAAATGTGTTTGTGTTAGCTAGGAGACAGGACTAGCTGCTTAAAAATGGGGCACTGTCATTCAGTTCTCTCCTTAACACAGTGGCTCYAGGCTGCCACAATCACAGCACTCTTTAAAATTATTTTCTTACTTGAAYGGTAAGAAACAATACCAAACCTCCAACAGAAATATATTCATGTAATGTACACTAATCACTTTGCAGCCCAAATCCTACTGGAGTCAACAATAGATTTGTTGCAGTAGAAATAAAATTGAGCTATTTATGGGCATCCCTTGCTGCACTGGTTACATGGTCTGAAACAAAGAGCTGCAGCACAAACCCCAAGGATTTTGTGCTTGAAAATCCCAGTTGTTCTGCTGTTAGGTCTGACCACAGCCAGGTCAGCTTTGCTCGGCTGGCTGCTGCAGACCAGTGAGCACAGGCACCGTGATGGAGGTCTAGCTCCTCCCGCAGCACTCAGGCCAAGGGGTGCTGCTGCTACCTTTCTAGTGGGTACAGCAGTCTTTTATATTACATTACTTCAATTTTAGAGTGGAGGTGGACCTCAAAATGCTTTCACGGGGGAGTCTTATTAGGCAGTGCCACTCTTTGGCTTTTAGCATTTCCATTCACAATAGGCAAGTGCTGTTGCTGTCACCTTCTGGCTGTTTGTCATTGCTCTCCGGGACGTCAGCCTGTCCCTGGCAGGGCTGCTGCAGAGCTGAAAGCACACTGCAGTCAGCACTGCCCTGTAAAGGGGAAGTGGCTCTCGAAAGGCAATAGCTGCACCGGGGACAGCCTGCACTCATGCAGGGCAACTCTTGCACCATCTGAGCATGGCCAGCAGGCTGCCCAGGGCCTGAGAAAGTCCAAAATGAGGAAAAAAGCCAAGTCCCAAAGGCCACACTTAAGATGTCCCCTATGGATCAGCTTCCTTTTAAACAATTAAAATTACACAGCTGTCAACAGAGCCTTCATTTCTCCTTGTTGTAGATTCTCCTTTCTCTCTCAATACTATTATATAGACTCCATTCATTAAGGCACTGGTTACTCAGAGGGATTTTCAAAACATCCTAGAAGTACTAGGTGTTTGAGTTTCCCAGATTTAAATAATAAGGAATGATTTCAAGGGATTTCCTGCCTAAACTAATTAACAAATTCCATTATGGACTTGTCCTTTTGAGAAATGTTCMTCTGTATAAGTTTTTCCAACTGTAGAATCAYAGAATCACAAAATGTTTGAGGTTGGAAGGGACCTCTGGAGATCATCTAGTCCAACCTCCCTGCTCAAGTAGCGTCACCTAGAGCATGTTAGACAGRATCGCATCCAGGYGGATTTTYGTTATCTCCACAGAAGGAGACTCCGCAACCTCTCTGGGCAACCTGTTTCAGTGCTCCGTCACTCTCACAGTGAAAAAATTCCTCCTCATATTCAGGTKGAACTTTCTGTGGTTCAATTTGTGCCCCTTGCCTCGTCCTGTCGCATGGGACTACTGAAAAGAGTCCRGCCCCATCCCTTTGACAGCCTCCCKTCAGATTTGTATATATTGATTAGATCCCCTCTCAGTCTTCTCCAGTTTCCAGACAAAGGAGATAGAGGATGAATATCCATACTTTTATGAATTGTTAATTCTAATTTTAGTGAAGTTAAAACTTCAACAACTTTTTCAAATAGAAATGTTTTGCAGGTTAACGAATTATTTGGCCAGTATTTCACTATAGCAAGAGAATAGAAGTGGCTAGTGGCACCTCCCATTTTTATCTAGTTACAAGGGAAATATATATCATTGCCTGAGAACATAAACCATCACCTACCCATTGGTTTACGGAATAATTGTTTTTAACTTATGGTTGGTTAAGATTTATCTTAGAATTAGCACAGTAATAATGTCTATACCATGCCTCAGATTTAACAAATCAGACCATTATCCCAGTGCAGGCAGAAAGGAGAAGTAAGGGCTGAGTGAGGGAAAAAAAAAAAAAAAGTGTCAGGTGTTTCAAGATACCAATAAATATTTCAAGATACCGTGGGTCTAAACATTTCCCCAGATATAAATCACCCACTGAGATCAGTAAGCATTTCATTATCRACTGCAATGGGAACAGCACCTCATTTGTTTGTGTTCTCCAGACTTGACCAAGCAATTCTTCTGGTATTGGCAGATGTCTGGGACAGCAGCAGAATTTTATGCTGCACTGATACTAAATACAGCAATTGGCAGCACTTTCTCTGGCTAAGAGAATTTGGGCCATCAGAGATAGCATGTCTGTAACTACACCTGACAGGAAGAATGATTTTCTTATTTTGTCTGAGATTTCCAAGACATGCAAGAATTTGCATGCTCCTAGGCTGAAGGACAGGTTGACTCCAGTGGTTTCTTACGGTCTTGCTCAGGACCACTTAGCTTCAGAACAGTCTACCCTTTTCCTTAAAATGTAGGTGTTCACCACAGTTTCCCRTGATTTATGAAGACCGCAACATGTTGACAGCCTAAAATTCTCAAAGTCTGTCAGGACAAAGTCCCTGTCCTCACTTCTTATTATCTGAGCCCTCTGAGGAGGGAAGGTCTGCAGACTGACGGCAGTCGGGAGCAGGTTGCTGCCACAGCTATTACAGTTTGTCTGGCTGACGGCTCCTCTTTCATATGCTCTGAAGTCACTCTGAGAAAAGGGGACTGCTGTTGGCCACCCTCCTTCCTGGAGCGAGGCGAGGGCGCACAGGACACCTTGTGCTTGGCTGGGCAGGGCAGTAAGAGCAGTGGTAAAAGGAAGAGTGTGTGGCCTTACCTGCCCYGGACAAAAGCAGCGCACTTCACTGAGCGAGCCAGGCGGCTTTGGCAACACTTCCCCAGAGAACAGAGAGGCGAGTATAAAGCCATATTAATGACCAAGCCTTCACAGTCCAGTTTAGCTGGGAGGGTTCCTAGCCTGAGGCTAGGATCCAGCCTTGGATGCCAGGAGGTCTATATAAAGAACATAGCCTTAGTGGTAGATCCAAGGATATGCGGTGTAGAACAAAAATATACAAACGAGGACAACTAAGTCTGGGTACACCTGGTAGAAGTTTTCTAGGACTTCATACTGATTTATGATCAAACCAAGAAGCCTTGTCCTTCTTGGCCAAGTACTTGAGATTTCCATCACAAAGGAAGTACAATGACTGAGAACACAACGTACTACAAAATCGTCAGTTATTTAAGGCAGAACTGGTAAAAACAAACTGGAAAGTTTCCAAAGGATGCCTTTTTTCCTTATTATTTATAATGGCAACTGCTTTGTATAAACTACCTTACACAATTGCTTTTGCCTTCAGCCTGATTTATCTTACTTTCCTTGACAGATTCTGCCAGAACTGTTTAAATAATAATTTGATGTGCTGCATGCAGATTTTCCTCTGTCTGCCCTCCTCCCTCTCACACACACAACAACCCAGCAGTCTTCCTGCAAATTGCATGGGGTTCCACAGTGCAGTTTCTCTGCATAAAAGATGCCACCCTGCTTTCAGACAGAAAAGGTTTAACTTTCTTGAATGCCATCCAGACACACACTAAATTAAGGGGGAAAAAATAAAAAGACATTACCACTATGACACTTAAAGGATGAGTGTCTCCTCAGGGATACGTCATGCTCTCCATTCGTATTCTTCACTTCATCCACATGCAGAACTTTCCATGACACTACAAGAAGAGCCAGAGAGGGAGAACAGACTTAAGAAACACAAAGTGGCCTGGTTAACACAGTAGAGAATTTTGCATTTTGAACACAATGCCCAGTTGATAGGAGAAATCAACTTATCTTTTGCAGACTCTTTAATTGATGTTTTGTGCTTTGTAGTGTCTGGTAAAAAAAAATGTTAAAAAGCACAAGATTAAGAAGGACTACRAGGAGGTATAACCCAAACAAAATTACTAGTTCAAATCCAATCTGAAATCAAAGGTCAGGATCTGCAGGAGCTAATTGCAGTTAATGATGTGGAACAGCAGAGAGTTAAGTCTGTTTTAGGACAACCGGAATGGGCATAGACACAGACCAAATTTACTGGGCAGGTTGGAGCAAGACACGAGACAATTTGCAACCAGCAGAATGTCAGAAGAGCACGTAAGTGAATTTGTTTGTAAAAGTAATTTTCCTGCATTTAACAGCAATAGGAAATCATGAGCCTGCTCTTTCAAGTAGGGTGGGCACTGAAATACATGCCCAGTTGTTATGTCCATTGTCTGTTCAAATTACTCATGTGTACACCCCCGATAACTGAAAGCATTTGTCTGGACACTATTTTGATTTGCTCACAGAATAATGTGTGAACTAGATATGCGATTTTACATACATTTTTTTAGACACTGAATTGTCATTTCCTAGGATGGAAGGAAATAAAACAGGCAGATACCAGAACTTGATAGGTAAAACCAACTACAGTTAGAGAACAGTGGTGTTTCCATATACACAACCTGCTAGCTTAAGTCCCTCAAGCTTATGGTTAGGTTAAGACTTAGCAGCTACACTTCTAGGTGAGGCCGTACAACAGAAAACTAAGCCGTGACTTACTGATGTCTGTTCATTCATTCAACCAAAGGCTAAGAGCTTTAAGTATACTTGAGACCACAGCACATTAGAGGGTCATTTTTTAATCAAATAGGAAGCAATTAATTTTTAATGGAAAAACAAGTCAATATGTCTAGGGGATTTTTTTGACATGCCGCAGCTTTATGAACTGCTGGAAGAAAATGAGGTAGCCTGTACGTAGCAGGAAACCTTTTACTTACTTGCARAGAGAATCCTAAATACAGACCTCTCTTGCACTGTGATGTTTAAGGTAAAACACAGTCMAATACTAAGGCGATGTTCAAGAGCACATTGCTCAAACATTTTTCTCTCATAGCCTGTTTTCCTTCTTCCCAAATATTTACAATGAGAAATCATTTTCCCTCCTGCCTACTTGTATCCCAAACAAAAGTAATGTTAGCCAAATACAATGCACACAAGCAAAATAAAGAACAGCTAAAAAATAAAATATAGTTGGAACAAACTAGGCTAGTTTAATTTCATTCTGATTTAATGAGGCTGGTTCTTTACAGACAATTAGGAAGTTTCCTCAGGAAAAAACAAAAACCAGAGAGAAATAGCACGAGCAAGCTGCTTTCAAGAACCAATTCATTAACAGAAGTCTCCCCTGAATAACATGCAGAGGATGGCAGACTCTCGTCATCTCTCTGCTGTTGAGATATCCCATTCTAAAGTCCAGCAGTTTCTGAGGGACCACAGATAGTCATATGTGATACAGCTGCAAATTCCTCCTGCCTTGGTGCTCATCCTCAAGTGCTAGGTCATCAGTGCCTCTAGACACAAAGGGTCCCCAGAAAGACCACATTTGTATCAGCTTCATTTCAGCTAGCCCCAGGGACTGAGGCCGGGGGACAAGGAGGGAAGGAGGGAAAGGAGAAGTCCTTATGCACACTGGGACATCACAGCATCCATCGGGGATGTTGGTAGACACTAACGGCTCAGGGACCGTGTAATCACAGAATCACAGAATGCTTGAGGTTGGAAGGACCTCTGGAGATATCTAGTCCAAACCCCCTGCTCAAGTAGCGTCACCTAGAGCATGTTAGAGTTGCATCCAGGTGGGCTTTGCGTATCTCCAGAGAAGGACACTCCACAACCTCTCTGGGCAACCTATTCCAGTGCTCTGTCACTCTCACAGTGAAGAARTTCCCCCTCACATTCAGGCAGAACTTCCTGTGGATCAGTTGGTGCCCGTTGCCTCTTGTCCTGTCGCATGGGACTACTGAAAAGAGTTTGGCCCCATCTCTTTGACACCCTCCCTTCAGATACTCACACACATTGATCAGATCCCCCCTCAATCTTATCTTCTCCAGGCTAAAGAGGCCCAGCTCTTGCAGCCGTTCTTCACAGGGCAGATGCTGCGGCCCTCTGAGCATCTTCGTAGCCCTACACTGGACTCTCTCCAGTAGCTSCATGTCTCTCTGGTACTGGGGAGCCCAGARCTGGACASAGAACTCGAGATGTGGCCTCACCAGGGCTGAGTAGAGCAGCAGGATCACCTCCCTCAGTGATGCAATGAGGAGGTTGGCCAGCATGACGCCCCAATCATCCAGAGCAAGCCCTGCTTGTGGTAGCCTCCCAGCCTCATGGACAAGGCTTGCCACCCAATGGCTCCTGACTCACCCCAACATAAAAACCGATGACCCTAGCTGTAAGCCATTGGTAAGGCAGAAAACTAAGAGGGCTTCTGAGCTAGTGAGAATAAAACTATTAGCTGTAACTAAAGTTACTGTTTTCCTTCCCATCCAGCTTTCTTAGCATCTGTAGCACTTCTAAMATGTCTGTCCCACAGAACAACAATATTGCTGGGATAGGATGGAAAAACATGATACTATATTTTTGAGTCACAGGAATAAACTGAATCCTAAACTGAGATTAATTCTCAGTAGGATCACCTAACAAAAAATAGCAGCACCAAAAGAGTATCTTCAGCCATCTGTGTGGGCTGGTGCTCTAGAATTGAGGGAACATCTAAGTCAGGGGTTGTGCAATGGCTGGGGCAAGGGCAGGTCCCCCACCCACAGGCACTTGGCCATCAGACGACTCAGCAGTGGCAGTAGGCTCAGTGCTAACCGTTTTGCCACACAGATCACGGAACAGGTTTTCTCAGAGCTTAGTTTGTACAGGAGTGAAATCCCCAAAATGCATTAGCAATGATACAAAAGGAGAAGAAATGAATGAGAGGGGGACTTTTCTTTGTTTGAGGCTAACAAACAGGGAGCAATGGTTTGGGGATGAAGTGGGAAGAGTTTCACTGGCACTAGGATACCGTATTTACCCTACAGTTATCACTCTGCAGCACTGTGTGAATCTCTTACATACTCTGGGCAGCTGGCACGCCAGGTAGGCAGACAGGCAAGGAGGGGTGAGCATGGACGGTGGCAGCTGGATTGCTGAAACTGAGAAGGCAACAAGGCATTTCATAGTGTTTTGGGAACACACTACAGTCTCAGCCTTCCCATAGTGACTGGAATTAGGAGATAATGGATCTGAGTATGTTCTCACACCACTATTACCACTGTCACTGCATTAATTTTAGATTATTTCCTTCCTGATTTAGAGAGAGCCCCAAGAGATCAAAACCAAACCACTGATCTTGCCACTCCTTCCCTTCTCATATCTTACTGCTAGAGAATCCATAACAGAGCTGACAGATTCAGCCCTAGCATACATCTACTAATTTCAATCYGAATGCTCTCCTGTAAAGTGAAATTTGGTCTTATTTACTGTACTTACAGTTCTAAAGAGATTATTCTAAGCTTAGTATAAATCACTGTGAAAAAAGCCTACACATGAGAGTGGGAATTTACAGACTCCTTTATGTCTTATCTGTAGTCTCCATTTCATTCTAATGAAATAACTGGAGCCCTCTGACTCTATGAAACATCTTCAGTACCAAAGAGTCATTATTAAAAAAAAAACCCACCATTCTGTGTCCATTGCCCTGTGATATTAAAACTAACCTAGCTTCAATGTATTCCTTAAGCATGACAAAGTATTGAAAGCCTGCCAATGACCACAGGAAGATTAGTGCTAATTGGTGCTGATCTTTGAAAAGAAATCAGTTTGGGGATGTTAAAAGGAAAATATAAAATGGCAACTTACCACTAAGTCATGGGAAATATCTTTTCTAAGCAGCTGGGCTAATTAGAGAAGGAAAAAGGAGGAGGAAAAAAAAAGATTAAGACCTCAATCTAGCAGAGAACTCAAATAACTGAAAGCATACGAACTGGGCATCAAAGGTTTCACAGAGTTAAATGTGTATTTCTTGCTTAGCTGGACCAGTGCCCAGAAATAGAAGACATAATGCATCTCCCTCTGCATTTTGGAAATTGCTTTGATTATATGTGAGCAGAGTAAGGATGAAGTTGTCCATCTCGACCCTTCTGAGAGCTGAGATGGCTTCAAGCCATCAACCCACCCCCCATCGCCCTTGGGAGCCAAGCAAGACCCAGAAATCTTGCTGCCCACCCTTGGCAGGAGCCCAGCTCACTCATGCAAGGGGCAGTCACCCTTCCCACCTGGCAYTGGGACCGTCCCTCCGCAAGGAGCGCCGCGCTGCGACAGCGGGTCCTCCTGTTCCCCTACCTCTCTGCCAGAGCATCTGCCTTGATGGTGTCTTGGGAGACAAACTCACTGCCTGAACCTCTGCTCTTTCAACACTAAGCTTTTCTGTAGCTTCTGAAAGACAGGGCTGTTTTCCTCAGGTACCGTAACTTTCGTTAAAGAGCCTAGGGTTGGGCCCATCTCCACAGCAAAGAAGCAGTGATAGCTATTTAAGTTATCTGATTTTCTGACCCCAATAAGATAGAAAGATATGCAGCAGTTTTCAAAAAACAGTCCATTTTTAGCCAGGTAAACAGCTTGTTTCCCTAAGAGCCCTAGAAGTCAAATTATAGGGAAATTTCCCTGAAGCGGGATCCCATTAGGCACTCTTGACCTCAAAGAYGTCTGCAGGACCCTGTGCTTCACTCTATTCCTTCGTCATTTGGCAATTGAGAGAGGACCTGTCACACTATCCTCATCACCTATTTCTCCCCTGTCAAAAGGCCTACAGTGGAGTCAAGGACAAGCCCTCAGTAATTTGAAGGTGGACCAGAATTTCATCTCTTGTCTTGAGACTAATTTCTAGACACGTATAAGGACCACATGGCAGCATGGCTCCTTTAAGAGCCTGCGACAGTCCAAGGCTAGAGTTAGGCCCAAAAGTCTGGCTGTGCCCTGGCCAAYTTTTTTCAGACAAAATATCTGAATGCAGGTTTCATTCTCATCACAGAAGTATGGCAAGTACGTGCTTATTCTTAGGCACAGAAATATCACTGCTATTGGCTGCACTTTTGAGATGATTTCAATATAATATSACACAGTAAAACTCACTCAAATGCAATAACAATGTTGCACACTTACTGCTTTTAACTATCTATAAAAAATAAAATGYAAGCATTGCTTCCCTCTGTTGGTTTTGGGAGAATGCCAGTCCTCGCTCCACAAAGCGTTACGTGCAAAACATTATTACCTTGCCAAACCATTAGATGTAAACCTTTTAAACAGTGCACAGGATATCATAAACTCTAGRTAGGCTCTGAATGACTGTACACCTCCCTCCTTTCCCTTTGGGGTCATACAAGTGCTATTTAAGCACAATAYGTGCTTTAATACGCTATCATCACTTCATATCTTTGGTCAATTACTTCTCAAGCACAACCAAAGTAATCATTTTTGTTTAGCATTAATGGCTGAGACAAGGCTGTTGAGCAGGAGGAGGTAGAGCTGCCTTAAGGATAGCCCGAGATGTACAGGATATCCACAGAGAAGGAACGAGGGTGAGCAAGGGGGTCTACAAGTCAAGTTATCCACCTTAAATTCACGATGCTACATGAACTGGATTAGCTGTAGCAATGTCCTTTTTCTCCTTATGAATTATTTTTTACTTTATCGGTTTAATCAAAAGGAGAAGAAGAAGAGTAGAAACGCAAACCCAAATCATTTCATTTTTAAAGAAGTTTCAAATTTATTTCCAAATTAAAATCCATAGCCAAAAGCAGTTTTGCTTTCAGGGTCCACATCTAAAGCTGCAAGGTCACACCTGCTTTCACTGAAGAGTCTTATGAAATTTATGCTCGCTTATGCAGAGCCCCAACATACCAAAAATATAGCAGGCAGGATTTTAATTTCTGTTAAACTCAATTTGCACAAAGTTCTGTCGGCCTGATCTAGCATCAGTACTGAGACCTGCTTTGAACCCAGTGAGSACTCTGAACTTAGCAGCAGTGTCTGGCAGGAAACTTGAAAACCTGCCATTCAAAAGTTAAGAAAAAGAAGTCACTGTTAATTCCAAAAAGATTACAAGAAAATATCCTACCAATAATATTCACTTGGCTTCAGAGAGAACACTGTTCCTACTTGAAATCCATTCACTTGGCAGACCAGGACTGCCTAGATGAAATTCTCTAATGAATAAACTTCACATTTTTAGTCTTTTTATTACTATTACTTTGATTTAGACAAAATGAAGCCACTGAAGACCTGGCAGAAAAGAAGCCAATTAATATTTCCCTTCTCATCAAGTCTGAAGATTAATTACTCATTCTAATAAAGGCTTAAGGCCTTGTTTTTAACAGCTGCTGACCATTTTCATTTTAAATCAACAAAGCCTTTAAACACATGCTTAACTTGTTGCCTAAACAGTCCTTTTAGAGTAAATGGTTCTACTGATATGTATAAAAAGTCAGGCAGGTGAGAGGACCAGAACCTGGGAGCTTAGGACACGGTAGAGAAGAACTTAAAAACAAATAAACCAAAAAAACACAGAGAATTACTTAATTAGAAAAACGTAATAAAACAGATAATAGTTCCTCTTACTCATGGCCAAATACATTATAATACTTACAACTTGAGTCTTCACGCTCATCTCTGACTGCTTTGAGAAAGCTTTCCATCAATAAAATTATCCTGTTGCATGACTGGATGTGATTTGAACTACTTTCCTGGGTTACAGAAAATAAAATATGTGCAGGAAAGGAAAATCATCTGAATTCACAGCAGTGACTGTCTGAGCCTGGGACAAGTTCCAGACTCATTAAAATCAGAAAATCATGGACAAGTCCAATACGTTGGCACAGACACATGAGCAATAGCAAAGTTGCTCCCTGAAGCCTGCTTTCCTCATCTTGACATTCAGAGATGAACAGGACAAGGATGGGTGCCAGGTATCTCCCCCTATATAAACATGGAGAGAAGGACAGGAGAAATGAGCTGGCACAAGGGTTTGTAATTGATGGTCAAAAAAAAGTGGCTTATAGCTCTTCTGCAGGTATGGGCAGACCACTGTTGTGAAAAGGTGGCTTTGGCTCAACTGTTTGCTATTCTGGAGATATATTCTATCTTAGCCACATACCCAAGTTCAGCCTTTAAAGACCTAAAGTAAATTTTTTTATTTTAGATCACCTGGAGGTAGCGGAGGAACACAGACAGAGTCTGWCTTTGTGGAAAACATGAGTTTCCTGCTCAGAGTGATATAGCTGCCTAGCAGTCCACACTCAGGCCTGTTGGCAAAACTAATATAACCCCTAGATAGTAGTATAGAGAATATTTTCCCCCATYTATGCAGGATAATAAATGAGCTGAAAATTAATGTGATGAAAAGATCAATAGCTGCTTTCCTTCTACAAATACCATTGATCAGTGACTCTACTAATACCATTGATCTTTAAGAAAAGAARTGCTTTTCCTGTGCCCTGCACTGAAAGCTATGTTTCATGCTGTTCTAACATCACTGCTCCTCTCTGAGTGAAGATCCTTGTTGAATTAGAGCTAGCCATGTTATTTCTGATAGACCAATGATACTGTGGCTACACTGGTTATGAAGTTGCTATGGAATATCACAGCTTCAAAGAATCTAATACAATTACTATTACTATCCTAATTCACTTACTTATGATGCATATTTCTAATGGAGAAGAGCTTTTGATGATTGATCCTTAACTAATGTGAAAGAAGCAGGGAGTTGATTTGTCCCTCAGGCAGCTCCTTCTTTCATCTAACATGCAAGGCCACTCTCCAACTGGAGACATTTTTTTTTTTTTTAAAAAAAAAAGATTTAAAATGTCACCCTGTAGGTTTCTGATACAAGGGAAAAGATCCTTTGAAAGACAATCATTACAGATGGACTCTGCACAGAGCACTTGTGATTAATAACATCATGAACTTCAAGCTGAAATTAGGGGCAGTTTTAAAATGCAAAAAAGGATCTACAGATCAAACACTCCAAAGGGCAAGACAATACTAAAAGCTTCAAACAACAGCAGTGGAAACTGTTGGGAGAGAGGTCAACTTGGGTGGGAAATGCCATGCAAGCAGAGGAAAGATCAGGGCATGCAACTCCTTTTTTTTTTTTTTTTTTTTTTTTAACTAACTTGACTGAGCTGTGTTTAAGTGATTCTTTCATTTAGATACTCTAACTGTAGTTTTCCTGTCCTTTAAAGATGCTACTTCTGTAAAAAGGGAGAGAAGGAGAGAAAGAACTGGGGGGAAGTACTGATTGTGTGCACACAATTTATGTAAAATCATTCAGCTGAAATTCTTAAATTGTTTTCAAACATTTAAATTAGTGATTAGAGCATATGAGACTAATAAGAGATATTAGACCAGTTTTCCTAAAGGGAGCATGCTACTTGGTTGAAACTCCACTGTAGAGTAATGGTAGAGGAGAGATTAGAGAAAGAGCTTCTCTCTGGAACAGGTGAGCTGGTAAAAATTACTGGTTTATCAATGACATTTGGCTTTAATCTTCCTTTGGGGTAGAAGAAATGTCTGTGAGCTATTCTCATTCTGCTTTYTAAACCAGCTGAGATCAGATCATTTTCTAAGTCATGCTGCAATTTTTAGCTTTAAGATCTGGGGAAGACTATCCCCAATTCTCATTTTCTCCAGTAATGAGATATCCTTTGTAAGAATTACAAGTCTTTGGCCTAAAAGTTCAAAAAAGGTCTTTTCGTTTTGGAGGGGAACTTTAACCGTATTCACAAGACCCTTTTCCCCTCCGAAATTACACAGTCCGTGTGCTGTCAGGATTCGCTTTGGACTAACATGCTGCCATTACAATCACGAAAAGGCTTTTTATTGGTCACAAGGTATAGGTATAGTATACCTTGTATATAGTCGCCTTAGGTACGAGGTGCAAAACAAGGAGGGGGGCAAAGGCATYGAGGGAAGGTGAAGCTGGTAAGGTGAATGTACGTTATACAGCTATCAAAGGAAAGAAGGCACGCGCTTCTGGGAAACGACGTATGTTTCCTACTGCGGTGAAATGGTTTAACTCCTCAGTTGGTAGGGATACTTCTTCTGCAGCTTAGCTCCTTGTTGCAATGAAACGGCTAGATTGCAGGACAGTAATGGAGCTTCTAACCCCATGACATGCAGCTGTTTCTGAGGATATTGGAAAACATCCATTACTAGGAAGCTGTGTGATGTCTTGCATGCTCTTACGGTTCAACTCTGGGTTTAACTGAATTTTCTTGATGCCAGCTGAGTGGGTCAAATTCATTCTCATTGCTTTGCACAAAACACACTTTATGGCTTAAACTGAAGAGAAACCGAGCCACACATAGCAAAGGGGGAAAAAAAAACAGAGTAAATAACGGACAAGTGCAATTTGAAAGGAACATTAAAAACACTACAGAAATAATTCTAGTGATCTTTTTAACAAAACTTACTGAAGTTTTTAACGGTACCCGTATTCAGAACAGCTGTCCCGGTCTCAGTGTCTCCAGCTATCTGCAGTCAGGCCACTGGCTGTGTGATAACGTGTGCTGACAACCCCATCTGCCCCATACCAGCAGCTGCAGCTTGTGTGCTGCCACGACCAGTCCCTCTGCCACCACCACCAGTGAACCTGCTGGTGCCAGGACAAAGGGCACGACTGTACCATAACATATAAAAGGGTTGTTAGGGTTGCAATAAAAACATGCACATTTATTTAACTGAAATCTATTCCATGGAAAATTCCTGAGCAGTACCACCTAGTCTGCAAGGACAGCCACAAATCCTCCACCACGGCCCCTCCGCAGCTCACGGCAGCTAAACTTCTGTCACACTCTGCCTTCCCCTCGCCTGGGGCTGTTCCTGAGGTCTGGAGGCAGCCAAACCTTTCTTCCCTTCACCCATGTCATACCTCAGGACAGGCCTGCAGAACAAAAAATGAAAAGAAAGAAACAGCTAACTCTCAATGGACATGCYTGACGAGCAGCAAACTCCTACTTCTGAGAGTGCTGATCCCTATTATCCCTACCAAAAAAAAAGAGGTTTTAGTCTTCCATTAGTACAAATAATGTGAGTCAACAGCCAGAACAGCCAAGTGCATTCTCTTTTCAAGAAAGCCATGACGAATGTTTTAATTTATGTGGCAGGTTCCCACACTCCGAGAAACTGGTTTTAGTTTGTTTTAAGCTAACTAAAATGAAACATYGACATTCCCTTTAAAAATCATTCTCTCACTTGCCATTACTGAAGGGGGCAAATAGGGGTTGAGATACATTTTAAACCTCACAAATCACTTCTGTACCTGCTGGTTAAGATATCTAGGACTGCGGTCAATGCAACAGAGTCAGGTGAAAATTCAGAGAGAACAGCTATGAAACCTGAAATCATGCCAATTTATACTGTTTGAAGTATCTGACCCATTGGTTCCAACTCTTCTACTCACACTAACGGAAAGCCAGAAGTCTTATGAAAGCAACAAAGATGTGTGCACACAATTGAAGAAATGGACTTCTAGTTTTGGTAAATACTGATCCACTCTTCTTCACATACATTGGTGGAAGTATTATAAGTTGGCAGCCAGGAAATCAGTTATTTTTGCAGTTACAAATTAATAGGTTCAGTGCTGGGGATAAATCAGCCTTGAGCAAACTTAAAAAAAAAAAAAAAAAAAATCTGCTAAGTGATCCCAAGAGGCATGTGTCTCTATAAAACAGTTAAAAGGAAGCTGCTGACTTGCACTCAGTGGGTTCAACAATTTGAAAATGATTAGTTTTTGTTTTAAATCATCTGGACCCATTCATGCAACTGACAGAAAGCAGAGAAATTCTGTTCTTTTGGAGAAACTTCCGATTTGGAAGATTAAGACATGGAATCGATGGTACATTACAAGGAAATTGTAATTATCCTAAGATTGGCACAGGCATAGGTTTCCCTGCATTGCTTTGCCAGTGCACTCTGTCTTCCTGAGACCGCTTCACACCCGATCTCCATCAGCCTGGAGCTTGCCTCTGCAAGGTGCTCTTTTTTGGAACTGCTGAAGGAGCAGGCATTTGCCACCAATAACGACCACTGTAGCCTTTTTTTACTGTAGTGTGTCAGGCCTCCTGCAGTCATGGGGAGAGCGGGTTCTGCCTCTCTGATTTTGAGGGCCAGTCAGTCTCAGGAACAGCTCTGTAGAACAAAGCAAGAGCTCTGGCATGCTCACGCTATGCTGACAGAGGACTTCACTGCATCTAAAAAATGTCAATAGCTGTGGGCCAGCAAAGTACTCCTTTTTCCCAGGTAAGTTCCCAATGGCCATTAGCACCAGTTACCTGGCTGCGTACTTGCTGATGCCAGACTCCTACAGCGCTAGTCACAGTTGCTTTGTCTATTTGGGACAAAGCTCTCTGCAGGGACCTCGTCCAATGTCATGCTTTGTAGGTTTTGCAATTTTCCTCTCAGTTACTAACTGGAGAGCAAAAGCCAAGGGCTGCAGTAGGAGTGGGGCTGCAGAGGGACAGACCTAGGAAGGGGCAGGCTGCCATAACAGTTGTCCCTTGAGAGGTTTTTCCTCTAGGCCATGGTTGGGGGTCCTGGGCTCAGCCTAAACCAAGGCTTAGGGTTAGGATTAATATGTGGATTGAGAGAGAACAAAATCTAGAATGGCAGTTAGAGCAGGGCTGGAAAGGGGCTGCCAACCCTGCCATTAAACGTTGGTTTGGGTTAAGATAACTTGAATGTGAGGGTAGGAAATACATACTTCCTCTTAGGACTTCTCAGGAAGAACAAATCTGGAGAAAGGACCTTGAGAAGGTTTAATTTGGAAGGAAGGCACAGCTTTGCACACTTAAGCAGAGCTGAAGAAGTTCTTCCTGGACTGCTGGTAGTGAAGAAAAATAGCCCATTATGTTAATAAGGAAAAGCAAGTCACCAGAGGGACTGACAGAATCACACCTACTCGCTTACAACGAAGGACAATTTTACAAATAAAGTAAGAACTAAATGCAATTGTTGTTGACCTCCATAAGAGCTGGAAATAGAATAAGTCAAGTGGGTCTGATTATAGCTTCACTATCTATATAAAGAGAGTCAATTTTTTCTGAATAACATGCTTATATTTAGGATCCTAAATCTGTATTTGGAAACCTAAGGAACTGACCTGATTTTCTGAAGTGCTGAGCATCCAGTGAATGAGTGGAACCATTCTAAGAGGCTTCTGTGGGAGCTGCTAGATTCAAGAGCTTTGAAGGAAGAGAGGGAAGTCAAAGTAATCGCATTCCCTAACTTCAGGCTTGCAAATCTAAGTCAAGACTTGCACTTTTGGAATTCATCATCCTAGAGTAATGTCTCAGTTCTCCCTTCAAATACTGTGCTGCTAGAATTACACAGTGTGTATTTTTATAAAGGTTTCAGACTCTATTGCTACCATTAAATAAGGATATTTAACACAGCATAAACAGACCCACTTTGCCGCAGTGCTAGTTAGAAACTTGGATAAAGTGCAAAGCCATATGAAAGCCAGCAGTAAACCACATTTGGGAACATTCACATTCCATAAAAGATAAAGCTGTAATATCTCAGGTAAGGGAAAAAGAAGAGTTCTACTGATTAAGTAAATTCTGGGGAGTCTCTATTTCCCCCTAAATGGCCTCACCTCAGCCGATTCTCATCTTTTTTTTGGAATAGCTCTGCTCACTGTCTCCGCAGGGCACCGGTAACCATCTCCCTTCCTTTCAGAATCTTCCTGTTATTCTCACAAGTCCACAAGACTCTATAAACCTATTTGGAAAAAAAAGAGCTATATAAACCTATGGCCTAACCAACCGATCAAACACACAGGTACATCATGAATTATTCCTTTACTATTTCCACTAAAGGCATGATTGTACGAAAGCCTTAGAGTTCTTTCCACACCACCTTTGCAAATTCAAGCAATTCTTAAATGTTACTCCCTTTCTTCAGAGGTTCTGAAGCTTGGAAGGGAAAAAGGTGTATTTTTATTGCATTTTTATTTTTGTTTCATAGTGAATATTTCCAAATGTTTCAGTATTAATTATAATTCAATTAAGATTCAGATGGAATTCCACCAGGAAAATCTAACTATAGTCCTCTCAGTAAGCCCCTCATGGAAGCACTGGGGTCTGCAGATCTCATAGACCTGCCTCATATAGGATTTGTACATTAAATCCACTTTTTAGAAAGCAAATACTCTAAAAATCAGACTTCTTTTTGCAAAGGTAATTTTTGCAATAAACTCTTTTTGTCATAATATGAAATACTCACATACACAGGGCACCACTATCTGTAGTCATGAAGCAAAGCTCATTAAAAAAAGACAATGTGAGTCTTACTTTTCTTAATGCAGAAATGCAACTACCCGGAACAAAGGAAATGTCAAGACAATTATTTCTGGTGTAGAAATGCCTAGAGGCCCCAAACAACGTTGGCAGGCTGTTCTGACAGGCACTGAGCAAACCAGCGAGAGGTGGTCATTACCAGAAGTCTTTAAAAGTAATGTTTGTAAATTGGCAGACAAAAGACAAAAGGGGAGCAGAGAACAGAGGTGAGCCATCAGATCAGACCAGTGAGGGACCTCCCAAGACACCCCCTTCCTGCGACACCAGCAGCCTTTACTGGACCCAGTTTAGCCACCAGACACAGTACTGTGTCCATTCTGTATTGTCTGAAATTGAAAAGAAAAAAACCAACTCCCCCCCCCGCAAAAAAACACACTTTCTTTCAGCACTAACAGAAACAAAGGAACAAAACCTAATTTTTCCACATCAAAGCATGTTTTTGAAGTCTTGTCACCTGTTTCCAAATTCCATATTGACAGCGGACTGCCACCATACCCAAGTAACCAATTTTCCCGCACTCTTCAATAATTCAGTGGCATATGGGTGTGAATTCAGGCTCTCTGAAAGAGGCTTTTATGTCACTCTGGGGCAGAATTTCAGGCAAGATTTTCGAAGCCCTGCAAGGAATGCAATCACTAGCATTGTTTTCAGTGGGAGGCACAGGACCCAAGGCTCCTGCAACCCCTCCRAGAGCTTAGGCCAGTGTTTCTAATCCCAGGCCAGTTCTTAATTGTACAACAAGTATTTAGAGTAATAACAAAATCACCAAGCCTGAGCCTGTATTAGATTTACTGCTTATAGAACATAGATGAATTCCAAAAATAATTTCTTAATTAAGGATCTTTCATTTTAGCCAACATTTCCCCTTAAAATAGCACCAGAAGAAATACATAGGGACCAATTAGTTTATAAAATCAGTTGTTCACTGACCATGGAGAGCTAGAACAAAAACATAGACTCTAGGGCAGATGATATATATAGTCACACGCACTGGCTGGACAGCACAATTCTCTTGCATTTGTCTAGCTGTTCAGCGTGTGGTATTTCCAGTGCTATAGCTTTCAGCCAATGTAAAACAGCGATTTAGTAGAAAAGTTGGCTGTTAACAAACCCAGTGAAATAATAGCAGTCTAGGTTTTCAAGTGCCAGTGGCCCACAGTTGTCCTTCATGTTACAACAACTGTTTCCAAACTTAGCTGTAGCCCATCACAAATCTCAGTACAGAAGGAGGGTCAGTGTGATTTATAGATAAAAAGCTATCACCTCTCCACAGCTGGTAACAAGTCATAGAACTTAACGCTCTCTGGAAAGGGGTAGTTTATGGTGTTCGAAATGATTCACTAAGTCACAGCGTTTTAGACAGACTCCGCAAATTAAAGGAAAGTTTCTCCRTGGCAAAATTGCCAGAGGATTAAAGTCTACGTGACTGAAGTGACAGTCTTCCTTCCTTACACTGGTGGTACAGAATTGTCAGTGTAAAAAGAGCAGGAATACACGATAACAGTGATTTCCTCCTAAAAGTACTTCAAAACCATGGAAGAGGAATTGAGAAGTATGTGGCTGAGTTTTGTTTTCTGTTGGGCTTCGTCTGCTCAGCCAGTTCTTTAGGGTACAAATATGATTGGCAAAGTCTACGGAGAATCAGCTGACAAGAAGACATTAGTCAGGGGACTGCACAGATGTTACAGACGCCTACGCTGCATTCCAAAATTAACTTTTCTATTAGCAAACATTTGACAGTCTCAGTTCTGCCTTAGAAAACATGAGCAACAGTCTGCTCATGAACGCTTATCGGGAAAAATGTTACCTATTAGTTCAGGTAATTTGATCTTAAAAGATACATGTATAGTACACTAAGTTGAACCAATAGGCAGAAGAGAAAAGAAAGTGTTATTTAGCCATATATTCAGCACTACTGATTACTTTCTCCTCAGTCTGCTACCACTGACTATAGTCATCTATTGTATGCTGTAACGTGCCCTGGACAGTTCAAAGGCATAATTGTGGTAAGAAAGTCTTCTCTGATGAAGTTCTGATGGCAGCTCTCCTGCCAGATTCAGCATCCACTTACGGTCCCAGGGTCCAGGTCCTTCTATACTCATCTTCCATATGAATTGCACCATTGTCTGGGACATTTAGTCAGACCCTTATCTAATGTAAATGAACCTGGCAGCACTGCAGGGAAGGGAATGATTTCCATTTCCACCAGCTGAGTGTCTGGCACATACTTTCTCCTAATTAGTATTCATCTTTGGGTCTGCTGAATTTGTGGGAGGGAGTTAGCTGTCCATGGAAGTCCTAATTGTTTAGCTTGGACAATTTCCCTTGCAGCCTGCACCCCTTGCTGTGAATGCCTTAATCATTTTCAGAAATTAGACTATTGTATCAGTTGTCCTCAGTAAATGGACACCACACAAACTAACATAGATCTGAACATCTCTCTGCTGCCCTTCACCCTCTCACCCTGCACAATTTAACAGCTGAGCAAAAATAATTATGTGCTGTAAAGGAAAAACCTCAACAACATCTTGAAATTGAGGTATATTTAAGGTACCTGAAGTAAAATAGCTTGAACAACAGAGGATCCACACATTTTTCGCTCCTATTGATTTCAGGCAGAGTCATGGATGATCAGTGTTTCCTAAAACATGATGGTTTTGCAAGCATCCCTCTTCAGACATCAACAGCTTTAAAGTGTTGATGGTAACTATAGAACCTTCTGCCCAAATGGACCCCTTGTCATGCAGTGGCTTAAGGAAAATGTATGACAAGTCTAACTAACATGAAGCCAAAGAGAACTTTTTCAGAAGCATATTCTGGATATAAGGTTAATTCGAATACTTGGCCCATGACCTTGAGAGTGCAATTATCTCAATGAAAAGGAAGAGCRGAACACAAACCTCTAGGAAAATATGAATGCGGATAATTTATGGCTTTAGATAATCCTCTCTCTACATATACATCAAGTTATGAACAAAGGCTCAAAGGAGTCCCTCAAGCTAGATGTATCATTTAAAAACAAAAATTTTAAATCAAAGATCATGAATACAGGAGAGGGAAAGAAATAATTAAAGAAATCACTGAGGTACTTCTTAATTAAGCTCTCACACTCCAGAAGTCTCAATGGAGCTAATTGCCAAGGCAGTAATTGAGTGGATAGAAAACCACTCAGTGCCTGCTGCCCAGGATCATTTCTCAGTGAAAACAAAAACATCGAAACAGAATATACCTTCTACATAATCAAGTCATTTCCAGATCCTATAAAATTCCAAACATATTTGGATAAAATCTTTATCTCATTTCCTTAAAGAAATTTGTGGGAAATTATAGCAATTTGGTGAACAGATAGAAAAGCAGGTAGTTCTACAAAATTTAGAACCTGTTTTCTAGAAGCATATTCAATAATGGAAGAGTCAAAGTCCAAATATCAAAAAGTGACAGATATCTAATGCCACAGACAGTCAGAGAAATATAGCCCGAGTCTTGCTGAAATTTCTCTTAGTCTCCTAAGTTACTTGGGCACATGTACTATTTCAACATTTTATGCATGCACACACGTGCAAAATACTCCAAATTTTCCAAAATCACAGGGGAAAACATTCATGAATTAAGAAGAATTTTAGAAACTCACATGAATTTTATCTGCTCTGTCCCACCTCCTATCAGCATTATCAGGTAGTATATTTGCTGTTCATCTAATCTACAAAAATATTCTGCATTCTTTAGTTGCACAGACAACTTATTTTCTTCCCCCCAAAATACCTGTTCCAAGTAATCATTTTTTAAAGTCATCATTTCTTCCTGTCTTCTCTTCTTTCTCCTTCCATTTCCCCCCTCCCCTTTTCCTTTCTCTCCTTTTAGCAACTATCAAAGGAAGACAACTTTCAAAGCAGAGGACCATCTATAAGTCAAAGTTGGACCATCTATAGCACAGGTGATCTGCACAGGTGCTAGGGGCAGGCACTGAATTCAGTAATCAGTCAGAGTCAACACAGCTGGAAACACGGTATCCTCTTCCTGAGGCTTCATTCTTGATTTTAGACACTCATCTGTGAAATGTTTAGCTTCTTTCTCTTCCCTCTGCCTTTTCCAACATTTTATCCACTGTAAAATTTAGGTGAGATCTTTAATACCTACAGTCACATTGAATCTGAAAGTGGGCCACCAAAGCAACATATAGCATACAGATTTTAGAAGTGCCACATTCTGAATTGCCAACACAATTTCCAGCAATATCTAAGGCACTGCCATATAAAGCGCAAGGATCCTTCACATTATACAAGTGGTTTAGAAGATGACCGGCAAATATTGGCATATATATGTCCCAAAGGAACATAAAATTTGACTGCTAAAGAARTTAGTAACTTATTAGAGCTATACTATGGGGGGGTGCTGGAGTAGATGGTCTCCAGAGGTCCCTTCCAACCTTACCAATTCTATGATTCTATGATTTGACAACTCTGGGGATTTATTTCTGATCATTTTTCAGTAGGGATGTTCCTGGTCTTTCAAAATGACAGATTTGGACTTCGGTCTGAATGAATGAGTTGGATACCACCACAACATAGCRTTTGTTTGCAAACTCTTTGAACAGATTTCATTCCCAGGCAGTAGAAGAGCTCAAGACATAGGCAACGCAAATGCCAGTCTCATGAAACATTTCAGAACTTGATGCTTCTTTAATCTGGAATACAGTAACAGAGAGCCTCAACTGTAAGAAATGATTTTAGACAAAAAGTGACATTCATTGTAAGAAAATAAAAAGCCTGAAAGAAAGAGTTACTGAGTAGTAACTTCCATCAAGGATTACCTTCATAAAACTAAAGCTCTGTTTCATACAGGAAAATTGTAATGATTTGTGTGATTTTTTTTTCTGTGAATAAGAACTCAACTCTATTGTGTACTTTTTCTGGGAAAAATAATTGCTGTACCATACAGTTTGGACTGATTTAAGGATTTTGACTCTGCAAATCTCTGAATGGAGGCCTRTGTGTTTTAAATTAAAAAATAAATAAGTGCAATTTTTCATGAATATAGTCCCAGGTATGGCAAAGCTCCAGACCTGGTACAGGATGGTCAGTAATTGCTACTTCATTGAAAATTACCTGTTYGCATTAAAATTTATGATTAATATTTTATTTCAATAAAAAATAATTTACACTTAATTATGCTAAATGCTTAACGAGTAAGAATCTCCTTTGGTTTCTCTGACCAAACTTGCACTGCAGGACTCAGCGTGTGGCATAGCATATGTAGCAATGCTTGGAAAAAGCCTGCAGAGGAGTGTGGAGATTTGAGTGCAAAGAAGTGATACAAAATTGTCTTTTCTTTTTAAAGTAAATCTCAGTGCTAATCTTAGCAGCTATCTTTTTTTTTGACCATCTCCAGGTCATCCTCTTGTTCCCTCTCCCACACAATATCTCAATTCTTTATTTTAACTGAAACTTTTTCAGGGTGGAGATTACATCTGAACACAGCACTTGGATGGTTCCTAGCTTGAAGATAAAGGGAGGTATTCCCTGACACATAATAAACTGGTCAACGAAGGAATTCAAAGCTTCCTTGGTCAAGACCTAACAGCCCAGCCCAGGGACAGACTGGGGCCTTCCACTTTTTGGATGAGATATTCCCCAACACAACATACACATTTATCAGTTTCTCCAGCAAAACTAGTTAAAAGACCCATCTGAACCAGCTAGGCATTTCATTGGAAATGACAGTAAACTGTTTCCTTTGAAGGAACTGTATGTATCCTATATTACCCCAGGGAAGAGTAAACAAGCAAGATGTTGTCAGACTAAGGACCCTTACCATCTTCTGATCACACACGAATCTTTACAGTTCTCCAGAAAAGAGTTCATTCAAAGCACCCCATAACAAATAACTATGTTTGGAATCTGTTTGTTTTCCTTGACCAACACACTTAGATGAGAACTCTTCAGCAAAAGACATATGCAATTTGTTAAATTTGCATTTTAGATACTTGCAATTAAAGTATGAGGATATATTTTTTCATCAGAGAAAAATTACTTTAATAGCCGTAATCAACACAATCAAATATAATCAATCTGTCAAGCTAATCATAATTTAGAATCACTTACAATAATTTTGTACCTTGCAAGTTCACATCTATATGGAAAAAATCTGCAACTCTAAAGGCAGAATTTTCTCTATTTCAATAACTGTGCCATGTTATGTATTTTCATTTTTGCTCCTTCTGTATCCTCATTCTCCCCTCTCCCACTCTGTTTAAACTTGGAGAGTTTTATCTTTGGCCTTTTTCTCCTCTCTCTGCACTCCCCTCTGTTCTATGTATATCTATACCTTTAGGCAGATGATTATGATAATCAATGCATATTTTGCAAGAATCTTAAGCAGCATAAATCTCATCGAAAATCAACAAAGCAAACCCATCAGGCATTTTGGAAAACATTCTCCATATCTGTGTACTAGCATTCCTCATCTATCCAGTATTACCTCTCCAGCCATGCCCAAGACAAGCATCTTGTTATGTGTTTGCTGACTCCTCCACCTCCATTTTATTCCAAACACTATATTTTATTTTCCCTCTGCTGCCCCTGCTCTGACTGTGCCCCAAGACGGATACTAGCTGGTCTCCACTACCCTCTACCTCCTCAGTCTCCCACTAAACTCTCTTTCTCTGTATTGCTGTGACTTCCGTTGTATTCTTCACTTCTTATCCCTTTCTCCTTCTCCAACACACAAAAACATCATCATCAGGAGTCCTCTCCTACTGCTTCAGTCCTTTTAGGTCTGCACCTACATCTTAGGCTGCCTTCGTTTTGCACTGGCAACTATCAGTACTAACTTCAAGCCACTCACCTTTATATCCAAAGCCCCTGATCATGACTCTGCTCTTAAGCCTGCTCATACTCAACAGATGCTTCCCAGCCTTTGGCTCAGGCCCTTGCCTGTCCTCACTTTCTCCCAAGCTCATCTTCCTCTTGACTTTAACTTTTTCTCTAACTCTGCTTTCCACCTCTCCCTTTCAACTAGAACATCTCGAATTTCCCTAGCCAAGGAGTACATACTTTCCCTTCAAAACTGCGCTTTAAAAGCCTCTCAGGAGCCATTCTGAGCTTTTCTCTAGAAATCTTACATGTTTTGAATTTAATAATGCTACAATCCATTTGGAAGGAGCTGAGTTCCCATGAAATCTGAGCACAGACATTTCCAAAAGATGCATCTCATTCCAGCAAATAGACTCCTTTGTGTATAAGTACCAGATAGACCTTATGTCCATCTGCATTAGGTCATCTCAACATAAGATGTAGCTATGCATATTATTATTAATGCAACTGCAGCTTTGAGCTCCTGTGTTTTGAATATTTCTTAGAGGCAAAGAATTCCAAGGAGATGCAGTTTCTTACTGCCTCCTATTCGTAGGGCAGGTGGCACTTCCTAGACTCAAAAAAGTTTCCATAGACAAGTGGTTTTTCTAAGCAGGAAGACTGAACTCATAGCTTAAATCAGCAGTTTGCAGGAACTCATTGACGTCAGGACAGCTTCTTGGTTGTTACTGTTCACAAAATCTAGATTCATATGCCCTTCATTATTTAAATTGATAGTCCATGATTATCTTTTCAACAGTTTCCTAGCATAGCTTGCTAAATTATGATTTAATTAGGAGCAAAGGATTATCTGTGTATAATAATGAGGGAGAAAAGATTAAGATGGTACAATGTGTAGGATACAYATCTCCCTCCTTGAAACCATTAGCTTTTTTTCAAGAGACAAGTAAAGAGCTTAGTCTTCAGCTTAGCAGTATTTCTGGGTCCACAGTAGCGATCATGACTGAGAACTAAAGAAAATAAGYCACTTGCCCTGGTCTAAATTATTATGTCTCTACTGAAGAAAGAGTTAGGTTGATTTGTAACATGTGGAAAGCTGTTCTCCTCCTGTCTTTACTACAGTCTATAGATATTCAACAAAAATTCCATCTGTTTATCTCATCTCCTGAAGGAAGCACAGCTTCTGTTCAAAACTGTATTATACAGACACATGACAGGGCACACTTTCACACTGAGATCACAGGCACAATAGGAAATAGAAAGGGCAGGAAGAAAGTAAGAGTCCACAAAACCTATACTGGAGAACAATGTCACTGTTCTTCAAGAGAGCAATCACCCTTTGTGGCTGTGTTTGTTGGATCTGCTTCTCAATAACATATGAGTAATTTCACAGAAATAGGTGCTACACTGATGGAAAACCACAGGTGGCTGGCAGACCCATGGCATGCCAGCTTCTTTATGCAGAACTCCTCGAAGCAGCACAAGAGGCGTGGGCAGTGTGTGTTATTCTTTATTATAAGAATCTTATTTCCTARTCATTCCACACGCAAGAAAAACTTAAGATGCTTGCAAACACTAATACATATTGATTATTATTGATTTTCCCCTACAGTGAATGGGAAAGAAGCCACACTCCAGAGAGTATTATAGAAACTGTCTGGATATAAAAGCTGATGACGGCATATTTGCAACTCTTGGCTATGACTCCCCTTTTACTAGAAGGAGTGCTCAAGTTCTTTCCTTAATCCTGTTGCCAAGAGCAGACCCAAGCTTTTCTCTTCAACTGTTTTTAATTTGCTGGAACTTATGTCCTAAAAGCTCAAAGCACTGAAAGCTAGAAAGGTCTGGATTGTACTTCTGAGAGCTGATGGTAACTTGGGTATCATGAAAGCAYAACGAAAGTTTCAGATGTAAACAACTTCCCAGAACATAATTCACTTCCAGCTTCTGGTAGTGCAGCCTTTCCCTTGCTATTTTCCTACTTCTTCCTCCTGTGCCATTAACACTGCTTATGACATGAACCTATCCYTCTATCAGTATGATATTGAGGAATTTATTGCACTGGCAAAAGCATTAGCTTTAGGGTTCATTATTGACGACAGCCTCTCCTAGTTCTCTTAGATGATAGATCCAATTATAAATACAGCAAGACCTAATGAGATGTGGACTATATCTAGAGTTTACAGTCTGGTTTGGATTTTCCAAAGTTAAGAAAACAGGAGGTAGTATAACCACATTTTACCAGTAAGTACTGAAAGACATTGAGACACTGCCAGAAGGAAGTTTGTTGCAGAGCTATGAAAAAAACCTTTACATCATTTGAGTCTTGGTCCAGCACTTCGACAGTCAAACTATGTGTAATTACTTCATTATAGGCTTTGGGGAGAGGAGAATCTTGAACTGAGGAGGGCTRCGTGTAGGCAGACATGATGCAWTGCTTCTTGAACTCTAAGCTAGGGTAATTTATGAGAGCATTATAGTACCCAGGCCAGATTGGTTTGCAAGCAGGAGTTCTGACACATGCACATCTGGTGACAGGAAAATACTCAAGGAGACTCTTGGGTAAAAGTCACTGTCACTTTTTTGAGTCCTGCCCCAGCACCATGAGCCTGCAGTGGCACATGGGCACTCACAGGGAGCAGAACGAGACATCAGAGTGTGTAGCACCACTAGCTGTCTTGCCTCGTCACTTGGGGCAGGACTGCCAGCACAAAGTTGCTTGTACATGAGAAGTGAACTAGAAAACCTATTTTCACTGAACTGATTGCATCAGTGTCTTGCATTGACAGAAAATACGTTGTAAGTCAGCTTGTACAATACCCTTGCCTCTTTGCTAGCAGCTAGTCATAACCCCAAGAAGTCCAACAGACTGTGTTTTCTTTGCAAAATACATCCTTTTCATGCGTGGGAATGGATGGAGTGCTCTTAAAAAAAGAAAAAAAAAAGGCACTGATTTGAGCATTTGCTCTGTCTTCAGATCCAAGATGACCTCAACACAAACATACATCCACATTGCAGAAGTATAACAGGTGGCTATGTTTGGAACATATTTTTTGTTTCTAAGGTACATAGGAGAGGCGCAGACACAGATATTTAAAAATCTCTACATAYTTCGAGGAAACAAAGTCTTGTCATTAAACCACAAGACCAGGAATCAGAAAATCTACTTCACTTGTGCTACAGGCTTAGTATGTGATATAGAATGTATCAGTAAATATTTTCATAATTTATCTTTTCACAGTTATGTATCTAATCTTACACTTAGGCGGCTCTAAACAAACAGACCCATCTTCCAGAGTGACTGAACACAACTTCAAGGCTACTGTTTTTTCAGCTCATTTACTCACTTCTGTCTTTAGATCTCCAACTTTTAAACATCAGCTTTTGAAAATGCTACCTTCCTTGTCCCTCAGTTTCTTAACCTGAATAGATAAGTACTCACGAGGAGAAGGAGAGGGGAGGACTTGATTCAAGTTTGTTTCTGTGTTTAAAGAACTCATTTCCACTCTTCTGGGGAGGTTCCTTACCAAGGTCATTGCAGACATTCTGGAGAAAAGCAAGTCATTGTATTTGCCTCCTCAGCCTGGCAAAATGGCTTCACGTAGACAGCTTTTCAAAAACAGCCCTCCTCTAGCTATACTAGCAACGACATCCATGTGGGGACAAAATCTCCTCTGAACTCTAAGAAGTAAACCTGCAAGTTAAGTGGAAATCCAGCAATGCTTGTTCAGGCCATTAAAAATCCTGTAGTATGCAACACATCTAATATTTGAAGATTACATATTTATTTTCAAACTCATTCTCTGTTGTCACCTAGACTGCCCAAAGTAGCACCAGGCCCCTAATTAGAAAGGCATTTAGATATTGTCGGCACCAGCATTACATGTTTGAAACATTTAGCAGACTTCACTAGGTGTTGAAAGGCAGGTGAAATCACAGCACAACTGAACCTCATATTAAGCAGCAGGGACAGTTTTTGCTGCAGTGCACTCTCAAAGCAAAGGCAAGTCTGAGCCGGAGCACCGCAGGAAAGCAATACCGCGATTAGCACACGCAGGAGACTGCCACAAAAGACCAGAAAGAATCTCAAGAAAATGTAAAGAAGGAAAGAGGGTAACAAATATGGGGTAAGATACACTGATACCCTATATATTTAGCCTGAAAGAAAGAGCCTAAGATTTAGAATAAAGAGGAGCAGCAGGGGGAACAATCATTATCACCCTACTCAATGGAYACTGCAAAAATAGGGGAGCGTGACTGAGGATGAAATTGGACTGGAAATAAGTCTTTGAATGTCCTGAATCAGACCTTCAGCCAGGATAAGTCAGCCCAGTGGAGCTCTGCCCATAAAAACAAATTAAAAAAACAATACCATCCCACACAATCTAATAGCTTGGACTATGAACTCCTCAAACCCATTTTGAAATCTTTGCTCTCCAAGCAAGTTCTCTGTGAAGAGAACTTGGTGTCACCTGAAGACACGCCATGCAGTGGTTCAGTATACTAAAACCGCATGTACACATATATAACACGCATATATGCATACATATATGTACATACACACACACACATATATGCCTTGTACTGCTCTCTAATTTGCATACTGGGAGTCTGAGGTGCACTGCTTCTGCTTTATTAATGGTGAAATATTCTGGCCAGAAGCTGCAAAAGTCGTCATTCATTGTGTATGCCCAGCATGACAATCCGGTGGAAGAGCCGTACATATTCCTTCTATTAGCTGGATGTCTTGTCTTGCTGTGTGTAAAATCCAATGCACAGGTCTTGGTATTTCATGACTACTGCAGCAGTTCTGCACATGCGTTTTTACTTCATGATCATTTTACTAGGAGTGGGAGAGACTGCTATGTAACATTACTGGTCAATAATGTCTTTATGCTCAGGAACAGTGCCTTTAGAAGAGAGGAATTTAATCTATGGTGTTTAATTTTAACATGTCTTCTTGCTTTAATGCAGCAGGCTCATTTTTACACACAAAATGGTATCTGTGCTTGCCTAGGAACCGAGAGTGCAAATGGATAGTTGAACATTCARTTCCTGGCATTGCCTGTGCAAATATCAGTTTAGGGAGACTAACTACATGTTCATACTTCCCTGCAGTAGCTTTGGGCAACTGAACGTGAAAATTGCCTAAAATGAAATGGATCTGCTAATCGTGTGACATGGGTTACTGTAAGTATAGGAGAGAAGAAGAGTTTAAGTCCAAAATGTGTTCAGTAGATAAGTAATTGCTCAGTTCTTCTGCCCTTATCAATTTTAGAAAGCATTTAATGCCAAGATGGAATATCAGAGGTAGTAAGACAGAACGGAGATAAACTTGAACTTAATTAGAAAACATGCTTCATGTTATTCATCCAC
The DNA here is from genome assembly GCF_003343005.1 of Rhea americana. Lineage (NCBI taxonomy): Eukaryota > Metazoa > Chordata > Aves > Rheiformes > Rheidae > Rhea > Rhea americana. The sequence continues at coordinate 994,729 of NW_028186634.1, read as the reverse complement.
TCTCTGGTAACAGCTGTTTTGAGAGATATCTATAGGGATGACCCCACTGCAATACTGGCTTTTGAAAGCTCTCCAAATCCTGTAAAATGTATTAATCTGCAACATTTGTATGAATAGCACAGACAAATGAAAGCAATTACTTTCTCCTCTTTATTTCATTCATTATCTTTGTTTGATGTGGATAGCCTCAGCCAAATATCTCAGTGATGTTTCTATGCTATGGTTTGCTYGAGAATTTTTAACTATTTAATCTATTTTTGTACTTCAGCTAATGGGAAAGTAAGGAAAAGGAAACRGTCTTACCACCAAAGGAAAAATACTGCTGGTTCCCTTCAGTACTCCTTCTGGAGCCCTAGCATTGGCTGTCTTTGTTATATAGTTGTTAGAGTGAAAAAGAAAAAAAACTAGAGGGTAAGAAGGAAGATGGAGGGAAGGTCTTTTTTCAAAGTGCTGCAGAATCTGCTACCATAGACAATCTCTGCAAAAATTACAGAAAGGCAAATTACTGCGTATCATAATTAAGATAGATTTGTGGAAAGGTACAGGAGAACTGCAGCAGCGCACTGGGCTGCAGACCTCCTGCACCAAACCAGAGGGATCCCATCTACTTTGTTTCTTCTTAGGTTGATTAAAGATAATTAAAAAGCCCTTCTCTCTGTCCCCGAGATGCAATACAGATGGCAGCAGCTGCTGGATTTGGGGGACAAGGGGGAAAAGGCGCCACAGACTCCTGCTGCCGCTGGCACGGCAGCCGGGCTGCTCGCAGCTCCGGGGCCGCGGCGGACCTCTGCTTATGGCTACTGAGGAGGCTGGCTATCCCCAGGAGCCCCGCTGACGCTGACAGAAACCTCTCGCCTGCCCCGGGGCGTTAGCCAGCTCTGCCACCTGCCCCAGGGGCGGCTCGGTCCAGCCCGGCAGCCCCAAGGACGCCGAGGCCGCCCTGGCCGCCGCACATGACAGCTCTGGGCTTTGGCTTCCCGTGCCAGAGCAGCGAGACCTCTCCTCGGTGGGAGGTGCTGAGCAACTTCCCCAGGCAGATTTTGAAATATTCAGAACAAGAACYGTCCTCTAATGAGCCAAAGGGCAGGGCATTGAGAAGACAAGAGGACGGTGTTAGGGAGAGTGCAGGAGGAAGGTGAGGAAGGTGCGCTCCCACRGAAGGACTCTCACGAGCTGCTTCCTCAAACTCCGGCACTTGCTGTTTATTTTCTTCATCCTTCTAGAGCAGCCACATTGGCCTGGCAGTAACTTGGAGGCTAGCTCCCTCCACCCTCCCCCAGCCTTGCAACATTTGTTAAGAAAAAGGAGGAAAGGGGGGAAAGGATTTTAAAAATCCTACTGCCTGCATCTCCTTGAGCAAAGCCAACCTGCCCAAGACTACTGCCACCCCAGCTACAAGGACTAGTACTACATAAAAACAAACAAATCAGTGACCCGAAGCCACACCTGTTCAGCACAGACTTCCCGGCCTTGCTGCCAGCTTTTGAAAGAGAAAAACTTGATCCAAACACCCAAATGGCTTTGGATCGTGCCCTGGGCCTGCAGCATACCTTGTGTCCCTGGCATTCTGCAACAGCGCGCTAGGCAGGGCTCCAGCTCTCCTGGCTCACAGCTCAAGCAAACGGCACCAAGGGAAGGGGCAGTCTGGCACACGAAAATCTGAGGGATGCAAGCCAGCTAGGAGTGCTCCCCTTCTCAGGGGCATCACAGGGGCCAGAAAGGTGGGGCTGGGAAGGGGAGGAGAGAGGATGGCATTAAGAAAAAGAAAAAAAAAATTGCCAAATATTGCATACAGGTCTTAAAGATCAATGTGTGCTCCTGAAGATGGTTTTGTGGGAAGCTTTATTTTTTTTTTTTTTTTGGACTAATTCATGCATTATGTTACCCCAAGCTGACAACTCTAGCCAAGCATTACGGCAGGCCAGCAGCCTCACCGATCACACTCTGCACGTTCTGCATGTCTGGGCACTCTCACGCCTCCTTCATGACAGTGCTGGGGATCACGGGACTTGCTCTCCCACTAATGCACGTACATAATTCCTAGTAATGTTGATTATTAAAGTTACCTGGGCAAATCAAGGAAGAACTTTCTGGTTTTGATCCACGGCAGCTATCCTTTCATGGGAAACAGGAATCTCATGTTGATCCGTCACTCAGTCTTTCACTACGAGCGGGAGAGGATGGATAATGTTTCTGTGCTAGTGCTATTGCCACCCTTGTTTACTCACAGAAGCTTCAGAATATGACATCCAAGAAGTAGCTGTTTGTAGTCAGCTGCAGAAGGCAAGTGCAGACACAAAGGAATAAAATATATGACTGGCTTTGCAGATGAGATTCCCATCATTATTTCAAAAGACCCGAATGCACCAATTTGCATCTCGCAAAGTGACACGCATTCAGATTTTGCAATGAATCTTTGGCATTTGTAGGCCCCATCCTGTTTCCCTGGAGAGTGACGGGTTCCTAACCCACTTCTGTTCGTTTATGAAAATCCCAGCTCCAGTAGCAAACACCCTCAAATCTGCATGCTATTTCTGSGGCTGTCACCACCTGTGTAAGTTCGGACAAAGCCAGAATTTTCTGAGTGACTCATCCCTAACAACTGGGAGCAACACAAAACTCAGCTCCCAYTTCAGCAGAAAAGTGAAAGAGTACCCCCTAGTGTTCTGGGTGCTGAAYCTTGAAATTTGGCCAGTCTCTCCAACTGGATGGAGGAGCTCTCATCTTAATATATAGYCTTTACCTACTTGTCATCTGTCTTCTGCTTCTGGATAAGGACCCCCATTGCATTCTGCTTATCTGAACAGGCCTCCAAACAGTCCCATTACCACAGCTTAGCATCACCCCTTGTCATCAGAGTCATTGCTAACCACCTTATGATTTAAATATGCTCAAAATGGTTTATACCAATGCATCCTTCTCTGCATTTGCAATGGGTTAAGGGCACTCCCAGTCACCTAGAGGTGCTCAAATGACAAGCAGATCTCATGAGGGTATGGTAACTCAATGGCCTGTGATGCTTAGTAGATCTCTTATGAGAATTGTATGTCTAAATTAATCTGTCAAGTACTTCAATATCCATGGAGAGAAAGTACAGTATAATGCAAGGAATTGTTATAACTCTCCCTCTTCTCTGCACAAGATGCTATATTACCTTGGATTAAACGCTGCTTCAGGATCACACAGACTGAGGCTGGGAGACATTCTCTGGAGACCATCTAGTGCAACTTCCCAGCTGAAACCAGAGAGCTGGTTGCCCAGGACCAGATCCAGCTGGGTTTGGAATATCTCCAAGCAAGGAGACTCCACAACCTCTCTGGGCATGCTGTTTCAGGGTTCAAAAAAGCTCAGTGGCAGTAAGTTTATAAAAAATAGTATAATTTGTTTACTGGATTCACCCCAGACTTCTAAGTTTCTCATTCTAGAAGGTCAGAAGAGCAGTAGGTTTTCCACTAGGCTCCTGCTGTGTGAACATGACACATCCTTTTACTTCTCTGGGCTTTTGTTTCTCTCCGGACTCACCTATCTAGATAAGCTTTTCATGTCAGGGTTTCCCACCACATGCATATACTAGGACTARTCTTTATTTTGCCAATAACAAAGAAAATCTCTTGTTGATTTTAGCTACAATCATAATATACTTTGTCTTTATTTCTTCTCTGTAATACTAATAACTGGAGGGCAAGATTAATTTAAATCCACAGAGGCACACGTGGAGTGCAGCACCYACCAGTACATATGTAGTCAATAACATGCTTGAACAGTCTGACCAAGCGAGTACTTGCAGCAGGCCATCCATCGAGACTTTATGTTCTAGCAGATGATGTAAATTTAATGATGAAAAATAAAAGCTTAAAATGCTAGATAGCAGCAGTAGCTTATGGTGCAAAAAAAGTCATGAAAGCCTGCCTCCTAAATTTCATCCTACCCTGGAAAAATACCTTCCTGGAGCAAGGCTAGCAGAGGCAGGTATTAACAATGCGATAATGTAAGCTGAGGAAAATGGCTGGCTTGTAAAAGCAAATCCACCTGTAAGGGCCCGGGAAATGGAAACTCAACCGGATCAGCAATGCTTACAGCCTCCTGCTAAGATGACTCCTTTAACAAGCCAGAAAATAACCTCCAAACAGTTCCCGGTTTGCACTTCGGCAACACACAGTATGTTTTTGAAGTGTCCAGTCTGAAGGGAGAAACAATGTAATTATAGAGAAGACATAAACAGTGCAGGCAAGATTCCAAAAAACACCCATTATAGGTCTTTCAGAGCTTGTTCTAGATTTACAGGACATGGCACTGACACAAAGTTCAGGGTGGTTTTCACTGCAACATCATCTGCTATCATAGGGTAATTACCGACCCTGTCGGGCACATAGATTCTTCAATTTGTATTTTTGTGATTATGGGTTCTGGGGATACACCTACTTTTTGGGATAGTCTGTTTTGTAATTTTTCTGTGATTCTAGCTCRTCTAAACATGTTTTGCTATTAAGTTATCTGGTTGGCTATGCTTAGCCTCTAAGTGCAGCTCTGTGGTGTTAAATTAGGAACTGAAAAGAAAAGCAAGCCTGTCTGAAGTAAGCAAAAAAACCCTGGATTCAGCCATGTCCCTCACCTCTTCTGTTCCTTGYTCTTTCACACAAGGTAACAGCTCTTATCCAGCTGTCTCAGAAGTATATTGTAAGGATCAGGTAGTCAATACCAACTTAAATCCACATAAATTGCTTTGAGCATAGGAAGCACAAAAATGCCAAGCAGCTTCTCTGCTGCGGTGCCCAGTTGTACCCTTTAAATGTCTTGGCAATTTACCAAGATGTGGAAAGGATGAAAGCTCTGAAGGATGTTTTTGTTTTTTAATGGACTGMATAAGAACCATTTATACCAAACATGTAGTACACAGACTCATGGAAAAATGAAATCTCTATCCCTAAMCACCCCCAGATAAAACTAACTGGTCCATACTAACAGTGTTACATAAATGGTTTGCTGTGGGTGCTCCCCATCACAATTAAACAAAGAAAAATGAGGAGGAAGAGAAAATTAGTCTATCCACAGAAGTCTTCTCTCTCTAGGGCTACCAGGTGACAATTTCTTTACYGTGAATCTCTCTAGCAAGCTGTATTATTTTTTACTACGACATTATTTGCTGAGCTTACCTCCTATTTTATTCGGCTTGCTCACTGCTTTATTACAAGTGMAGGTTTTTGTGTTGCTGCACACCCTACAGCTTAGCAGCAGAGAACWGCTTTGCAGCTCATGAACCAAGTGTGCTACACGGGCCAGGTGTACATAGCAYGGTGCTTGGACGCATTCGTCACTGTTTAGAGCTACACAGCCCTGAGGAAAACACGGTCCAGGCACTGTGTTTATTTTCTTGACAGGAGCTGAACAGAGAACAAACATGAGACTTGCAGAAAACGATAATGCAGTTTTTCTAGCTATAATTAAACAAATGGGATATGCCTCACCACTTATTTACAATCCAATTCACTTGTGTACACCCAGCACTCTGGAGTACATTCACAGATAGCCCACCGTCCTCCACTGCCCCTGGCCCCACTACCATGTGCTCAGCAGTAAATCACCGCTAAAGCCTGTGCTGAGCCTCTCTCTAGCTCTTTGGCATGCCCATGCTCAACTCTACACTGCTAGAAACTCTGCCAAGGCTTCAAGGAAAATTAAGGAGAGGGAATCTGTGTGTCAGAGTCAGAGAGCAGTTTACCTAAAGCAGAACTTCTCACATCATTGCACTACATTGATTTGCCATGGCAGTATCTGCAACTGCCCTGCATAGGGTGTTGGGAGAAGGTGGATGGTATCAGGCTAAAGGCATTAGAAATGAAAAGATGGAGATGGGAGGCAGGTGGTTGAATGTCTGTGTTGGGGAGATGGGGTCATGGAGATTTGAGGGCTGTTGAGGGTTTGCAGCTTCCAATGGACTTGGAAGGACACTGCAGAACATTCAGTTTGGGACACAGAGTTGCAGCAGTGCTGCCCCATTTCAGTGACGCTTTCTCYCCACACCATCTCCTGCTTCTATTTAACAAGGATTAACAAGGCTGCAGCATGCTGGGAAGATATAGGATTTTTCCAGATACTGGGTATGAGGGTTGACCTGCCTTAGACTCGGTGGAAGATCAGTGTCGTGCTCTTCTGATGCCTTATTACTGAGACGCACGTGAGCTCAGGCCCCGGTATTAAGCTTGGATTCTTCTGCTAATTTCTTGAAGTGATCATCACACTGGCAAAGCATCAGCAATGAAGTTTCTGCCTTTTTGCTACCTGCTGTCAGATGCCCTAGTTTTGGCTAGTAAAAAACTAATGCCAGCTGTAACCTAATAAAAGAAAATGCCTTGGACTTTGCATGCATAACCAAAATCTGTCTGAATGACACTATAACCCTGCTGTTACAGCATTTGTTCGCCTAGGAATATATATGGTTCAGCATGAAATGAGGAGGAGAGAAGATGATACAGGCATCTTTCTTGCATAAGTCTAGAAACACCCAGAAGCCAGCATTTGGGGGCTAAAACCAATACTGTCTACTTACTGTATGACTTCTGAAATGGGAGTTGGTTAGCACTCAGGGTACATGTATCTTTGCTTGAACGCAACCTCTCTCTTTCCCTACAAAATCAACAATTGCCAAAATCCCCCAGGAAACTGGCTGCTTTCCTCAGTCACTGTGAGGATCACTGGCATTACCCAGCCCTGAGAGCACTCAGGGATTTCACTGCCTGCGTCACCGATGGTACTTCTTGGCAGTCCCCAATAAACACGGGACATCACGTTCTGCCCTCAGAAGACCCTTAGCATTCGAGTGAGGAACCTAGTTTTAAAGGACAGGTTTTCCCCTGCCATGAAGGACCAGTATTTCCAGTTGGCTCTATGAATTTGAGTGCATATTGTCTGACAAGACAAGGCAATAGAGAGGGAGGGGGAAAACAAACAAACAAACAAATAAACCCAAGACTTACTCCGTGCTCCTGTCCTCAGGCCTGATAAAACCCAATCATTTGACAGCCACTCTTCAGCAGAGAGGGAATGGACCAGACTGCTGGGTTAGGGYAGTGGTCTAGAATACCTCTGTCTTCACTTGCTATCCAAACCAGGAGAACGCCCAATGGCCCGTCCATTACTTCCGTGCTTGCAGGACTTTCCATTCCAACAGCTAGGCCTGGAGTTGCCAGAGTTCCCCGTCGCATCAGCAGAAGCGAGGACTTTGGCTCTATTACAGAGCATGAGTTTATTCCAAATGAATTGCCCAATCTTTTCAGTCTTCACCAATGTGCACCCACTGCATTACACAAGGAGTTCTCTTTTCATCTCCCCCAGCAACCTGTATTACCTATTTTTGGTATCACTTAAATAGTTACTACAAAACGTGGCTCATTGATCGGATAGGACAGGTAGAAAGGATAAAGTGTAAACCTGTTGTCAAACATGTCCACAAAAAACTGAGAACAGTAAAGCCACCATCTGAGTTTTCATGCGTGAGCGTGGCTGCATAACAAAAGGCTCTCAGCTATTCTAGTGACTGCAATCTTCTCCTCTGGGCAGAGCACACAACTCACTGCTCCAAAGACACTGCAAGGGGGAAGTCAAATTTTCCACTCACTGAGACAAGCCATAAGGTATCTGCTTATTTCAGTGAGAGCACAAGTCAGGCTTGGATGGGTGTTTGCTCTGAAAGGAGGAATATATGACCAGAATAAGAATAGTGTTGCAGTTAAAACACTAAACTCAAAGGGCTTGCATGCAGCTCCCAACCCAGCAGCAAGCTTTGTACTTCACTCAGGCAAGTGACTTTAGAGTGATGTTATCTCCCTCGGGGTGCAATTAGAAAAAAATGTGTGCGTATATAAACACACACACACACACACACATTCACATACGTACACACACAGATAAATCGCAAAGGTACTGAGATACATTATTTTCTTATTCTCCATGGTAAATATGAATCAATTCATTAGGAAAAAAAAAAAAAGCCATCATTAAACTACCTTTGTGTGCTTTTAACCATATAGTCACATGCAGCAAACAGACTCCATAAAGCAAAGAAAAAACATATAGAGGTAAGAGGTGGCTTACTTCTCTTTCCAGATTTGAAAAGAAAAAAGAAAGTGCCTGCAATGTTTTGTAAACATAACCCTCTGTGACAAAGAAGGCTATGATGAATATCTTGATAGCCAACTTAAAGGGACAACTTGCCAAGAAAATTGTGATCATCCAGTTCATAAAGTCCTACTTTAACTACTTCCACAAGAACTATTCTGCACGCTGCACGTGGACAAAATTTTTAGAAATTTACCTCAAATAAAGCTAGTGAGTAGACTCACAAATGCAGTATATGCATGTACAGTTTGTCCTTGCTCTCCCACCAGTCTCACCACTCACTAATAACTTGGGAATTGATTTCCCATAGGGCTAAATTGCCTTTAATTGTGATATTCCCATTATCTCACCAACCTCATTTACCACCATAATTTGGTCTGATGTGGACATTGGGGAGCTAAAACATACACACTGTACTTAATTTTAAGCCCATGGTTGAAAGCTATTCCTTGAATATTGTCCTAAATGCAGTATTAAAGTGCTTTGCTGAAAACTGTTGGGTTTAGGGTCATGATGAGRATAAAAAACAAGCAAAACTATCTTGCAAACTTCGTTGTTCAACTTTGCTCTTTTAAATAAATTACAAATCTACAAATTAAATTGTGAAATGAAGCCCMTATCTTTTAACAGCCTACCCAGTTCTTTAAATAATGAGTAAGGGAAAAATAAGCTAACAAGCCCTGTCCTTTCTAGAGACATGACACCCTTAGTCATATCTAAGGAGGAGTGTTCAAATTCTAGTTTAAAACCAGCATGAAGTGGACAGCAGACCTTTGTTTTCTGAATGGCCCTAGATTCAAATGATGTCTCATAGGCTAAAGTCACTGAAGACGGATGTTTGCGTTTTCTTTCACCATCCCATTAAGCTGTACCATTAATGCAGCAAATGAACAGAAGCATAAGCCACAGTGCCCCGCTATTCAGAGGTAGGCTGGCTCCTGCCCTATTTAAAATTTCTATCTTAACACAATTTTCAAAGAAACAGACTTAATGAATCACCTTTAGTGATGCCTGAATGCTCACTGACATTGGAGCTTAAAAGCAATACTCTCTCTCAGGAGACTTTTTTTGMCATTTCTGCCTTCCACACTAAGTCCTGGGGTTTATTTGTTTATTTCCTAGAAACACGTACGTTTCACTAGTGAGGCAAAACAAACCAACCAACCAACATCTGTGGCTCAGTTTTCCCCATGGGAATTAATCCTAAAAAAAAAGGGGGGGGGGAATTAATGCTAACCTACCCCTTTGGCAACTCACGTCTCCCATGGGAAGAACCATTTAAGGCCCACCTATTACTATTCTCATCGACTTCTGGGAAGGAAGGCGCAGAACACTGTCATCTTCTCCTCTCCCCAGCTACCTCTTGTTCTCCCCCTACATCAGCTAAAAATCCTGCAAGTAGTCAAGTGCAAAAAGTTACTAGCTGAAAATCTTAGAGACCAATTCTGCATTTTGACTCAACACTGGAAATAAGTCCTACTGGACTCAGGTTTGTTTTAGCAGCTCTGATTGCTGGATCAGGACCTAGCTGACAGTGTAGAAGAAAAGAGCCAAAGTAAAAGGTATCATTAAGATAAATTAATATGCACTACTACCAAAAAGTTGCAGGGAAAGGAGTAGAGAAACTCACTAATGTATTGTTTTCCAAACAGTAAGGATTTTTCTATAATTTTAGCGTAGTTTGATTGCATTTGATGTTCTTTTCACACAGACACACTTTCCTCTTTTATTTAAAGCAATAAAGCCCAGCATAATGGATGAAAAAAAGCYGGTATTTTCTGACATCTGGTAAGCAGTTTCACACATCTGAGATTCTCCAAAGCATCGACATCAAAAAGTGCCAGGAGCATACCTCGTGCAGCAGGTTTTTGGCAGACTCAGAATTGAAGAGTTGCTTGCAGATAGTAAAGGTGTAAAATTAATCTCACTCCTTGGTGCAAGGGACGAGGCGAGCAATGACAAGCGCGGGTCAGGAAGGCAGAGCAGCCCCGCTCCACAGCGGGGGGGGCTGGGGCGCTCCACGGAGCGATGTGGGCGCCCTTGGGCACAGGCCTGGCCACAGGCAGCCTGGGTAATGGCAAGTGCCTGTTCTGGATAATTATGTGAAAGATAGGTGAAGCCCTCATTTGAGTATGGTTTCTATTTCAACACTCTCTTGTCAAGTGAGTTACTGTCATAAAAATTAAATTTTGATTCCCTTTCTTTTCCTAGAGTCACAGAGCACCTGGCCATTTCTAGCCTAATCTTGCTGGTATTTGGAGGGAAAGTATCTATAGTAAATTTTCCTACTTTTAGACTGTGCTGAATATTTTGCAAAGAGCTCTGAGCAAGGTACATACGAGCACCATTTCACCTAATGAGCTTTACCGGAAAAATAAAAATAAAACAAGTAAACAAATCACATCAGGTAGCCAAGGACAAACCAAACCCTATCCCTGCTAATAAAGCAACCTGCAACTAGTTGTCTCTGTCATTCTGGAAAGAAAAGAAATACATCATGCCTTCACCTGGATCCCCTCAGCCCTTGCTCAACGCACAGGCCTTAGTATACCATGGAGCATGTGCAATTCAGAAGTTCTGTGCTATCAAACACGTAACATGCCAGGATAGGGAATAATCTCACTCAGTTCAAGAGATTTTGGCTTCTTTGGTTGCCAAGCAGCAGAGCTCTGATCAGCACAGCGCCGTGTTTCCTTGTTTGCACTGCGTGCTGCTGCCCGCATACCTGTGCGCTGCTCCTCGCCTGGCCTCTACACGCTGAAACCCCGCACCGAGACGAGGGGAGGCCGCAGCAAGAAGCAGGAGAACAAAAGCACACGTTTGCACTCGGCCTGTCAAAGTAACCCCCCTGCTTCAAAGCTCTTGCTCTTACTAGTATAATCACCCGTTACCCTTTGGCCACAGATGGCACCTTACCATCTGCAGCCACGCAGCTGGCCGGCTGCGGCTGAGGCCAGCACCACCAACAGCAGCTAGCTGCCAGCTGCCGCAGGTATTCATTCCCACGGGAGCCGTAGTCATTGCAGTACTGAGAAGGCTCCTGTTGAGGGCAATTGAGAGAATTTAGTGTTTGTGCTGCAGTGCACACAGGAAAAAAAAAAGGCAGTCAGCTCATCTAACAACAGCTTCTGTCAATCCGTTTGCCAGAATGAAAGAGATGCCTCATTTTAAAGCCATCTACCCACTTTAAACAGTTTAGACACACCACCTTCTCCCTGTTTTGTGTTTGCTTTCTCACAGCTGTAGTCTTTTTCAGGGTGGGAGAGTAAAGAAAAGGTTTYTGTCTTTAAGATACAGACCAGCTATGCATCAGCACTCTTTAACCCAGCAATACACAGCTCTCCCGTGGTAAGGAGAATTCATTGCCTTCTCAGAAGGCACCAGCCTATTTCTACTTTTGAAATAGCAGAACAAATATGAAGCACATGCATACGGGCAGATGAGGAAGGGATCTTGGAACTCGGAACCTGAGTGRCTGCGTATCAAAGAAAAAGCCACAAACACTCAGGAAGGGCAAAACAAGGCAGCCACAGCAACATTAAGCAGTGATGGACTGGACTGGARACCAAGATCTCCCAGTTATAACAGAATGAGGCAGGTTGTTTTCTAGCTCCCACTGCCACTATTCCTCAACATTGCCAAGGGGCACAAATTCTGTGGGCCATTTTCCATGCCAGCACTTTTGCCAAATGCTAACAAGCTATAAGGAAAGAGAGAGACTTCATCTGAATTTCTTTTTACAAGAATATGACCTTCAGAAAAAGCACCTATTATTCATTGTGTCTGAAATTCATTGTCTTGGAGTTGGAAGAAACCCCAGTACCGCCTCCCCTCTTAGGAGGTCAGCAGTTAACCCCTCTTTTTCATAATTGCTAATCTACTGCCTTCCGCTACAGGAACCTTCTTGGAAATTACTAAGACTGGAGTTACCAAAGCCATCGACCCAGGCTAGATATCCTTTATGTTCAGGCAGCTCAAGTATCTCAGTACAGATCTTTGTGTGGCAGGAGAYGGGGAGGGCTGGTAAGTACAGTGTATCTGTCACTTGCAGCAGGCAAGAACATCTTGTACTTGAGYTGCTTGTTGAGTAGGTTTGAAAGGCAGACAAACCGGCAGACTAATTAGATTTTTAAAACGTGGTGTTCAGAAGTAAAATCTTTATAACATGCTATGAACTTAAACATGTCAGTGCACAAATTATCCCCATCAAAAACAACAATAATAATATTTAAATTTCAAATCAATACCAGGGAAAGGGTTAATATTCAAATTAAAAATAGYCCAATCTAAACTAAGCTTTTAAAAAATTCCAGTGTTCTCTTCTTTATTTGTTAGGGAACCATGACAGAAACCAAAAAACACCTGCAGGCTGGAACAACTGCAGCTCAGAAGACATTAAAACAGYTCACTACATTCGTCTTTGCTAAGTAACAGAGTAAAGAGGTAGCAAAGCAGTTTAAGGGCAAGTTGCCCAAGGAGGGAAAAGCTGAGTGAAACAAAGCAGCATGTAAATAGGAATGATGGGACAAAAGAGGAAGATGAGGCTGGATATATTCCACTCTGGAGTTCTTCCTCAAATGAGGAGAGTGGTCCATCCCATATATACTTCTGAATGATTCTGGAAAGGCCTCCCAGTTGCAGCAGGATGTATGAAAGGTATCTTCTATCATTTCTAGCTTCTAAGATTTATCAGAACRATGTCTCATCTAATATGCCAAAAACTTGAAGAAACATCTCCATTTACTAACCAGTTTGCTCATCTTTAATACTAATATGCATGTCTGCAAAGAAAAGTATTAATGGGAGTTTCTGAGCAAGCACCAAGGAGACTGACTCCTGCTGACAGTCATTACACACCAAGAGGACTAACCTCACACTCACAAGCGATGCTTGGGGAAAATAAATCAGGCACTTTCAAAATCAAATGGCTGTGTTAAATCCAAAGACACTTTCTTAGAATCATAGAATCAGTAAGGTTGGAAGSGACTTCTGGAGATCATCTAGTCCAACCTCCCTGCTCAGCAGGGTCACCTAGAGCACGTTTGTAGAGCTTTACAGTCTCCCACACCTGAAAGAGCTGTATATGACACAGCCAAGATGCTGCTGAAGGTGAGGAAAGAGGCAGAGAACAAGCTGGGTCAACTTCTGTTCTCTCTCCACCTGCTGTTGAGACTTCTCTGTTCCCATTACTTATAATAGTTCCTTGCTAGTCCTTCTTCACATGGTCTGGCAGCACTGCTGATGCCACCACTCGAAGCAAACGTAGGTCTGAAGGATGTTGCTTACAACACAAATTTTCAGAAACCCAGCATCTTAGCTGGTTTCAGCCTGTAAGATTATTGCATAATTATTGACACAACATGGTTATAACACAAGAACGGGTGCAGGCAGCAGGCACTATGCATTTCAGCAGAGCTAGATTCAGCTCCCCTCCCAATGTATGCCCCTGAATGAGTCATTTGTGCAGGGGAGGCACCTCCAAGTTAGCAGATGAGGATTCGGCTTTGCTGATCCCACTGGCTCAGGCACGACGACATGACTACCCTACTCCCTGACCCAACTCCCTGTGTGCACGCGCAGCTCTGATGACTATGGACTGCCATGTCTCAGCATGTCCTCCTTGGAGCCTATGGACTGTGCTCAGTGTGAGCTCAGTGCTCCACTGAGAGAACATATTACTAACGTGTTTTTGTTATTTATACAAAGGTGTCTTCTCCTTTGCGCATTCAGCCAGCGGCGCAGTTTGAGAGGGGGAGTACAAATGGGGGAGAGGAACGCAATGGCGCATAGCCCTGGTGCAGCCCACCCTAACAGCTAGGCAGCTGGAGGCACGGGCAGAGGGAAGCACTTGGCCTTCACTGCTYATCCACACCAGGACACAGTAGTGTGTGAACTTGTCCTATAACCACATTTAACATGYGGTTCCTCCAGCAATAAAATTGAGCCACCTACAACAAATTATGAAATTCTTAAAGTGTTTGTTAACTAGCAGGTATTACCACAAGAAACCTTTCTAAGGGACAACGCTGAATAAACACGACCTGATTTTAAGCATAGGCTGCCCGTGCTTTAGGGCCAAGAAATTGTACATATTATCCCAGTAATAAAAAGGTATTGAGCTATAAATAGTAACAGATCCACTATTAGGATTAGAAAAGATAAAGCAAAGAACATGCTTGTTTGCACAAGTTGTAGCTGATCTTATTTGGTAAGCCTATAAATGTCCTAATCTGGTTTTAAAAGTAAAATCAATTGTAAATTTATTTAGACCAATTTACCTGCCCGCCTGTTGTACATCACTGGGCCTGTATTGATTGTTTGAGATGGAACTCATTCCAAATTGTATTGATTTAATTCATTAGCAAATTTTTAGCAAAACTTATTCTGTGGTTTCAGGCCAGAAACATGTAAGGCTCTGTTTAAAGACTGCAGGAATGGAAGGGGGGTTGGAGAGCAAATGTTAGGGTTTTTTCAAGAATTAAGATCTACCACTAGTAATAATATGAATCATCTATTCCACAGAAAAGAACCATTTTCCAAACAATAAATAAGAAAAAAACTATGAGTGAAAAAGTCTGGCTATCTTGACAGGGGAAAAGCACAGCTGAAGATAAGAATGTGCATAAATAGCATGGTATATTGGTCTTCATAATAGAAAGTAAATTTGGTTTTTGGATGTATGGATGCCTAAAATAGCTCAACAATTTATAAAATATCTTAAAATCAACAGATCATGAGTAGATYTGTCTGGCTTTACAGCAAGGCAGTTTAGCTGCATTTGTTACCTTGGTAACTGAAGGTACCTCAGTTACCATGACTACTGCTTTTTAAAATACGGTTGGCAATTCCGCACCCCCCAACTTTTGTGACTATTTTGAAAAGCAAAAAACAAAACAAAACAAAAAATCCTAGTACTATGTCAACTCTTGTAAAGAGACAAAAGGTCTGTAAAATGTACATTTCACAGCCCACAGGACCATGTTAATCACAAGCTAATTTTTCTGATGCAATTCCTTAACTTAGACCCTCTGCCATGAAGAACTTAATCGTCACATACCCAACACAACACTCACAATGCTCAGTTCTTCACMTCAGGATACATCTGTACTGCTCTCTACAAGGGACACTGCGGAAACGCACTCTTACCATGACACAGTGCCTCTGCACATCACGTTGCCCTACAGCTGGGCAGCTGCTGGGTTCATTAATAAAACATGGGAACAAAAGCCAGAAATCCTAGGTTCTTGTTTTTGACACTAAGGAGGTGGTGACGGGGAGTGTGCTCATGTCCCCTGACTCTGGGCAATGGAGTGAGCTATCTAAGCTGTAGCAGACAGGCTTCATGCATAGTCCAGAAAGGACAGCCTTATGCAACAGACAGTTTACTACGCTTAGATCAGCATCTTCTGAATCACCCTGATGTTACAGGAGCATTTACATTGCAAAGGTGCAAATAATGTATTAGGGAAGTTGCTTGCACCTGATGCATCAAAAAGAGAGAAGGGCTCTTTGACCTTTTTGGAAAGCTCTGTGCACTTGGATCTGAAGCACAGAGCATTCAAGGAAGACGTTTCAGTGGGAAGCTACCTCTTCCTCCTCAGTGAGATCATGTTCCAAATTAATTACACAAATATTTCAAGTTCTGACAGAGGGGGAAACACCCCATACACACTTTATTTGGTATTTGCCATCTTTTAATTACCCAACTAGCTCAATTTTTTAAATCATCTCTTAATTTTTCCTATCTAGGCAGCATATGACATAGTCTTGTACATAGTCCATGTCCTAAGCAGGCCTTTGGTGGCACAGAGTTTCCACATATCACTCAAGAATTGGAAATGGAGTGTGTGAAAATAAAACCTGTGCATCACATGCTATTTTCCATCCTCGCTGGCTAATGGAACACTTTGCTTGAATGCAAGTCCCTGCTTTCTCCTTTCTTCTTTGACTTCATCCCTAGGCTCCCCCTCCCCCAACTCTTTGTTTTCTTAGCTGATTGAATTCACCTTACTTGCTACCCACAGTTCTGTGAATAGCTTTTTCAAGAAAGTCAGCATTACAGACCATTCTTTATTTTTGAAGAGGGTTATTTCTAAATAGACTTCTGTACATAACCATTTGCACAAGCTCTTCTTTAAGAATGGCATGCTGCATAAAGGACACGGGAGAGCAGTCTCATCTTGCATTAAGGAGAAAAAATTCAAATCACCCAGATGTTCCCAGGAAGAAACTACATTCTTAGAATCAATACACTTCAAGTGCCAGCTCATTCTACCAGTTTTCCTAGTATTTTTAGGTAGTTTTGTGCCAGTATGTGGCAACACATGCTAGGGAAGATTTCCAAAAGTGATTAGTGATTTCTGATGAGTCACAGTTAATGTGTATCCAAATTGAAATCTCTTTAAGGATCATATTTTCATAGGCTTGTAGTCTGATCTGGTTAAAATACCTAATAAGAAATCTCAGTGTTGAGAGCTGCATAGGCTCAGGCCAAAATATTAAAGTCAGTAGAAAGTGCAGCTTATTCACATTCTGTGGAAAAATTTGCACCCTTCTCTAGAGTGGCCATTTCTAGAGGTACTGATGTGGCTCAGCTGCACAAAAAACGAAAACAAAACTCTTAAAGCCTACACAGATCTCCAGTACTAACCCTCTACTCTTTTTACCTTCCCCTGTATGCTATGTGTTGGGACTTGCTGTACTGCAGYGTTAAAGAGAAGAATGCAGCTGAAGACAGAGCTGCAATTTCATGACTGGTTGGCATTGACTCTGCAAACAAATGTCCTGGGGAAGCATATCATGGCCACAGGTCCACAGTAGCCTAACAACTCCCAGGCACCCAAAGTCTGATGATCCTGCACATCCATCTGGAGATCTGGACATAAAGACATATACTTTGTAAGATAACTCCTAATCTTGCCCCAGACAGATACCCTGATACTGGCAGCTGTGCTGCCAAAATTAAAATAACATACTTGAGAAACATGGGCTCTAATCTCTAAGCCTCAAAATCACCTCATCTACAGAACAGAAATACTATCTACTTGCTTTGCCTTATAAAACAAATGCAAAGATTGGTTCGTTAATTAACATTTCAGCAGCACTTTCAAGGTGTAAAAAGCTCTACACTGTTAAATACTACATAATATTTCAGGTTCTTTATAGTGTGGGTGGACACAAAACATTCAAAGAAAGCTATTTCAAATGAAGGATATTTCCTTTATCTGGGAAGATAAGATTCAKAAACTAAGCTGGTTCTTTAACCAGGGCTTACATCATACCTGCATGTGTTCTTAGAAGAAATACATAGACACTAGACAATACAGCCAGAATGTTGCTAGTAATAAAATGAGAGGTCCCTACTATTCTACAAGATGCTGAGTGTACTGCAGGATGCAAGGTAAACACACTTGCACAATATTGCCAGCAATCTTCGTAAAATACTATCATTTTCTTTCATTTTACGTAGAAAGCAATTTTCCTTTTGGGTTCAGACTGTAACTTAACGATATTTCTTTTCTAATCTTTTCAGCTACTTGATTTAACCTCGACTGCACAAAGGATKGTCTTTAGTAGAAGCGTTTTTCTTGGTGCTTATACAATGATAAAGGTAGAAGGTCCCCTTCTCTCAGAAAGGCTGAGCTTTTTACAGCCTCATCTAAAAAAGCCTTAGCTAGAGCAGTTAATGGAGAGCACTCCTGGACAAGACAGCACCTCTCACAGTATTTTTCCAGCAAAGGATGGCTGAGAGCCCTTTTAAACTGCACAGAGCAGGGCAGCAACAACATGTGATTAACCCTGCAGCACCAGGAAAGTCTGTGCAAGAACTAACACTGATGCTGACTTGGGAGAATGAGGTTGAGATGCAGAACTCAGAGAGCCRGTCTGGTATCCACAGGTGTTAAATTTGCCTCACATCAATTTAGCCTGATAAGGTAATGACGAGGTCAATGTTTTTAGCAGCTTTCCTCCACAGAAGCACAGTTTTTGCATGTCTGCAGGCGTGTAGCTAGATTAAATATATTGGTTATACACAGAAGGAGAAAATTCTTACCAGGAAAAGAAAGGATGATGCAACGCCTTCTGTTAAACCAGAATACTACTGTCCGCAAGGGAAGTGTGGATGTGCCCTGTAGTGACTGCTGTGATAAGTGCTCCTGGGACAGCAGGTTCCCTGGGTGAGCTTGAGTTGCTGCTGTCTTGTCTCTTCCCGAGGTTTTCTGGTGGTCACAGCATGCCTTGTAACAACTGTAAAGTCCTGGGCAGATTCAYGAATTGCCACAGTATTTCAAAGGTAGCAATATCTCTGCAGATGAAACAAGAATGAACCAGAGCTTTTACTTCCAAGCTCCAGATGATTCTTTTTACACAGGAAGATTCAAATCCTGAAAGATATCTTTGAAATGTAAAGCGTTGCCTAAGTTTACAAGCGTTATGAGAAGATCCTGTGTAGGTTCCCATACCAGAACACTGCTTCTGTGCAATAGCACTATGCTCTATACACCTCCAGGATGTAAGCCTGATGCCTAGAAAACAGGAAACCTGACTTGTGTGATCAAGCTCCACAGGAAAAGGAGTGTTTTCCTTGTTCTTTGCATCTGGGGGAAAGCATTTCTTAAGGCGAAGGTCTCAACAGTATTCAGAGGAACCGGCATGCCAAYGCTGCAAGCAGCATCCAGTGGCCCCCTTACAGCTCCAGTCATTTATTTGTGCCAGTTCAGAGGCCAGCGGTAGAAATGCAGGCACCCCAACTCCGCTCTTACGACAGGCGGTAGGGCTCACACTGACAAAGGGGGGTGATGAAGTGCACCGCATCCCACATGTTCACAGGCAAAGTGGTGGCACGGTAAATACAGAGCTGCAGGCAACCGGCTAAAGCGAGTATACCTCTTGTACCTGGAACAAGTGAAGCAGAATATCATACAGGGAAAATATTGTCAGTAAACCTGAGGCAAGAAYTGGCACTGCAGAGGCGCTGTGTTCAGCGTGGAAAAGGGAAGCCGAGCAGGTCTCACACAGCTTGCTTGCGCAGGAGATGAACCTGCATTCAGACAGCAGRTGCCATCTCCCTCCTGCAGGGCCCACGCTGCTCTACACATAAGTTACTCTGCTCCACAAGGCCTCCATCCTCCAGGTGACCCTGGTTTTCCTCAAGTTGGCAGGTTTCTTCCTGTCAGGGGCTTCTCCTTAATCCAAACGGCTCTCCTAGAAAGGGTAGCAATTCTGAAAGAATGGCCCTTGCCATCAGTTTTGCATGCTACAGCCATGCATCCCTGCTGCCCATGAAACACGTGTTACAAACCTAATATATAAACACRTATTTATATTTAATAGATTTCTATGCATATGTTAGCGTATTATAGTCTCCGGGCAGATATAGTATATAACAGTATAATGTTTACAGTATATTCCATACATTCTTGTATCTATATAATAATTGATATATAGGATATTAAATGTAATATATGCCATATAGTATTACAATACAGACTACAATTAATTAATATACACATACACATGCAAATACATATATGATAAAACATTAATCGGTTCTCTCTGTTCCACCATCAAAGACACAAATCTTCATATAYACTTAGGATTTTCTTACTGAGCAGAGATTTGCAGCCACTCTGCCATAGCAAATGAATGGTGAACGTTTCCTCCTCGGATCCTTGTGGAATAGTGAGGGAGAAGACTCGTGTAAGTGCTGGGGCTGTATGGATTACCATCCCTAAGGCAAGAGCCCCAAAGCTGTGAGCATCCCAACACCTTGCCGATAACTCGCTTTGACAAAAGACAGCCAGCATGTACTAACAGGATCAAACGCCCTCAAATGTTCTGGTCTGAGCCAAGGCAGAATATATGATGAAGGCTATTTTGGAAGCTGTCACTAAAAGGCTATCAACACGGTTTTCTAAGTTATTTTATCACTAATTTTGGATATCTAAAATGGCTCAAAGCCAGTCAAAACCCAGCCTTGCAAAAGACTGTTGTTAATGGAGGTTTTGTGCAAGCAAGGGTGCTCCCATCCTGTCCATTGGATTCTACCTAACTGGGGAATGAAAATATTCTTCTCTTCCCAAAACATTTCTCTTGTTTGCTTTTATGATTACTAGTTTATTTTTAATGTTTTATATTAACAGCTAATTGATTAAGGTGATGGAGCTAGATAATTTAGATTTAATATTTAGGTTTTATAAARCAAAAACTCGATATTTTCTAACTTATTTAGCTTAACATGGCTTTTCTGCTACACTGTACAAGAGGTACTGTGGACCTAAAATTTTAAAAGCACGAGCCAATAGCTAAGGCTTCGGCTAACTATGCAGCACTATGGGAGGAAAAGTGTCCAAGAYATACTGCTAGTCAAAATTTGGAAAAAAACAAAAACAACAAAAGACCCCCTAAACAATATGTTCCCTAAAAAATATGAAACTGCATAAAATTAAGCAGTCCTTGAAATACCTGGGTTTTGACACCTGATTTTCAGCCACTTTGCCCAAATGGCTCTTCAGAGACTCCATATCTGTGGCAGTTATTCATATAAACTGCAGTGGAAACAAGACACCCCAAGCTCAATGTTTAGCAGCACCAGGGGGATTGCAGGGCTTCCGGTTTCTCAAAGCAAGAAGTTACCAGGAGTGCCCCAATGCCGAGGTGCTCAGCTTGACTTTCTGATGGTAAACACTCAGTCAGCTTCTGAAATTTAAGGATCATCCTTTGCTGAGTGCTCAGAAACTGAGGTTTTAAAAATGCATGCCTAAACATGAAAAAGGTTGGTTTGTGGCCCCAGAGAAGAATCCTATCAGGATTACTTTTGCTACAGTAACACTTTCAAAGAGAAATGGGAGTCAGGACCCCAACATTCGAGTCAGTGCAGAGCCAGCAGTGGCCAACCCAAACTGCCCACCTTGGCGGGCTGATGCTGCCCACCCTTCGTCCCGCACAGGAGCCACCAGCACCCTCTGGACTGGTGCACCTGCGCAGCTACAGGCAACGGCGCATGGAAGAGGTGCAGGTAGATTTCATACCCTGCCAGAAGCTGGTTATGCAGCCGGCCTGACCACATTTTACATTATTAAAGATTTGATGGCCGCTTTTATCTTAATTTGTCTTGAAGCAGAAGCGTTACTGTTCGAATACGAACAAGACCTGGCATGCACTCCAAACCTCTTGGCTTAAAAACCATAGGAAGAAGAGTCAGCTGTGTTTATTAGGTTAGAGAGTTCTGTATTGAGGACAAAGCCTCACTGCGCATTTCAAGTATTTCGTTGTTAAGTTTTACATTCAATACTTTCCCAGACAGGGGTGTTTCTTATAAAAAATAAGAGAGTAGGGTACACTCCTCCTAACAAGAGATCAGAGGGCAGCCTCTTCCTGTCCTATATGTCTAACAGTTTCATTCCTTTGGTGCTGGCGGTAGCAGAGGTCGGGGAATTAAACTGTACTCAGCCCTGAAAGGCTACAAAAATATGCCCCCACTTGCACCAAAAGTGAAAGAATAGGTGCTTGCTTCTGCACCGAGTCTCCCAGGACTCATGTAGCCTATAGCTTAGGGAAGGAATCCCTAAGTGAGTGACTTTAAGAGTGTGCATGTGCATGGGTGCACCCAAGAGAGCACAACCTGTCAACCAGTCATCCTTGGAGTTTAACATTTCCAAAATCAAAATACGAGGCTTGGTCAGAGATGCATACATAGCTTTATCTGGCTGCACTTGATAACAGCCAAGAGCAAGTGCGATTCTTTTTTCATAAGCAAAAAAAAAAATACTTCTAAACCACAGACAGCTTCAAGATTAAGCAAATTTTGCAAGTCTTTGGGTTATCCCAGTCAGATTCTGTCTAGCTCTAGTCAGGAATTCCCCTCTCATGTTAGAGAAACGTGCAAGAAATGGCTTTTCTCTTCCCACAGCGAAGGACTGGCAGCAAGTCAGAGAAGCAGAAAGTGTGATTTTCTCAGGAGATAAAATAGCATCCAGCATGAAGGTGGAAAGTTGAGATCCTGAAAATCATAACTCATGACATTACCATCAGTTACTGCTACAGAACTCACTTGATTTAAAATAGCAAAAAGAAAAAAAAGAGAGAGAGAGAGAAAATAAAGTATGTAAGGAATGTCTGACTGGATTAGTCTATTAGTTTATGGTCTGGTATCTTTCCAGAAAGAGCAAATAATACAAGAGCACAGGGGCAAAACTGTGTAGTTCAGTGGCTTTTACCAATGGTTCATCAAGGCCTGAGACTTCTGTAGAGCCCACAGAAAGTAATTAAGGAAACAATCCTATGCCTAGCAGAAAACTAGGAGTGGGAGGAAAGGAGTCACATGCAGTTATGGAAGAAGTTGCCTGGTTCCGTTCGTCAAGGATTAGCTTATGTTCCAGTGCATGAGATGTTATATGGCTTTCTCAGTTTCTTTAATTCCAGAGCATTTGACAGAACTGACAGCATAGCTGTGTGTGGCATCATCTGAAAATGAGATTAATAATTATATCGATTTTATGCAGCTAAAGCATGAGAATATGAGAATATGAGTCTAGGACTCATGGAACATTTGAATGTTTGGTGGTTGCTAGGCTACCAAAAAGGGGAAACATCTGCAAATCTCTAAATGCATAGCTATCTTTAATAGTTAGGACAAAAGTGAACAGGCTTAAAATGCAACGAGAGAAATTTAGGTTAGGTCTTAGGGGAAAAAAATACAAATAAGCACTGGAATGAAGCACTGGAATAAATTTCCTGAAGAATTTGCAGAATATTCACCAGTGGAGATCTTTAGAAATAGTCTATATTGGCCATCTTTAGGAATGACAAAAGACTGCGCCTTGGGACAGGGGATTGGCTAGATGACCTTGGAGATCCTTACCAACCATGTTTCTGCAACACTTTAAAGAGAAGGAAAATTTCCTTTGAACACTCACAGCTCCTTCTCCAAGGTCCCATATACTGAGCTAGGCATTTTGGTATCAGGAATCTGTAAGTGTTACAATGAAATCTTCTCACTGAAGATGCTGTCAAAAAATATGAAATGCTTACTTGCACCATAGCATTTCCTTTCGGTTCTCACTACCAGCCAGGCTAGGAACCCAGTAAGGAAGCTTGCAAGATCAATTCACATCTCTTCTGTGACAAGGCATGGTATACTTACTAAATCACAAGATTTAATCTATCCTACCTGAAATTGAAAAATTTGACTGTGACCCATAAAGAACCATTCTGACCTTTGCCTCGTGACCGGCCAGCTGGCCATGTGGTCACAAGCTAATACTGTATATACATCACACTTCAGTTCTCATGAAGTCTTGCTTATCCCAGCAACCACCTTGTCAAAGCACATGGCTGCCTGCTAGGACTAACATTTGAGGGATCTGCTTCTGATATTTATTGCTATTTCAACACCGAATAACTTAAGCATATTTTCCACAGATGACTGCACATTTTTTTTAACACGCTGTTTCACGTCTGCGTGCCACTAACCATTCCAAGATTTTTTTGCAAGCTATCATATATTTTTTTGGCATTRTATAACCATTTCATCCATTTGCTGCTCATGGACTTCTTATCTGGCTCTGGAGCAAGCTTTGTTTATCTGTAAGCCTGTTTCTTTGTTTTATCTCAGCCAAGCAATCCAAATTTGAACAATCTTGTGACTGAACCTCTGTGTTCACTGAAGTGAGCTGCTGTGTAGATTGGCTTATTGTCAGCTCACTGGAACAAGACAGATAGCCAAGCTGGTCATCCTTCCCTTCAGAGAAAAGGGTAACATGCAACTGTGCCCTTGTAT
Source organism: Rhea americana (assembly GCF_003343005.1). NCBI lineage: Eukaryota > Metazoa > Chordata > Aves > Rheiformes > Rheidae > Rhea > Rhea americana. The sequence goes on along the minus strand of NW_028186634.1, from coordinate 970,833 downwards.
GCTTGATTCACATCTACAAAAGCAGGAATGAATTTTTCCCCTTGCAAACAATTCCAGTTTCAAAATGATCACTCAAAAGGATCTCCAAACTACTTACATGAAGATTCTTAATGAAATTCTTCAGAGGTTGCTTTTAGACAAAGTCCTTGCCTTTGCTCACTTTTACAGTGTTAGTCGGTTAGTATCATGTGCCTACATTTAATCATTTGATCAGTCATACAGATTCAATCTTTCTTTCAAAAATTCAGCAGAATTACTTGCACATTTGAAATGAGTCATGTGTTTGAATCAGAGTTTATATCTCTAAGAAACCCTGAAAAAAAAAGTCTTTGATAATATAGTTATTGTAAAACTAAGTATTCTAAAGCAGCTTTCATTTAGCCCAACTTTTGGCTAAGATGTAGCAAAAATACTTGTTGCTATTGTTATACCTATTGCTGATAAATGCGCTAAGTTTTAAGAGAAGAGTGGTCAAAGTATAGTTTTCAGATTAAAATAAAACTCAGTTAAAGTTCAGTGAGTTAAGTCACAAATTGGCAACTTCATATAGGTGTAATACAAATTTTCAGAGTTATTTGCTTATATAAATAAAAGAAAAACCTGAAACAGATGAACTACTGTAAAACAGAGGTGCTGAAATTACTTAAAAAGATGCTTTGTGAATGGAAATCACAAGGTTTTACACAGGTCTAGAAAAACACCAAGTGACATTTATGTCAATGACAGTATGATATAATTCCCATGACCTTTTTGGTTTGAGCAGAGAAAACAAAAGCCCAAGGCTCTAGGTACATATGAAATATTGGTGCACAATAAAGAACTCAGACTCATGGGTTACTAGCACTGATCTGGAATTCTTCTGAGACTAGCTTGTTCCTGCAAGATATCTAACATTTACCGTTAATGAGCTTACCGAAAAATTGCTAGACCTGGTGGGGTTTTTTTTGAAATTAGAGCACATCGGATCACATTAGACTAATAACTTACCTTCCTAGAAGCACCAGGGCAGTAATAGCTCCATCATTTCTCTTTCAGAGGCAAAGATGTATACTGTTTTCACCTCTCATTTCAGTCTTGGCAAGTTCTCCTATGGGAAAGGGAGCAAACTTTAGGCTGCCTAGAGGAGGTCCTTCACATACAGACTAATGCAACACCTAGCTCCAGTGCAATGTGGGGTCTACAGGAGCAGGAAGGTTATGATCTAGTGAAGTAAATGTTTTTTGTCATCAAAACAGTAATTCACAGGAGTCCATTAGCAGAAAGAGGTGGTGTCACTTCCATAGTAAATTTCTTGATGCTTCAACAGATGTAGTTCACACAAAATGCCATCTTCTGCGTTTCATCCAGGGTTTCAGGGAAGGGTGGAATTTCTTTGATTTCCCTGCAAGAGGATAGAGATCAAGTATCACACTAAAAAAATCATCTGTTGGCCCTAGGAAAGGGAGACGCAGGCAATTCTCTGAGTATGACATTTCTTTTCTTCYGTCTAGCTTTAGTCAGGATGGCTAAATGATTCTGGGGAGTATCAAAGGAGAAGAACACTCGTCTGGGGCACTCAGTTTCTACTAACTCACTCCAAACATGCTATCTGGAATGAATTATGAATGCTGTGTCATGTAGATCACTACTTCCCAGAAAACTAACTCTGAAGTTACTGAAACATCCCTGGCAAAAGCCATGCTGCTTCTGCCATCACCTTTTCTTGCCTGCAGTTCAAGAGTGGTGTTTCCCTTACCATAAACTCAACCAAAGCCTCCCTTCTCTGGTCCCCACTCCAGACATACATCATGCTGGGCATTGGACACAGATATACTTCTTAAGCTCCAGAGAGTTTATCATGTCAATAAACAAGGCAGACAAAGGGTAGTATAGAAGATACAGACACACTGAGGATAAATAATATTCTTGAAGACTAAGATGGGTCAGTGGAGGAGGATGGAAAAGAGCCTCTGTCATCTGATTTCTATCTCAGCATTTAAATCTGTGATCTTCACTGGCTGTCTGCCTTAAAGCTTGGCAATTCCAGCGCCTGTGTAGAGGAATTCTAAGGAGTTACTGCATTTACTTGTTTAAAATAGAAGACAAGAAAGGTTTCTTATCTACCAGAGTAGAACTATCTCAAAAGTGCAAGGTAACATACAATTTAAAAACTCATTCCCAGAGGTGGGTAGTCACACCAAGGTATTTAATACTGCACTGTCTAATCCTCAGACCTTTTCCTGAATGAGCCTAGCTTCCTAACCCCTCATGTATTAGAAGGCTGATTTGCATTTTAAGGCTGCTAGACTTTTGTTTTCTTTCCAYATTGAGTGGAAAGATACTGTGCTCATTATTCATGAGAGGATAATCTGATTCTGTTATCTTGCACCTTTTACTTGTCCTTTCAGCTACACAAAACTGATGTGAAATACTACTATTTCAAATTAAGTGGCATTTTTCATTCACACCATACTAAAGAAAAAGGCTAGGCTAGACACAGGGCAGTGGAGAACCTTCCCTTCCCTTCCCTTCCCTTCCCTTCCCTTTTCCCTTTTCCCTTTTCCCTTCCCTTTTCCCTTTTCCCTTTTCCCTTTTCCCTTTTCCCTTTTCCCTTTTCCCTTTTCCCTTTTCCCTTTTCCCTTTTCCCTTTTCCCT